>NC_053490.1:216167126-216500876 GCF_905171775.1 Rana temporaria
AGAACACTTTTGAGATGAATTAGGCCCCTTTCACACTAGGGCGGGGGTGGCGTCAGCAGTAAAGCGCTGCTATTTTTTGCGGCGCTTTACCGCCAATTTCGCGACGCTATTGGAACGCTAGTGGGGGCGGTTTTGCCGGCGGTATAGCCACGGTGCCCCATTGATTTCAATGGGGAGGAGCGGTATACACACTGCTCCTTCACCGCTCCAAAGATGCTGCTAGCAGGACTTTTTTTACTGTCCTGCTAGCGCACCGCTCAAGTGTAAAAGCCCTTGGGGAGTGGAGTGATTCCCGTGGGAGTCTCTCCCCGGAAGTGGGTGCAAATACCTGTATTATACAGGTATCTGCACCCCCTCTCCCCTGAAAGTTGCCAAATGTGACACCGGAGGGGGGGAGGGTTCCGAAAGGCGGGAGGAACTCCACTTTAAGAATAAACCCAAAGCAGAAATTCTGCAATCAGGGAATATGTCTCTATGTCCCAAACAACGTCCATCCGACACATTTTTCGGCCTGTCATAGATTCCGACTGATGACAGGGGGGCTGAACGCTACACCTGTGCTTCAAAATCGCTGCGATTGATGCAAAGTCGCTTGTGTGCCTAAACAGGTAGAGCCAGCAGCAGATTTCGGGGAGGACGATTACAATTTGGGCCTGTGCCTAGCAATGAATGATAAACATGTACTCTACGCTGTGTACTCAGGTCACCACCTTGTACACAGAGATCCCTATACCTTACACTGAGCCCTGAGGGGAGTGAGGGGATCATTTACAGCAGATGGAGGTCAGAGGTATGCTGAGACTTGTAGTCCTTCCACCACTGACAGAATTGTGACATGACTGTCTGCTCTCCTTTACCACAAATTATTGGACAGCTGACCTCACAACAGATATAACATGTGAGCTATTACCATGAATTTCGGATGGAGTAGGGAATGTGTGGTGTGTTAAATGGTGCTCAGGAAACCACAGCTCAGACATTTATTGGGACCACAATAATATATTACAATATTACTAACACATACAATCACTGCACAGTGCAATGCCAGGGGAGCTGAATGACTGAGAGGATGAATGACGAGCACAGCGACAGAGAGTCTCGCTCACGTCAGCACAACACCCCGCAAGCGCCTAGCTACGTCGCACATGACAGAACACCGGCTGCAGCAGCAAGTACGCATGCGCTACATTGCTCGGCTGTTTCCGCCGGGGCATTCGGAAGTTTCCGGGCTTGTGCTCGCTGGATTGCGGTGGCTGTGTTAGGACGTGCTGCATTGGGGGTGCTGCGTATGGATGATGGAGAATGGGGGCTGCCGAACCAACGAGTACGCCGAATGGGCGGGGCTTACAGCAGTATCTGCACGTGGTGGGCTTTTTGGTGAGTGAAGAGGGGGAAGGGTATCTTGCTGATGGACATGGGGGGAGTGGGCTGTGTCCATTGGTATAAATGTCAGTAGCTATCTAATGACAGGTATAGCAGCTGACCATTCCCTATATACTCTAGTACTGTCACAATAGACAAACTATTGTCCAATCTGGTCAGCTATATAGTGCAAGGGTTAGACAGATGTCATGTACATTCAATGGATTGTCTGGGTGTATCTGCATAGAACCTGGTTCCTGAAATCGAATACACTGCCCATACACTGTGCAATCTGATTGTACAATCTCCTTTAGATCTGCCATCAACTATCAGAACAATCTGATGGTATATAGTGTGTGGCCAGATTTCAAGATTGTTTACGCTGTATGCGGTAACCTGATTATTTATTTTTTTGTACAAAAACATCTCAGGTCGTTGGTAGGGTAATGTAGAAAATGATTGTTTTCCACAATTTGGCGGTGGTGTGCAGAAAACTGCAGGCATCATGTCGTCGTGTCACACTTCAATAAAGTTGTAAAATGTGATGACGCACAAAAACGCTGTGTACTTAGTTTAACCACTTCAGCCCCGGAAGGATTTACCCCCTTCGTGACCAGGGAATTTTTTCAATACGTCACTGCGTTACTTAAACTGACAATTGCACAGTTGTGCGACCCAAATAACAATGGCCCAGATTCAAAGAGATTTGCTCTTTTTTTGCGGAGGCACAGGGCAACGATTTTGCCCTGCGCCCCCGCAAATTTGCGCCGCTGCCCTCGATTCACGGAGCAGTAGCTCCGTAAATTGCGAGGGCGCGCCGGCAAAATTGCCCGGCGTAAGCGCGCGCAATGTAAATGATCCCGCCGGGGGCGGGAATCATTTAAATTAGGCGCGTTCCCGCGCCGATCGTAAAGCGCATGCTTCGTCGGGAAACTTTCCCGACGTGCATTGCGGCAAATGACGTCGCAAGGACGTCATTTGCTTCAAAGTGAACGTGAATGGCGTCCAGCGCCATTCACGATTCACTTACGCAAACGACGTAAAATTCGAACGTCGCGACGCGGGAACGACGGGTATCCTTAGCATTGGCTGCGCCTGCTATTAGCAGGAGCAGCCTTACGCTAAGCACGCCGTACGGAAACGACGTAACTTGCGTACGCAGGGCCCGCGCAACAATTGTGATTTGGTGTTGGTATGCAATTTGCATACTATACGCTGATCACAATGGGAGCGCCCCCTAGCGGTCAACGCAAGAATGCAGCCTAAAATCTGCGTGGCATAAGAGCCTTATGCCACGCAGATTTTAGGCTGCAGTCGGCGTTACGATGTTCCTGAATCAGGAGCATTCGTAACGCCGGAGCAAGTAAGCAATTGCGCTGCGTAACCTATGGTTACACAGGCGCAATTGCTTCTTGAATCTGGGCCACTGACGTCCTTTTTGTCCCACAAATAAAGCTTTCTTTTGGCGGTATGTGATCACCTCTGCGGTTTTTATTTTTTGTGCTATCAAAAAAAAAAAAAAAAACATTGGTTTACTTTCTGCTATACAACACATCCAATAAAAATCAAATTTCAAGATGTATTCTGCTTCATATTTTTGGTAAAAAAAAAAAAAAAAATCGCAATAAGCGTATATTGATTGGTTTGTGCAAAAGGTATACTGTCTACAAAATAGACGATAGATTTATGACATATTTTTTTTTTTTTTTACCAATCATGGTGGCAATTGGCGTTTTTTAGGGCTAGTTTACACTTGTTTCAAAACATGGCTTTGGACAAGCTTTGTTAAAGCTCTCTGAATGTCAGTCAGAAGCCCCTGTCACTAAATATTATTAGCTTACGGTCCTGTTTACACCTGCTTATGCTTGGTGCTTTGGTGGGGCTTCAAGCGAGCTTTGCCATAGACTTCTATGGAGGCTTTGAAGACACTTTAAAGCACCACTGAAGCTACATGGGGTATAATTTTTGAAGCAAAGCCAAACAAAAGCAGGCGTACACAGGACTGTAAGCTAACCATTTTATTTAGTAACAGGGGCTTTGACTAGCGTTCGGAGAGCTTTAACAAAGCCTGTTTGAAGCATATGTAAACTAGCCGTTAATGTGTGTTGAAGCCAAAACAAGTGTAAACTTAGTGACGCTTTTTGGGGACCAGTGGCAAAAATACAGTAACTGGTGCTAAAAAAAATGCACTGTCACTGTTTACATGACTGGCAGGGAAGGGGTGAACACCATACACACTATTGGATTTTCTCCAGATTTACCAAAACCATGTAGTGCAAGGGTCTGCCTGATTGCATACAAATTGAAACTCCGAGGGGTTGTAAAGGTAAACATTTTCCCTGGTGTGGAGAAAGCCTCTTGAGGGGGCGAGCAGGAGTGTCGAGACGCCCACTAACACACAGCTCCTTACTCGATCTGAAAAGTAGAGAGCGTCCTGACCCTCCTGCTCGCCCCCTCCCCCCTCAAGAGGCTTTCTCCACACCAGGGAGAAAGCCTTGCATTACTGTGTGTAGTTACAGACAGAAGAACAGGAAGTGAGGATTTCTCAGAAGAAATAAGGACATTTAAAAGCAGGGTTTGACAAATTTGCTTGGAATCTAGGAGCCAGCTAAAAAAGTTAGGAGCCAGAAAACGCGCCCCGTCCCGACGAGCTTGCGCGCAGAAGCGGACACATACGTGAGCAGCGCCCGCATATGTAAACGGTGTTCAAACCACACATGTGAGGTATCGCCGCGATTGGTAGAGCAAGAGCAATAATTCTAGCCCTAGACCTTCTCTGTAACTCAAAACATGCAACCTGTGATTTTTTTAAACGTCGCCTATGAAGATTTTAAAGGGTAAAAGTTTGTCGGCATTCCACGAGCGGATGCAATTTTGAAGCGTGACATGTTGGGTATGAATTTACTCGGCATAACATTATCTTTCATAATATTAAAAAAAAACAATGGGGATAACTTTACTGTTGTCTTATTTTTTAATTAAAAAAAGTGTAATTTTTTCCCAAAAAAGTGCACTTGTAAGACCGCTGTGCAAATACGGCGTGACAGAAAGTATTTCAACGGTCGCCATTTTATTCTCTAGGGTGTTAGGATAAAAAATATATATAATGTTTGGGGGGTTCTAATTAGAGGGAAGGAGATGGCAGTGAAAATAGTGAAAAATGACATTAGAATTGCTGTTTAACTTGTAATGCTTAACTTGTAATACCAGCGGCCACCACCAGAAAGCACCAGCTCACACAAGGAAGAGCTGGGGACTTTTTTTTTTTTTGCCCACCTTCCAAGCCAAGTCGCCAGGACGCTATTTCTAGTCGCCATGGAGACCGGGATTTGTCGAGCCCTGTTTAAAAGCAAAATGGAAGGATGAGGTAAGTGAAGGAGGACTGCACTAAGGTAAAGGAAGCTATTTAGGGATTTTTTTTTTTTTACCTTTACAACCCCTTTAAGGTTTGACCTCATATTATATGATTTTGGTAAATCTGAAGACAAAAATCTGCAGAAAATCTAATGGTGTGTATGGAGGTCTAACTGTGTGGTGGATGGACTGACTGGAGGAAGAGAGATCTGTGTTTCTGATCTCTCACACTCTCACACACACACACCATCATTCTGCCTCACCAGTGAACGATCGGTGGCCGCCGGACTGGCTGATTGGCTCCCACTGTGTCCAATCACAGCGAGAGTGGGTCACACGCCGCAGACCCCAAGGCAGAAACAACATACAGGTAGTTTCACGCAGCCAGTCCACCCTGCCACAGTAAATGTGCGGTGGCCGATAAGGAAGCGCCAACTAGTGCAGCAATTGGCAGTTTATTAAATTTTTTATAACAAGTACATATCTCGTCAAATCCAAATCTGCATAGTGTCCCCATCCCACTGATGATAGAAAACCACGGCCAATAGAGGTGCTCACAGGGCTGGAGGAGAAGTTCTGGGACCCTTGTTGATAGGGCAGAAGTGATGTCAGCTTAGGGGCGGACTGCCTATACATCGGCCATAGTTTTTTTTTAAATGATCGCTTGGACGGGGATACTATGCAGATTTGGATTTGACTAGATATGTACTTAAACTGGTTCCTGACCGGCCACCACAGTTGTACTACGGCAGATTGGCTCCCCTGGGTGAGCCGTCGTTGTACGTCGGCCCTTTAAGACGCTGTAGGGGGCGCGTGCACCTGTGCCCGCAGTGTGTCTCCGAAGCCGATGACCTCCTGGCACCCGCGATCGCTCGTGACAGAGTGAGAATCGGGATCTGTGTGTGTAAACAAATCCCGGTTCTCTCGGGGGAGAAGAGACAGATTGTGTGTTCATACTAAGTATGAACAGCGATCGGTCTCCTTCCTTGGTCGGTCCCCCCCACAGTTAGGGCACACACATGGAACACAGTTAACCCCTTGATCGCCCCCTAGTGTTAAACCCCTTCCCTGCCAGTGAAATTTATACAGTAATCGGTGCATTTTTATAGCACTAATCGCTGTATAAATGTCACTGGTCCCAAAAATGTGTCAAGTGTCCAATTTGTCTTCCACAATATCGCAGTCCCGATAAAAATCGCTGATCGCCGCCATTACTAGTAAAAAAATAATAATAATAAAAATGCCATAAATCTATCCCCTATTTTGTAGGTGCTATAACTTGTGTGCAAACCAATCAATGTAAGCTTATTGGGATTTATTTATTTTTATATCAAAAATATGTAGAAGAATACATTTTGGTCTAAACTGAGGAAAATTGATTTTTTAAAAAGAAAAATTGTCCGCTATCTACCTGCTCAGGGCTGCTACACTATGTGGTCTCTGCCTGTTCCTGAGATAGCGAGATCATGGCGGACATTACCGAGTTGGTCTGTCTGTGTGTGGCATGCCGATTTTTAAATGTCTGCAACATTCTCTTGAAACCCCCCCATCCCCCAACACTGATTTATTTAAAGGGCTCTCTGAGTTTTAATTTAATTTAATTTAATTTTTTCCCAAAAAAAGGAAAAAAATATTATTTATTTTTTTTAAATTGTCGCTCTTCTTTTGTTTATAGCACAAAAAATGAAAACCGCAGAGGTGATCAAATACCACCAAAAGAAAGCTCTAATTGTGGGGGGAAAAAGGACGCCAATTTTTTTTCGGAGCCGCGTCGCACGACCACGCAATTGTCAGTTAAAATAACGCAGTGCCGTATCGCAAAAATATTACCTGGTCAGGAAGGGGGAAAATTCTTCCGCCAATGTGAATTTTAGGGATGAAGGGGGAATGGTCTACTTTAAGTAGGAAGCCCTTGTCTCATGGTTATGACCAGAAATATACTTTTTTTGAAGAAGAAGCTTGGTGGACATTGTTTTAAAGGAGAAGTATAGCCAAAGCTTTTTTTGGCTGTACTTCTTTGGATCACAAGAGTGCAGTTTATTCTGCACTCCTGTGACCCGTTTTCAGCTGACAGCAAACTGAAGGCCACTGTCGGCTGATGTCACAGGCTTAGGAAAGATCCCGACCATAGGATTGGGATTTACCCAGATCCCTGGATCGGCATCTGGCTCAGCCTCTCAGCAATCCACCAAGAGCCTGACCCAGATCCCTGGACCAGCATGTAGCTCAGCCTCTCAGCCGTACACTGAGAGCCTGAGCACCACCCCAGGCGCTCCTGACCCCTCCACAGCCCAGCAGTCCAGTGAGCACAGGAGGGGCAGAGCAGAGAGCTGGAGACTGACGGTCCCGGCTCTGTGTTGTACTGCATGTAAATCACATGTGCTCCCACACCTGCAGCAAAAAAGTGTTGCTGTCAGTAGAAACACAGGATTGCTATTGATTCTAAATGGTAATCCCATGTAGTGGAAAACCACAGTGCAGTTTCCCGTACGCAGAAATGTGTAGCACTATGCAATTTCCGTGCGGTTGCAGTTAGAAAAGGCGCAGAGACCCTTTCCTGCAGGTACAAGGAATCAAATGAATGGGCTGCTGTAGGAAACCTGCACTATTGTGAATCTAGCCTTAGCTTATCTTCCCTCCTCGGGCCCCATACCCCTGCAATAGTAATCTTCCGGTGCTGCGGGAGGTAATACAGCGATGTTAGAGGCACTTATCAAGGCCCCCCTCCTCTATTCATGGAAGCCATACTACAGCTTCCATCAATGGAAAGAGCTCTATGAATGGAGGAGGCAGACCTTTCATTCATCTATGTGTTCTCTACTCATAGAAGCTGTATTATAGCTTTTAGCAATGAAAGGTCCGCCTCCATTCCATTAATGAAAGCTATAGTACAGCGTCTATGAATAAAGGAGATGGGGTGGTCATCACTTACCCACCACAACACCTCAAGATTGTGTGGGTAAGGGTGGGAGGTCAGAAAAAATAGATGTTTAAACCAGGACCGCAGTCATCAGCACAAGGACACTTCACATTCAAAGTTTGTACAGTCCCTTGTGCTGTTTTTTAATTTAAAGTGGAAGTTCAGGCAAAACCTAACTAACGCTAAACCTGCTCTCTGACACATTCTAAACCTAATCTATCTAACCCTGTAAAGCAAAAACCCTGTCGCTATACTTACCTATTCTGCAGCCGATCCGGTCTGGTCCTAGCATCAGCTGTCAGCGACGGCTTCAGTGTGTAGGCAGGTGCAGAGCAGGCAAATGGAGACCCAATAGTAAGTCTATGGGTGATGTCACTTCCCATTCGTTTTCCAGCTGTTGTCGTTCCTCTCCTGCACACCGCATCCGCCACTGGAGACCTAAGCAGAATAGGCAAGTACAGCGATTTTTCTTTACAGGGTTAGATAGATTAGGCTTAGAATGTGGCAGAGAGCAGGTTTAGCATTATTTAACTTTTGCCTGGACTTACACTTTAATTTAAGGTGAGGCTTTAAAATCTGAAACGAACTAATATATTATTCACAGCACAATTGTAGTTTGTATTACGGTAATAAACGCACGTTGATTTGGAATGATACACTAAAGAGTAGAGCACAGGTAGGATTTATTGGAAGCATGGTTTGTCTGTGGTAATATGACAAGAAGAGCCTTCTGTGCAGATTTTTGAAGGGCACAAAAAGAGACAAAGCAGATGTATCACTTACTGCTTATTCATGGAAGGTGGTGTGTGGTCTGGAGGTCACAAATACAGCTCAGACATTTATTTGCTTGGAGGTATTTTTTCCCTTTGCATGCCATAGGTATGACATACATGTAGAAATGACCTTGCAGTATGGCTATTTTAAAATGTGATCTTTCAGAGCACATGTACTGCTCATAGTAAAAATAAGACTTGAATTTTCTGATCCCTTTTACTTTCACCTCTCCTGCCTAATCTATGAAAATCATTTCTAAGGATAAGGGCTCTATGTTCATTTTGGTCATCCAGGACAGTAGGAGGTGATTGGGGCACTTCTATGTGCTTAGTATTTTTACCCTTTTGGTTGGGTTCACATTGAAAAATGTACATTAGGAGAAATGGTACTTTTTTTGAAAAATATTGCAAACATATGACAGCAGTATATTTTTATCTGATATTTTATTTATTTTATTCTCCCCAAGGACCTCTTTGGTGTGAGTATGGTTGTGCCATTACTGAATCATCATATGAAATCACTTGGGGCCAGTCCAACGACAGCTGGTATAATAGGTAACACTTTCATGAACCTTTGTTCCAATAAGATATGTGATACAATGTGTAAATAAGCCGCTATAGTTTACTGTGGCTGCAGGTGTATGAACACGCTGTTAGCTATTTATTTCATGTATTTATATGGTGCCAACAATTTAGGCAGCACTTAACATATATATTGTACATTCACATCTGTCTCTTGCTCTCCTATGGACACCGGTTACATTTGAGGATTTGTGCGCCCCTACTTGGGCAAGAGTGAATATTCACCAAGAGATATACCTACAGTCACTATCCCTCAAAGGTACACAGCATGTTATGACCTTTCTGGTAATGCAGGGGTCATAGCCGTGAGGTGAATGGCCAGTCTGCATGGGTGGCGGAGACACAAAGCACATTTTATTATTTCATTCACATTGTCACAGTAGTGGTTGGATTATTCATTGGGCTTTTTTTTTATATTGTTGAATATTTTTATTCGCACAGTGGATTGTTTTATTGTAATTCTGATCATCAGTACAGTAAAACCTTGGTTTGCGAGCATAATTTGTTCCAGAAACATGCTTGTAATCCAAAGCATTTGTATCTCAAAGCATTTTTTTTACAGGGTATAAAAGAGAAGAGGCACCTCTAAGTGTAGCAATAAGTTGCTAAATGTTGTACCTTCATTAAAGTGGAGTTCCACCCATAAATATAACATTACATCAGTAGTTTTAAAAAAAATGTCATTAGTCCTTTACGAACATTTTTTTTTTTTTTGATGCCTTCAAAGTGTTGTTGCTAGGCAGAATAGTTAATCTTCCCACTTCCTGCACCTAGGTGCTTAATGCTTCCTAACCTACACCGCACAGACTCCTGGGAATGTAGTGGGTGTAACTTTCCAGGAGTCTGTGCATTCCCCAGTCTCAAAGAATCATGTGACTTGGACAGCACAGGTGCTGAAACCTGATCTGACACTGCTTGTGCAGCACTGAGCATGTGCGAGATTTGCAAGGCTGAAATCCAGGAAGTCATACAGTCTGGCTTCATGATGCACACACTTAAGATGGCCCCAGTCAATTTCTATTTTATAAAGTGTCTAAATGCTGTAACAACCTAACAAAACAGACCTTAGTTTACAGACTAACTTTACTAGAATACATTAAGCTTGTGTATTACAGGGGTATTTATATATAAAAAGTGAAATTGTGGCCGGAACTCCGCTTTAAATGTAACCATATTCCTACACTTAGAGGCTCCTCTCTTCTTTTTTTATACTCAGTTGTGACATGACGCTACTCTTATATCAAGACATCGCTTGTATATCAAGGCAAAATGTATTAAAACATTTTGCTTGTCTTGCAAAACGCTTTCAAACCAAGGTTTTACTGTATTTAGTAGTTGAGTTGCGCTGCACTAATTATCATTATTTATATTGTGACACTGGGGGGTTTATTTACTAAAGGCAAATCCACTTTGCACTACAAGTGCACTTGAAGAGCAAATTGAATTTGCCTTTGGTAAATAAACCCCCCAGTGTTGCCAAATCACTTATCCAGGGTCAGCTGGCAACTCCAGTGTGGTTTTGGATATCCCTACTATTATTTTATGATGTTCATGTCTTTGTCGAATACTATTTCGGTTGCACTAATTTTTATATATTTTTTTAATTTATGGTATTTTTTTATATACCACAGGTTCCTGTTATGGCATTTTGCAACTCTTCTCTAGCTCTGTTGTGGTGAGTATGTACATGTCACACTAGTAGGGATAGTCTTGTATACTGCAATTAACAGACACCCCCCCCCCCCCCCCCCAAGAAAAAAGTGAAAAAACACCTGGAAGTCCTGGCTTTGATTGGATAGATTGATGGCAGCGCAGCCATTGATCCAATGATGTGGGGGGCGGGGCTACACGTCTATGGACGTCAAATAAAATGATTCAGGAGTGCGCCTGCAAGGTAACCCCCTTGGGAGAGCGCTTCTCTTAGGGGGATACCTAATGCAGAGAGGAGCCGTGAGAGCCGCCGAGGGACCCCATAAGAGGACGATCAGGGCCACTCTGTGCAAAACGAGCTGCACAGTGGAGGTAAGTATGATATGTTTGTTGTTTTTAATTTTTTTTAAAACAAAGCTTTAGTATCACTTGTATTACTCATGTATTCCTACACATAGATTATTATTATTGTTGTTATTATATAATGAACCCTTTTGTCTGTGCCTTCTTAAAGGTGAACTTCTCTAAAAGGAGCTGGAAATAACTCAGCAACCAGCAATTATACAACAAATACTTTGTATTCCTGGTGCAGCACACACACATGTATTTTGTTCACTACCTAAACCAGGTCAAAGCTTCATAACATCTTTATAATATAACAAATCATATTTTATAAGGTACCACAACATAATACATGAGGAAAAGGTATCTAAGGCCCCATGCACACGAGAAGCAAATGCAAACTCATCTAAACACAAGTTTTCAAACGCAAAAACCGGCGTTTAAAACGCCCGTTTTTGCCGCGAATTTCGCGGCGTTTTACCGCGATTTACCGCGTTTTACCGCGTTTGCGTTTATAAGCATTTGGTTAAGAAACATCATAAGACCCTCCCTAAGCTCAAAAAACAATATTATTTAACCATTTCAGCTATTTTGTGAGACCAGAGCAGCTGAGAGAGCAGCAGTGTACGTGTATTTAGCGTGTCACTTGCCACGTCACCTGGCCACGTCACCTGCCACGTCACCTGGCCACGTCACCTGCCACAAGTTGTGGATTGTCCACTGGCCACGTCACCTGCCACATCAACTGGCCACGTCACCTGCCAAGTTGTGAATTGTCCACTTGCCACATCACCTGGCCACGCCACCTGCCACAAGTTGTGGATTGTCCACTGGCCACGTCACCTGGCTATGTCACCTGCCACGTCACCTGGCCACGTCACCTGGCCACGTCACCTGCCACAAGTTGTGGATTGTCCACTTGCCATGTCACCTGGCCACGTCACCTGGCCACATCACCTGCCACGTCACCTGGCCACGCCACCTGCCACAAGCTGTGGATTGTCCACTGGTCATGTCACCTGGCTATGTCACCTGCCACGTCACCTGGCCACGTCACCTGGCCATGTCACCTGCCACAAGTTGTGGATTGTCCACTGGCCACGCCACCTGCCACGTCAACTGGCCACGTCACCTGCCACAAGTTGTGGATTGTCCACTGGCCACGTCACCTGGCCACGTCACCTGCCACATCACCTGGCCACGTCACCTGCTTCAAGTTGTGTATTGTCCACTTGCCATGTCATCTGCCATGTCACCTGGCCACCCCACCTGCCGCAAGTTGTGGATTGTCCACTTGCCATGTCACCTGGCCACGTCACCTGCCACATCACCTGGCCACGTCACCTGCCACGTCACCTGCCACGTCAACTGGCCACGTCAACTGCCACAAGTTGTGGATTGTCCACTGGCCACGTCACCTGGCCACGTCACCTGGCCACGTCACCTGGCCACATCACCTGCCACAAGTTGTGGATTGTGCACGTCACCTGGCCACGTCACCTGCCATGTCACCTGGCCACGTCACCTGGCCACGTCACCTGCCATGTCACCTGGCCACATCACCTGCCACGTCACCTGGCCACGTCACCTGCCACAAGTTGTGGATTGTCCACTGGCCACGCCACCTGCCACGTCAACTGGCCACGTCACCTGCCACAAGTTGTGGATTGTCCACTGGCCACGTCACCTGCCACATCAACTGGCCACGTCACCTGCCAAGTTGTGAATTGTCCACTTGCCACGTCACCTGGCCACGCCACCTGCCACAAGTTGTTGATTGTCCACTGGCCACGCCACCTGCCACGTCACCTGCCATGTCACCTGGCCACGTCACCTGCCACAAGTTGTGGATTGCCCACTTGCCATGTCACCTGCCCACGTCACCTGCCCACATCACCTGCCACGTCACCTGGCCACGTCACCTGCCACAAGTTGTGGATTGTCCACTGGCCACGTCACCTGCCACATCAACTGGCCATGTCACCTGCCAAGTTGTGAATTGTCCACTTGCCACGTCACCTGGCCACGCCACCTGCCACAAGTTGTGGATTGTCCACTGGCCACGGCACCTGGCCACGTCACCTGCCACATCACCTGGCCACGTCACCTACAACAAGTTGTGGATTGTCCACTTGCCACGTCACCTGCCTCAAGTTGTGTATTGTCCACTTGCCACGTCATCTGCCATGTCACCTGGCCACCCCACCTGCCACAAGTTGTGGATTGTCCACTGGCCACGTCACCTGGCCACGTCACCTGCCGCAAGTTGTGGATTGTCCACTTGCCATGTCACCTGGCCACGTCACCTGCCACATCACCTGGCCACGTCACCTGCCACAAGTTGTGGATTGTCCACTGGCCACGTCACCTGCCACATCAACTGGCCACGTCACCTGCCACAAGTTGTGGATTGTCCTCTGGCCACGTCACCAACCACAAGTTGTGGATTGTCCACGTCACCTGGCCACGTCACCTGCCATGTCACCTGGCCACGTCACCTGCCACGTCACCTGGCCACGTCACCTGCCACAAGTTGTGGATTGTCCACTGGCCACGTCACCTGGCCACGTCACCTGCCATGTCACCTGGCCACATCACCTGGCCACGTCACCTGCCACAAGTTGTGGATTGTCCACTGGCCACGCCACCTGCCACGTCAACTGGCCACGTCACCTGCCACAAGTTGTGGATTGTCCACTGGCCACGTCACCTGCCACATCAACTGGCCACGTCACCTGCCAAGTTGTGAATTGTCCACTTGCCACGTCACCTGGCCACGCCACCTGCCACAAGTTGTGAATTGTCCACTGGCCACGCCACCTGCCACGTCACCTGCCATGTCACCTGGCCACGTCACCTGCCACAAGTTGTGGATTGTCCACTTGCCATGTCACCTGCCCACGTCACCTGCCACGTCACCTGGCCACATCACCTGCCACGTCACCTGGCCACGTCACCTGCCACAAGTTGTGGATTGTCCACTGGCCACGTCACCTGCCACATCAACTGGCCATGTCACCTGCCAAGTTGTGAATTGTCCACTTGCCACGTCACCTGGCCACGCCACCTGCCACAAGTTGTGTATTGTCCACTGGCCACGGCACCTGGCCACGTCACCTGCCACATCACCTACAACAAGTTGTGGATTGTCCACTTGCCACGTCACCTGCCTCAAGTTGTGTATTGTCCACTTGCCACGTCATCTGCCATGTCACCTGGCCACCCCACCTGCCACAAGTTGTGGATTGTGCACTGGCCACGTCACCTGGCCACGTCACCTGCCGCAAGTTGTGGATTGTCCACTTGCCATGTCACCTGGCCACGTCACCTGCCACATCACCTGGCCACGTCACCTGCCACAAGTTGTGGATTGTCCACTGGCCACGTCACCTGCCACATCAACTGGCCACGTCACCTGCCACAAGTTGTGGATTGTCCACTGGCCACGTCACCAAGCCATGTCACTTGCCATGTCACCTGGCCACGTTACCTGCCACAAGTTGTGGATTGTCCACTTGCCATGTCACCTGGCTACGTCACCTGCCACGTCACCTGGCCACATCACCTGCCACGTCACCTGGCCACGTCACCTACCACAAGTTGTGGATTGTACACTTGCCACGTCACCTGGCCATGTTACCTGCCACAAGTTGTGGATTGTCCACTGGCCACGTGACCTGGCCACGTCACCTGCCACATCACCTGGCCACGTCACCTACAACAAGTTGTGGGTTGTCCACTTGCCACGTCACCTGGCCATGTCACCTGCCACAAGTTGTGGATTGTCCACTGGCCACGTCACCTGCCACAAGTTGTGGATTGTCCACAATGCAATGCAAGCAATTACATTTTTTATGTTTTTTTTTATGGTTTTTCATCATTTGCCATCATTTTTGAGATTTCTAATGTAAAAAAATAGGTCACCTTTAAAAACGCCTATAAACGAAATCGCGGCAAAACGCCGGTACCGCGATTTGCCGCGATTTGCCGCGATTTGCGTCTAAAACGCAAAAGCTGAAAGCTTCTGAACCCAAAATTTTGGGTTTGGAAAAACGGCCCTAAACTCAACTGCTTTGAAACGCCAAAAAACGTGATTGTGTGCATGGACACATAGGATAACATTAAATGTGTTCAGGGGCAGTTGAAAAAAATGCCCAAATGCCTCTGAACTCGAGTTTAGCAGCGTCTCGTGTGCATGGGGCCTTAGGCATCACAAAATATCGCCAGGATCGTTTTCCTCAGCCCTAAATGGTCGTCCCTAATTCTGCCTAGGTGTCCCCTTTATTTAAATGTATCAAATTCCTAAGCACCCCTCCCCATTCCTGTAATGGTATGCAGGAGTCCCCATGCCCCCCCAGTCGGTGCCACGTTTAAAATCAGCATGGCAGGCAGACTTGTAGTTTCAGTGGACTACGAGTGCAGTAATCTGTGCACTCTTAGTCCATTAATGCTTCCTCCAGCTTTCCAACAGAAAGGCCATGCAGAGGTGCAGGCAGAAAGCTGCAGAACGAGTGTGCCAAAGCCTAACACTGCACCTGCCATCCCCTGATCGCAGGTGCAATGCTTTGCTGGCTCCTGTAGAAGGGGAAAAAAAAGTGATTGTAAACCCTTACATACACAGTGAAGAGACTGGTCTCAGGTGGTACACAGAGATGAAACAAATCCTCCTGCATAAGTTGTACCTACACACGAACAGAGGCTGTCAATCTCCTCTCCTGTCACCTTTTTTTCTCTTGGTGTCAGGAAAACCCGTCAGATGTGACTCGTGCTTATAGCAGAAGAACAAAGCAGCAGACAGAAATGACACTTGATGTTCTTGATTGAGACAAGTACACACTATAGAGGGATATGCTTTGTTTATATTTCATGTCTGAGGTTTATAACCATGTTAAAGCCAAAATTAGCCTTTAAATGTAAGGATATAATCTTCTGTTGTGGTTGGTATGCTATCTAATACCTGCCAGAATGGGATGAAAATCTATCTCTGGGGAAAGGCATGCAGAGGTCAAAAATAAGTGCATGACAGGGGAAATCCTGCAACATGGAGGAGAGGATTAAAATGGGAGTGGGAATTTTAGGTCTATCAAAAAACAAAAAAGGGACACGATATACACACCCTATTGAGTAAACTCCACAATCATTTATTAAAATATTTAATAAAACCAGCATTAAATCAAAAATGTCCTCCCTGACCCCCCCCACATCCCAATACCAGAGCCCAATCCTACCTGTGGGGAAGTAGAGCATTACGATTGTAGTGCTGAAAGCGAGGTAGTGAAGCAGTACTGGATGTGGATAAGAGAAGCAGAACAGGAAAGGAAAATAAAAGAAGAGATGTGGGTGGGTGAGGGGCAACGGAAGAGGTGTAAGGAGCAGAATTAGGGTTGCAGAAGGAGAGAAGCACACTTTTGCCCTGTTCTTTTGTGGTACACTAGCCCATTGCTGTCAGCAGGGGCATAACTACCAATCACAGGTTACAAACGTAAACTTTTATGTCCTCTTATTGAAATACAAGTCCTGTGCATTTTGTGGCCAGTAAAAAGGCAAAGACCACCTAAGAATAACCTGCTTTTTGGTAGTCCTGGCAAATAACCTTTTTTTACTGACCTGGCGGTCAGTGTAATGTCCCCTTTCATTGATGGTCATTGGAGAGGTACCCCAGTTACAATAAGGGCCCTTTCACACTGATCAGTTTTCAGTTAAAAAAAAAAGCGTAACAAAAATGCATACCTTCAAATCCCATGGAACTCATCACAACTGTCTCAGTTGCGGTTTTAAAATTCCTGCTTGCTGCATTTTTGGTGTGCTTTTCTTTCCATTGAATTAAGCATCAAAAACGTGGTAAGACACTTGATCCCTAGGCAATGGAAATCCAAAACTATACCTTCCTTTCCTGAATAGCTTGAGACCCTCATCGATATTATACGTATGGAGATATTGGAGGCGGATGATAAAAACACTTCTGATGAATTCTGTGAAGGTTATGTCAGTGTAATTCTCCCTGCTTGGTTAAATTGTGGGTTAGAGGTAAAATGGATTCATGTGTTACAAGCTATTGACATGTTAATGACCCGTCTGCAGCTAGCTCCTTGTTTCAAAGGGATGTTAAACCTGTTTACTGTGATTAGAGGTGACTCATGTTATGTATTCTGATTGCTTCATTATGCGGTGCCAGGCTGCCCAGCTAGTGTGTTCTGTACACCTTGTAATTAACTTCCCTGATGTCATTATTTAAAGAAAATGTGTCTCAGGTCGGCTCCGAATTGTCTGGCTATATTCTGTATGAGAAACTCCAGAGTGTGTGAAAAGGGGGTGGAGCTCCCATTGTTCCTTGATTAAGGATTTAGCTTGTAAAACTGTATTTATAACCAGCAGCAAGCTGCCAATAAATCAGTCTTGGTTCCAGCATTCAGTCTTGACTCATGTATGGATGATCCTGTGATGTTCTTGTATGGAGAGGAGGGAATGCTTGACGGGGATATCATACCGATACCGTCACAATTGGTTGGCAGCAGAGGGATTTTCCCTTCTACTCTCCCTTACACCAGGATTCCAAGCAGACACTGGGAACAGTGAATGGAAGGCTGCTACACCCTGCTTAAAAGAAATACACTGAAAGAACTACTGGAAGTTTGTGGAAGGATTGCTAGCAACAAAACCAAGCGGGTCATCATAGCAGAAGTAATGGAGCTAGACCAGGAGAACGTGATTGCAGCAACGCCAGCAGTACAAGAGATGGAGACACCAGTGATTCAGGAAGAGGAATCACCAGCAAACAAGCTAATGAGAGAGAAGCTAGCGTGGTTCGGCCCGAACCCAACGGCGGATGTGGTGCTGAAAGTGATGGACCTGTTAGCGGAGGAGGCTAAACAAATAAGAGACAAACAAATAAGAGACGCAGAACTACAGGAGGCTAAACAAATAAGAGACGCAGAGCTACAGTTAAAACTGGCAGCAGTCCAACAAGCAGCCGCACATTCTCCGAACAGTGAGTACAGCACAGCAGACACAAGGAAGATTCCGTTTAGCGCTTTTAAAGCTTTTGATGAAAAGGACTGTGAGATTGATAACTACCTGGCAGATTTTGAGCGACAATGTAACCTGCACCGAATAGCTAGAGGAGAGTGTGTTTCAATATTGTCAGGCAAACTGTCAGGCAAAGCTTCTGATGCTTTCCGGACCGTGCCAGATCAGGATATCCATCGCTACGCCCGGGTTAAAGAAGTGCTCCTGGCTCGTTATGCAGTAACCCCAGAGTCCCACCGACAGAAGTTCAGGGACTCACGCAAAACCACGAAAGACTCTTACGCGGAATGGGCATGCCAGTTGTCCCTGTCGGCCTCTAACTGGGTTAACAGCAGCCAGGCCACCACCGCAGAGGACATTTTGCAACTAATGCTCCTGGAGCAATTTTACAATCACATCCAGACGGATGTCAAAGATTGGGTGAGAGATCGCAGGCCCATGACTCTACCAGAGGCCGCGAAGTTGGCGGATGAATATGCGGATACTCGCAAGACAAACCAGGTCACACCACGGGTACAACCTCCACGACCAACGGCGCCCTCACACCCACCAGCCGCTAGATACCAACCGCCTAACAGACCGATGACATCGAGCCCTCGCTATTCACGCCAGGAGGACAACGAACAACGCTGCTTCCGGTGCAAACAGTTGGGTCACTTCAAGCAGAATTGCCCCCTCAATGACAACACCAGATCAAATTGGTCTCAACCTGGGTACCGCCCACCAGCAGCAGCCCATTGTGTAGACTCGGCTTGGGATCCCCAGGAGCTGGGTCAGGAAGAACCATTGGGCACCCCTTACGAAGCCCTCATGGTACAATCTGTTATTACGGACAACAGGGAACACCATTGTCAGCTGGTCATGGGCGACAGCCATGAGCCGGAGGGGCCTTGGAGGGAGCTGGGCAGAAAGAGGCACCGCCAGCTACCCTCCAAGAAGAAGAGGTCCTGGAAGTCATGTAACCAGCGGACCTGGGAGGAGAAGAAGCGACTGGAGGAGATGGAATCGCAGCGGGCGCCCCAGATGCGGGCCGAGATGTTCGCCAAGGGCCCACCGGTGTCCCCTTACACCACCACCCAGTTCCTGATGATGAAGGACCACGTGGAAAGCCTGCAGGACATGAGCAAGCAGGAGCTGATCCGTGAATACATGGAGCTGAAGGAGTGCATAAGCCGCATGGAGGAGGAGAACAACCGCCTGAGGTCACAACAGGCCAACCCCCCCAGGCTCCATGAACTGAAGATGGAGCTGGAGAAGCTCCAAGAGGAGAACCGGCGGCTGCGGAGGGAGCAGGGGGTGGCTGACCTTATGGGGCTCTGAGTCCCCTCCCCCCCCCGGACTCTGAGCACCAATGCTACAGCATTTCAACAAATATAACTTTTCCTTTTTATGAATCTCCTGTGATTGTCACTTCAGAGCCATAACCTGCCCCTCCCATAGCAGGACACCTAGACGGCGGCGCACAGACACATTCGCCGTCTTCACACTGACTTCTGGTGACTCTGCAGATCGCACAAAGACTTGGGGACTGACCGGCGTGTGATCTGACGACCCGGTGGCATACCTGAGTCGGAAGCAGTTACCAATGGAGGTCAGTCACGCCAAACGGAGTTGACCTCGGACTAAAAGCTCTGAACCCGTCAACCCTACTGGACCAGGGAAGGTCCAACCGGGTTTGCCGTAGCAGGGAGAAAAAGGGGGGCCATTGTGAAGGATATGTCAGTGTAATTCTCCCTGCTTGGTTAAATTGTGGGTTAGAGGTAAAATGGATTCATGTGTTACAAGCTATTGACATGTTAATGACCCGTCTGCAGCTAGCTCCTTGTTTCAAAGGGATGTTAAACCTGTTTACTGTGATTAGAGGTGACTCATGTTATGTATTCTGATTGCTTCACTATGCGGTGCCAGGCTGCCCAGCTAATGTGTTCTGTACACCTTGTAATTAACTTCCCTGATGTCATTATTTAAAGAAAATGTGTCTCAGGTCGGCTCCGAATTGTCTGGCTATATTTTGTATGAGAAACTCCAGAGTGTGTGAAAAGGGGGTGGAGCTCCCATTGTTCCTTGATTAAGGATTTAGCTTGTAAAACTGTATTTATAACCAGCAGCAAGCTGCCAATAATTCAGTCTTGGTTCCAGCATTCAGTCTTGACTCATGTATGGATGATCCTGTGATGTTCTTGTATGGAGAGAAGGGAATGCTTGACGGGGATATCATACCGATACCGTCACAAATTCCACACAGGTCTGGCTGGCTTGGATAATGTATATGGACTCTTCAACAAAAAAAAAAGATAGGATTTTTTTAGAGGGCCTTCGCTAAGGATCACTGCCTGTTCAATCCTTCCATACTGCCTGTATTGCCTTTCACGCCATTGTGAGGGCTTGCCTTCTCTGCGTTTTACTCCCAATTCTCGATTTTCATAATCTCGTGCCAATCCCCCCTGCCCCCCCCTTTTTCTGACCCTAATGCCTCATACACATGACCTGTTTTCCCGTCAGGAAAACTGCTGTGACAGCTTTTGGCCGGGAAAACTGCTCCATGGCAGTTTCCCTGACATGTTCTTTTTTTTTTTTTTTTTTTGCCGCGATTCCCGGCGGCCTTTTACCGGCAGTTTTCCTATGAGAAATACTGCGGTGGAGCATACACACGGCCGGGTTTCCCGGCCAAAGCTCTCATGGAAGTTTTCCGGCCGTGTGTAGGGGAAAAAGCTGCCGAGCCGGTTCTCGGCTTTCCCTTCGGGTTTCCTAGCAGGAAAAAAGTCCGCAAGGAAACCTGATCGTGTGTTCGAGGCATTAGGTCTTTTTCCCCCTCTTTTCTCCTTTTCTTTTTATGTGCATATTTTGTTTAGGTTCTCTTTTTCCCATTAGAGTACAATATTCCCCTGTGAAGAGTTTCATAAGCCATTTTCTCTTCCGCTCCATATGTTATGTTATATGTAATCTCATTACTTGTGTCATTTTGTGGATGTTTTTCCTCCCATATGATGGATATGGGATATCCATGGGTGTCTCCTGCTTATGTTGCTGGACTTTACTTCTGATGGTTCATGTTTGTGTTTTCCTGATACACTTCTACACTTTCCTGTTTTTCCAATAAAAACACACTTGTTGGGTTTTTGGCATGGTTTTTGAGTGACATGTGCATGCTGGAAGTCAGGAAACCAGAAAATGCACCAAACATGTATCAAAAATGCATATGCATTTGTAACGTGTTTTTTCAGCGGAGCAGTGCCAAATACTCTGCTACCATGTAATTTAATGACTAATTATATGTAATATACAGTACATCACTTCCGGAGATATTTGGCCCTCCCATTTTTATAACAGAATTCCATTGTGGTGACATATTTAATGTTGGAATGGTTTGCAGCATTGTGTGCTTTGAATGCTGCATTGCATTTGGATCAGTCAGATCACATGAAGATATGCTCCTTTAAGCCTTATAAGGAATTCTGTGTTTTTATATGACTCATGCAGATTGATTTGTAAGCCACAGACTAATAATACTGCCTGGATTCAGCTTCTCCTGTATAACTTTATTTGTGTTTAGTGAATTTCGAATCCACCCTGGGAGTGCCATTCTAATCTAATATAGAAGATTTGTCACACACTTGGCCTATAAAATGAATGTGTATAAATATGCTCAGAAACGGGGAGCTGCACGCTGTCCAAGATAAAGATCTACTGGTCTAGTGGGCTCCAAACACTGTTCACACAATCCAATCTGGACAAGAACAGGAGCGAAATGTACTTCAGGACCTGAAATTGAGAAGTGCCCGAACGGTCATTCCTCTAGTTTAGGGGACCGGCTGCGTGGAAGAAAATTGTGCCAAGGACAAATTTTTCACGGACAATGGCTGGTGTTGGTGCTCTAATCATTACGGCACCATGGTTGATATGGTGTCAGGGTGATTATTTATATTATTACATTGTAGTAATAAATGAAATAGTTAAACTCACCATAATGTAGAATCAGTGGAAGCCCTGAGCGTGTCACTTGCCACTGTCGCCTGCTACCAGATGTGGATAGTCACTTGCCACGCTGCCTGTCACCAGATGCGGAATGTCACTTGCCACATCACCTGCCATGCTTACTGTCACAAGATGTGGATTGCCACCTGCCACGTTGCCTGTCACCAGATGTGGACTGAGTAGACCGCCCCTTGTAGTATATCATTTAGACAGCTGAGGGGGTGAACTATAAGTCCCAGCACACCTCACCTGTACTCCCACACACCGCTCACCTGTCACTGATGACGTCACATCTCTATGGGATCGCCCTTCTGGATGTAGCAGGGTGTGTCTCTCTCCCTCATTCTGCAGCCGGTCTCCCCTGGCAGAGGGAGGGTCTGGGACTCCTTCGGCTGTCACTCTCTGGCTCCATCCTTCTGCTCCCCGCCCAACTTCCAACACTGAGACAGAGCACTGGCTTTGAGGGCAGAAGAGCGGTGATGCAGGGGGCTGAGAGAGATGATATCTCTACTTGCCCGCTCACTTCTTCCATCCACCCAGCACTCTTATGTCGGGAGCCCAGCATGTCTCTTGACGGCCGCCCGCACCCACGGACCAGGGGTTGACCACCCCTGCTCTAGTTCACTGTGTTACTTGAAGTGATATTTGTGAAAAAAATATTACATTTTTCTACGTGCAGCCCCAAACTTGCAAGGAACCTCCACCAAGACTCACTGTTGCCTGCAAGACACTTATTATTGTATCGCTCTCCAGCCTATCAGTGAGAGAATGCCAAATAAATGACGCATAAACACATGGTATTGACACATATGTGAACAAGCTTAGTGAAAAACAAGTTTTTGCTAAAAAATAATGTTGGGGTCACTATCTGACGATAGAACTGTCTCACACAACCCCTAGTGGTCAGGGATATTCAGACTTGTAGAATGAATTTGTATCTGGTTGGTTGCTAAGAGGTACCTGGGAAAGCACTTGTTACAAAGGTTTCTAAATCCCGATCGTAAAAGAACAGCTCTTGTAAACATCACTTTTTTTTTTTTTTTCTGCAGGGGAGCTGGAGTGATATTGTTGGAAGACGATATTCGCTAATTGCCTGTATTGTTATAAGTGCTCTTGGCTATGGTCTTCTTGGTGTGTCCATTAATATTTACATTTATGCCATTGCTAGGATACCTGTGGGTAAGTAGCCACCATTAGCTGCTCCCTAATGTACAGAAAGTACCTTTGAGAGCCTGGTTTTGTGAAAGCTTGAAGTGTGCACATTGGAGAAAGTATCCCTCTTTCATGTTTACCATAGATAGTTTCTATTAGCCTGAATATCTACAAATAAAATAGTCAGTCTAAGTGGGTCGTGCATTTAAAAAAATAGTGCTAATCAGTTTAGTTAACAAATGGCAGAATGTGGAAATAGGACAACTGAATGGCTGCAGAAGATGAAGTGATGTAAAGAAACGATATTTTGCAATTTTTTCTGAAATTTGTTTGACCATGGCCATCTTTTAGACTGACCTTACACATTTGATAGAGTAGACATCCTTGTTCTTAAAGTGATTCTATTGCTTAAAGTAAAAGTTCACCCTAATAATAAAATCTTTAAATCTAACGGCATCCACAAGCTAAGACTAACCTATCTAGCCATGTATAGAAGAAATCGCTATACATACTCTTTTTGAAGCTGGTCGAGTCCCACGCTGAGCTATCGGCTTTTCTGTGTAGGCGGGTGCAGAGGAGGCAGCCAACAATGGAAGCCCCATAGTAACTCTATGGGTGACGTCAATTTCCATTAATTTCCCAGCCATTGTCGGCTGTGTCCTGCACAGAGTTTCCACCGCTGGAGACCGGACCAGATCAGCTTCAGAAAAGGTGTGTATAGATTTTAGTATTGGAATGAAGCCCCAAAAAAACGCACATGCATCGTTACCTGCAGCAGCCTCAAATACAACCAAATACTCAGCCATTCCAAAATACAATGGTTTGATGGGTCACAGGTGTCAAACACAAAGCCTGCGGACCGAATCCAGCCCTCCATGCCATTTCATGTGGCCCTCACACCTCTCCTGCAGCTGCAGGAGAGCTCCAGCCCTCCTCTGGTCCTCCTCCAGACCCTTACTTTCTGCTTTCAAGCAATGCATCCAGCTTCTTCCCAGCAGCAGCATAATAAAAGGGGGGTACACTGTGATGTAAGGGAGAGTGGGGGACTCAACTTTTGATGGCAGTTACATTGACATCTAATGTAAGGTCAGGGGATGTGCTGGACCCCTTTTGAAGGCAATCATAATGCTGATGTGGCCCACAATGAAATTGAGTTTGACACCCCTGGTCTAGGTTGTATTGAAGCTTGCTGCTAGCTCCTACCATTACGCTTTCTGTTAAGTGATCACGTTAATAGTCTGCTTCAGGCTACTTTTAGGTTAGTACAGTACCATATTTGAACAGCAGGTGGCGACACTGGTCAAACCTATAGTAGTGCTGAGATAATTCAATCTTTTTTTTTCACTTGCAAAATACGTTTTTTTCCTGAACACTCGATTTTCTTGTGGTAGAATGGATGAAAGCACTATTAAAAATAATTACAGATGTATAGTGAAAACATATTTTGAACAGTTTAATTTTAATTTTTGCAGGAATTTTTAAGCATTCACTCTCCATATCAAAAGCATTCCTGTCAGATCTTGCATGTGAAAAAGAGCGCCCCCATGTAATGGGGAGGTTTAATGCAGCTTCCAGTATGGGCTTTATCCTGGGTCCTGTTGTTGGTGGTTACCTAGCTGAACTGCAGGGAGGTTTTTATATGACATCCCTCATCTGCACTGTCATATTTATAATAAATGCAGGTATGTACCAATTATTTTATAAGCAAATGAAGATTAATTTGTTTCATTCGCCTTCCCAGTAACTTTGTATTAAATGTTTTAATTGGATTTTGTTCTGTCTAAAGGGACCCATAGATATTGGCTGCTTGGCACGTAATAACCTTTGCTTTTGACTAGTGTGAACAGATAGACTGCTTTTAGATAGACTACCGCAGGTGAGATCGTGAAAAAAAAATGCTCTAGCAAAGCGCGGTGACGTACAACGGCACTATAAAGGGGAAGTTCTATTCGGATGGCGCCACCCTTGGGGCTGCTTTTGCTGATTTAATGTTACCGCGTGTTAGTAAAAGTTTGGTGAGAGACGATTTGAGCTTTTCAGTCTTTGCGCTTTTCAGTCTGTTACAGCGTGACGAATGTGCTATCTCCATTATGAACGCTAGTTTTACCAGAATGAGCGCTCCCGTCTTATAACTTCTAAGCATGCACGGTTTTTTCACGTCGTTAAAACCTACACACGACCGCTTTTCACGACGTGAAAAACTATGCGAAAAAAAAGAGCATGTTCTAAATTTTTAATGGCCATTTTTCAAGTCGTTTTTAATGACATTAAAAAAAAAATGTAATTTTTCACGTCATGAAAAACGGTCGTGTGTACGCGGCATAATAATGTTCGTCATTGAATTTCTTCGAGCTTCACGCTATTCTGCTTAGACCTTAGGCATTTCTTGATTTATTCAGACTGTTGCTGTACCTGATGTATTTTATATAATGTTTTTTGCTATTTTGTACACCATCTCCTCACTTTGTACATGCATATAAAAAATCGATTTGAAAGGAAAAAAAAAGTGGAACTTCACCCATATCAAGTTGATAAAAATGTATGTTCTTTAGCAAGAAACATACATTCAACATTAATAATTATGCTACCAAAATGAGTGTGTGCTATAAATTGCCTCCAGCTCCTGTTTCTTCTTGCTGTAGGCTGCCATTTTGCTGAAGCTCAGATTTTCCTGGACAGCAGTAAATCTTTAGGCTGACAGCAGATCAGCCTCTACAAATTCAGCAGTGCCTAAAAAAAAAAATATAGAGCAACCAAGCATGTGCAGAACAGGGTGAGACAGTGTCTTGCTGGATTTTACACAGCATAGGTACTGTATTTATCGGCGTATACCACGCACTTTTTTGCCCTGAATATCAGGGCAAAATCGTGGGTGTGCGCGGTATATACGCCGATACCCGCTTCCTGCGCTGAGTTTGAACCACTGCGCCGGCATATACACAGCGCAGTACACTCGGGTATAGTCAGGCAGGCTCGGCTCCACTCGCGGTCACGTCCTGGACGTACAGGACGTGACCGCGAGAGGAGCCGAGCCTGCCCGACTATACCCGAGTGTACTGCGCTCGGTATATGCCGGCGCAGTGGTTCAAACTAAGCGGGGATCGAGCGGGGAGGACACCGCAGAAGGACGCCGGACCCCACGAGGAGGACACCACTGAAGCCGCAGATGGACCAGACGAGGCCGCCGATGGACGCTGCGCAAGACACCAAAACTGTAAGTACTAAAATCTTTTTTTTTAGAGGAATGCAGGTCCACTTTAGGGGTGCGCGCTATACGCCGGAGCGCGCAATACCCCGATAAATACGGTACTTATTTTTAATGTTTTACATAGCTATACCTGCAAAAGGGGCCAGTATGAAGTGATCTAGCAGTTTGACTTTAAATAAGGGGATCTAAACCATATCATATAAAACAGTGGATAAAGCTCACAGAGTCTCTACTCACTGCTGCTCACTACTCAATGTGTAGCCTTGTCTCTTTGCAAAAGGGCAATATGTCATGAATAATATATAAGTAGAGCCATAATTAATTCTCGGTGAACTGTACACATGAGACGCAGGAACACTGAGAATGTCATTTGAACTTCTCCATGGGGCTTTTTATTGTTGACACACAAATGTTGTAATAACCTTTTAGTATTGATCAGAAATGTCACCGGGATTTAAATGTGTGTATTTTGCTTATTTTCAGGTCTTGTTTGGATTATGCCACAGACTGAGGAAAAACTAAACATTTCTGCTCCCTCTGATAGCAGTGTGAATCTAGGAATCAACCAGCCACCAGATTCTACTATGAGATCACATAGTTTGCAGGAAGATGATGGGAAGAAGCCAAATAACGCCACTCAAACAGTGTGGGGGCAATTAATTTCTGTTTTTAGGAAAGTCACAGGCGTGGCTTTCTCTGAGATGTGGGACATCTTTTTAGTCCGTCTACTCATGGCAATATCTGTAATGCTGTACTACAGCAACTTTGCCTTGGCGATGGAAGAAAGATTCCATATGACTCCTCGAATGACTGGCTTCCTGATTAGTTATGGCAGTACTCTTGGAGCCTTGGCTGGATTTTCACTGGGACCACTATCTAGACTTTATCAATACAATATTTATACCATGTTGTTACATTCAAGCGTCCTCACATTCTTTTCAATTCTTGTGTATTCAGTAGCACCTAAAATGTGGATCGTAATGTTGTCTTCAACATTCTTGGCCTTTTCTACCAGTATAGGGAGGACTTGTATTGTGGACCTTGAGCTTACACTAGGTGAGCAGCATGGAAGTGGCACACTAATAGGAGTTGGGCAGTCAGTGACATCGGTGGGACGCATACTGGTACCCCTCTTGTCGGGAATAGCACAAGAATATAGTCCATGTGGTCCTCCGCAGCTGGGTGCTGTGTTGGCATTGGCATCCATATTCCTCATGTACAAGAGCAAATTAGGCTACAGTTATTCCTCACATAAAAAGCTTAAAGAAGCCTAATAATCTGACAAATACTTCAGTAGAATACTCTCAATAGCTTGTGGTAGGTGCAGGTGCAGTACATGCTTCACTATTCCCTTTAGACTTTCTTAGATTAAAAATATAAGGTAAAAGCCATACCTTTCATTGTAGGCCGTGTAACTAAAGATTACTCACCCTTGCTTTAAAATGATGACTATATAGAGAAGAAACACACATTCTCTTTTCACAATCTAATGAAGGAATGTTTGCCTTGCAGAAACATACATTAAGATATAAATGTACATGCTTCAATTGCAATGTTCTACCAGCCAGAAAATAGAAGATAGAATTGCAGCAATCTTTACGCATGTATGCACCTGTATTCCAAAAATCTATGCTTTCTGAAGTAATATGTGGTTAATGGCGACTCAGCCCTATGGATAAGGTCTGATACCTCTTTCTGCATTTGTGCAAGAGGAGTAAAACCATGTGGCTGACAGGAATAGACCACTGTGCCCCTTTTAATGCTCTTGAATTATGTGGAAATCGTCCGAATCTTAAGCCTTGTACACATTCCGACGGGAATTGTGTGACGGGCTGTTGGCGGAAAATCCGACCATTTGTATGCTCCGTCGGACAATTGTTGGATTTTCCACGGACAAATGTTGGACGGCATGCTTTAACATTTTCCACAGACAACGGTCTGTTGGATTTTCCGATTGTGTGCACACAAGTCTGTTGGACTAAAGTCCAAAGTACAAAAGCGCATGCTTGAAATTAATGCTCACCAAACACGACATTAGCAGAAGGTGCTCAAGAGCTGAAAAAACACATACATTTGTATTTGTTGGCTGACAATTGTGTGCCGTTTGTATGCAAGACAAGTTTTTGGCCAACGCCCTTCGGGCCAAAAGTCTGAGGCTTTGTCGGCAGAAAATGCGATCGTGTGTACAAGGCTTTAGATTGATCTATGTATCAGACCTCAAATCTGCCGATTTAAGCTTGGCCTTAGAGGTTACAGTAGTAAAGCAACTAATCGTGGCTTTATAGTGCATATATTCCCACATTTGTAGTTGCAAAAGCAGACCTTTCAATATCATAACATGTCTGCATGCACAATAACCGTATAATTCAGAAACATTATTTGCACTTTAATCAGTCTCTGGGCTGAATAACGACTGTGCCTAGACTGAGTTGTATTTTCAGAAAGTGTTGTCTGTTTGCTGCTGGCAGGAAGAAGCCAGTGAGAGACAGCAGGGGGCTGATCTGTAGAAGACATGTGCCCACAGCCCATATCTGTCATCCGGATTTACCACATATAGAGAAATGATTGATGCTGACCCTAATTGATGACTGATCAAAGATGGTTTCAGAAAAAAGCAGATAAAAGAGGACATACTGTGGTCCCTGGGAAAATAAGTTTAATATGTATGTGTGACTCTTACACATTACACAAATCTAATGCTAGGAATAATGATGTGCACACTATTTCAGAAATCTGAATATGTAGGTATTTATGGATTCTAAAATAATTTATTTATTTCTGCCTTTATTCAGACAAACTGTTTTTAATAATATAGTTTTAAAAAATGATTTTACAGCACTTTTTACAAGGCATTCCTCTCTATAGTACTTGACTGAGTTATGAGTCTTATGCTTGAATTTTGAACTCCCATTTCAAAACTAATGTGAAATTTTGAATGCTAATTCAGAATGTTTACTGTTGTTAGAATGCATGTATGCTAGTTTTATTTTATAGAAAAGTAGACATGGCAGGTGCCATCTAAAGGGTACAAACAACTAGAAAATACAGCGATATGTTAACCTTCATAGACCACTGTACTTTCAACAAAGAAAACGGTGTAATCGGGGTGTTATTTATGTATGTTGGCAAACGGCGCACATATATAATTCCATTTTAGACTATATAGCAGGGCTGGATAGAAGCATATTTTAGCTAAATTTAGTAGGCACTAGGATTGCATTTGGGCCTCACAAGGCTTTACTTTAGGTGTAATGGTTAGGTTGTTTGAAATGTTGTGTTTAGCCGGTGTCCTGATATTGAAATTAATTGATTCAATTTGGCTACTTGAAACCCTGGGATGTTACCAGCATTTTGTCATAGCAAGGTAAATCTAATACCATAGTACAGTAGAAAAATGGGAAAACTGGAAAGGCCTCTAGCTGCTTGGTGTACACACACCATTTTATTATTTTATTTTATTAAATAAAAGGAGGAAGATAAACTGAATGTATTACAAAAAGTAACACTGTATGAAGGTCTTTTAATAGTGTATGATTTTATGTATATTTTTGTATGGAAGTAAATATTGAGGATTGGGAACAGCAGAGTTGTATTTTGTAAAAAAAAAAAACATACTTTCCTCATATTCTATCTGCTTCACCACATGACTGAGCTCATGTAGCATACTGTATGTGTTGAAGCAGTAGATTGTATTAACCACTTGGGGACCGGAGGGAATTACCCCCTTAATGAGCAGGACATTTTTTGGGATACGGCACTGCATCGCTTTAACTGACAATTGCACGGCCGTGCGATGTTGTACCCAAACAAAATGTATGCCCTTTTTTTCCCACAAATAGATTCATAACATTTTTAATTTTTATTTATTTTTATTTTATTCTACTAGTGATGATGATCAGCGAAAAAATCGGACACTTTTTTTGGGGACCAGTGACATTTATACAGCGATCAGTGCTATAACAATGCACTGATTACTGTATAAATGTCACTGGCAGGGAAGGGGTTAACACTGGGGGGCGATCAGGGGGTTAAGTGTTTCCTAGGGAGGTGTTTCTAACTTGGGGGGGGGGGTTTACTGACTGGAGGAGAAGAGAGATTGCTGTTCTTGATCACTAGGAACAAACAATCTCTCGCTATTTCCCTGTCAGAACGGGGATCGGTTTGTTTACATTGACAGATCCCCATTCTGGCACTCTGTGGAGCAATTTGCGGGTGGCATCAGCTCCAGGGCTGCGCATGCCCACTGTGTCTATAGCACGAACCAACGTGCATATATGGCGATTTGCGCAATAGAGCCAACCTGCCACTGTATGACGACGGCTGGTCAGCAAATGGTTTTATATATATATATATATATATTTATATATTTTTTAACAGGAATGCTGCCATTGTCAACCCCTCCTAAAAATACCAGTGTCCTGGATGTCATTATGAGGCACTGAACTAATACAAGTATACACATCAGGTGTTCTGACTTTCCAATCGGCACTTGTTCCAGGCCAGTAAGGCTGACCATACATTATATCATTTTTTACTAAAACCATATAATATGAGGTCACACCTAAACACTTTCAATTTGTATGCAATCGGGCAGGCCCTTGCACTACATATTTGAAGGTAAATCTAAAGAAAATTGTATGGTGTTATGGCCAGTTTAACTCAGGAAGAATTTTATAGTTAGAGATTGCCAGGTACTCTTAAGCTGGTTATGTCATTTTTACTCGATCCACACAAGTGAGGTGGATGGAGGAATCCTACCCGCTGTGTTATTGTCTTTTGATAGCGGGACTCCTCTGCTGTCAGAATACACCGATCAGCACTGCAGCAGCTCATCAAATAAAGGTTTTTCAGCAGTAGTGTGCGACAGAAGCTGATCTGTCAAACAGTGAAGATCACACTCACATTTGAATTTGGCCTGTTCAGCAGGGATCTGTGTGTACCCAGCTTTAAGAGTATTTTTAGGAGGTTAGCAATGGCATCCTGTACATTTCCACTATCCTGGCTACTGTAGCAGAATATGCCTTTTTACTGAACCTCCTAGTGTTTTAAGAAGACCTAGCTGGTTGAATTCCCTAAAGGCCTATTCACACCTTTGTTTTTCTTGTGCGATGTGCATTGTGTTAAGGCTACCCATTGATTTTGAATGAACTGCCAATGCACCAGAATGGACAAAAAAACAAACATGCATCATTTTTTTTCCAGTGCAGAGCACCACAACACACACTAATGCTTTATTTTACATTATGGTGCATAGCATCATATGTTCGTCACAGCTGTATTGCCTTAGTGCATTGGGGTGCCTTACAAAATGCATAGAACTGTATAATGCTAAAGCACAAAACATGCATTGTGGTAACATGCACATTGCACCGCAAAGGCACAATGAAGTCTTGTAAATTGTGGAGAGTGAGGCTCTCAAAATCACTTTTGAGGAGGTCCTTAACTCCCCACCGTGTTATACATTTATATTCTACCATAAAAAAAGGAGCAAGAGGAGTGAAACTCTTGCAGCTGCCAAAGCCGAGAACTTAGCCTGTGTGTGATTAAATCAATTTGTACTTGGTGGATTTAGGGCTCGTTCCTGGTGAAAGGCAGTAAAGAGGCTGATCTACTAAAGGCAAATATACACACATTTTTTCCAGAGCTTAGTGAATGTGGAGAAGCTTCACTTTGTAAAGAATACCCAATCGGGGGCAGGGAAAATGAGGGGTGAAAAAAAGCATTTTTACTTGCGCATGATTGGATGATGGAAATCCGCAACACTTCACCACCTGTACTAAGCTCTGGGTAAATGAGCACAGTCTATTTGCCTTTAGTAAGCCTCCATGTTTTAACTACTAAAAACCCAGCCCATTGTGCCACAAGCACATGCATTGCACATGGTTGCGGCTTTGCCTCACTCAGTTGAATGGATCACGTTCAGCTGGCAGTACTACCTTCTGAGCATGACAGTAGGAATACTGTTTGCCACACCATAGTGCAAAGCACCGTGGCATATGTACACCCCTGTCTGTTGCCTTTGCAGCATAAAGCGGTGCTCACCCAAAAGGGGAAGTTCTGCTCTAGGCACTCCCCCACCCCTTCATTATGCCACATTTGGCATGTAATTTTTTAGGGGGGGGGCAAGTACGTGTTTTGACAGGTGGCTTGAGCATACTTGCGCCGCAGAGAGGCAAGGGAGAGAAGCGATGTTTCAGGTGGCCACATCGCTGGACCGTGGGACAGGTGAGTGTGTGTTTATTAAAAGTCAGCAGCTATGCTTTTTGTGGCTGCTGAATTTTAATAAATATAAAAATGAGTGGTACTCTGCTTTAAGGAAGAGTGGTTGGGAAAAGCAAACACGTGGCTCAGTTCCATGTTTTTTACTGCCCCCCTCCCCCAGTCGCAAGAGTAAGTAGGGGCATTGGCTTTAATGTGCAAGCATAGAAATACGGTTCTTTTACAGATGCGTAGGGGAACTAAAGAACAAATCTGCAGCTATCTTTTGGTATGATATTCTTTAACAAATAGCAGGGTATTCCTGCATGTACAACCACTGCTGCTGATCTCTCCATTCCTTTCCATGTGCAGTTGCATGCACTTTGAACACAGGGGCTGCTCTGTTGATGGTCTCAGTAAGCCCTACAGAAAAGGTACATGCATTGACACCATCAAGGAAGATGTTTACAATAACCTTTGAGTGTGTTGTCTAAAGATAGGACATTTTTGTCTGTGCCAGGACTGAAATGTGCAATGTTTAATTTATGCCACTTGTCTCCTTTTAAATTAAAATATTATAATGTATATTATATCTGTCTAGTTTCCTTCTTTTTTTTTTTTTGGAAGTGTTTGCATTTTCTGCCTTTGAGATGTGAGGAGACTGAGGAGGATTCTGGCTGAAGGTTTTAAAGTATATATCCAAAACGAAAAATAGTTTTGTTTAGTTAAAATGGAGAGGGACTCTTTATTCCGGTTCTGGGGCAGCCCAAAATTTTGATTTTTCTTCTGCTTTCATGTTTGGAGATAACAGGAACAGCACAAATGGAGAGGAAATCTTCCAATGGGGACACTAGTCATGGTGACCTTGGAGAAAACCAGGGGTTCCCTAACTTTGGAGGGTTTTCCTTTCACTTCCTGTTATGGCTATGGGACATGGAGTGAAGGGAAATCTTTCTAATGGGACACAAATGGCAAAAAAAAATAAAACAGGGTCTATAACCCTCCCTTACTCTTATATCCAAAATTAAGAAAAAAAGTTTGCCTTTAGTTCCACTTTGATAAAATTTGCCTTTTGGAAAATGCCACATGTTCCACCCATATTTGGAGCCTTTTCACACTGTGCCTCCCGGAGCGTCGAGCTTTACCATTGGATTTGCCACGCTTTTAACCCCCGCTAGCGGCCGAAAAGGGTTAAAACCGTCCGCAATGCGCCACTACAGCAGCGTTTTGCTGGAGGTACGGCGGTGCTGCCCATTGATTTCAATGAGCAGGAGACCATTAGGAGTGGTGAGTTCACCGCTCCTAATGCACTCCAAAGAAGCTCGACGCTCTGCCAGCGCACAGCACCAGTGTGAAAGCCCTCTATTTTTAATGCTATAGCGCCTGCAAAAACCCTCAGTGTGAAAGGGGTTTTAGGGTGGAATGTGTAACCTATTCCAGCTCCTGACACCTCTCCCCCCAGATAACCAGAGCCCAGAGGCAATTCAGTTTGCATGTGTTGCGCTATATACGTTTTTCACTCACTCAGATAACCAGAGCATGACATTGGGTTGGGGATCTTCTCTCCGCACCCACTGTCACAATTCAAAAACAGCATGGCCGTGTGGGGCTCTGCCACGTTATTCATTCACAGTTGCCTGTGAATGAATGAACTACAAGTACCATCATCCACCACAGCAGACTGCTTGTAGGTCTCCATGAAAAGTGGTTCTAAAGGCTCATGTTTTTTTTTACCTTAATTCATTCTTTGCATTTATGGTAAAAAACCTTCTGAGTGCAGCTCCCAATTAACCATTTACTGACCAGCCACTGCAGTTATACTGCGGCAGGTTGGCTCGGCTGCACAAATCGACGTAGGTGTACGTCGGGCTCGTACACAGAGATTTGTGCCGATAGGCCAGCAGGGGAGCCGATCAGCCGGTCCAGTGGACTAGATGTCCACCCGCGTTCGTTTCCTGCAGTGACAGAATGGGGATCTGCCAAATTAAACAAGGCAGATCTCTGTTCTGACAGGGGATCACACACAGATCCTGTCTTTCTGCTATGCCGGAAGACGGATCTCTGTGTTGTCCCAGGCAACCTATCCCCCATACAGTTAGTAAACACACTGAGGGAACACATTTAACCCCTTGATCAGCCCTGATGTTAACCCCTTCCCTGCCAGTGTCATTGGTACAATGTCGGTGCATATTGAGAAGAGGAGGATCGGGGCTACTCTGTGCAAAACCACTGCACAGAGCAGGTAAGTATGACATGTTTGTAAATTAAAAAAAAAAAAAAAAAAAATGTAATACGACTTTAATGAACAAGTGTATTTTTTTTTTCTTCTTCTTTTCTGGTGGAGAATTCCACAAAAGTTTGATACACAAGCGTTCTATTGTCTCTGTCTCCAACTCGTGCCTAGTCTCCACATTTCTGCTATTATATTACACACATACTATTATCTACCTCCTTTGTATAATCTATACTAGGGCCTCATGCACACTGGACATTTTTGCTCTCTCTTGGATGCCTTTTCTCCTGGCAGTGGTGTTTTGGCAGAAAAATTATTTACACTTGTCAAAGCGTGTAACACATTTTAGATGTGTAAAACGCTTGGGTGTTAATCCATTTGTTGGAAGATTGGATTTGTCAACCTTTTTTATGGCAAAAAAAACATAGCTCCAGGGTGCACTGACAATGGTTTTGTGTTTGTTTTGCCTAGAATTGAATACCTTGGTTTAACATTCTCCCCATAGACTTCAATCAAGTTAGCACAACATTTTGGAACTTCGAGCAGAATTCACAAAACTGTGAACTGAATCCATTCAGATTCAAATGCTCATATCTAAACAAGTTATATATAGTATAACTATCTAAAGTAGTTACAGTATATATTGTATACGTCAATTGGCTATCACTTGCTGGATTACTGTTATTTTGAATTTATTATTTCCCATACTTATAAAGCACTGACATGGTACTCATTGTACTACAGAGTGCATAAGACCATTCAGATAACTACCTTGAAAAGGTCTTGCAGTATAATGTATGCAGGAAATCGCAGGTAAAATTTAAAATTCTCAATGCAGGCCAATATCCTTGGTGGGATTTGAAGCTCTCTGATTCGTCTAAGTGATGCCCCTTTGGTAGCACCTGTTCAGATCATTACTGGATAGCAGGAGCCGTGTATAAAGAGAGTATATTCGATGGATTAAAACTTGATTGAAACCTAATGGCATAAATAGATGTGTAAATCTAACAAATGGCAATTGAGCAAGGCCTCAATATATCCTACAACAGTTTCTCAACCTTTTTTTTAATCACCCTTCAAAATTCTGCACAATGGGCACCCAATTTTAAAGTTAAAAAAATAATAATAATAGTTTTACATAATGCAGTAACATCCACACCCATAGAACACCCAACAGTAGAGGGGACTAAGGCCTGGTTCACATTTATGCATTTTCAGTTTTGTAGAAACACATTACAGTTCATTTAACATGATTTCCAATGGGTCACGTTTACATCTGTGCATTTTATGGAAAGGGTCAGATACTTTCTTCTGGTTTTTGGTTCCATAGACTTTGATGGATCAAAAACGTGTATTAAAAAATGCAAAATGCATCTGGAATATGCAAACTGCAACCTGCATAGGTGTGAATCAGGCCTTATTCCTACAAAGAAAATACATCTTTACACACTGGTACTGACACTAGTATTCCAGTCTTTCTCTTCTCCCTCCATTTCTCTCCTTGACTCCGCTAAACTGACAGAGGGAAGCATGGGAGGTGCAAACAAGGACATCCACAGCAAGTGTCCCACTTCCACCTTCTCAACCTATGATGTCACTGAGAATGCTGGCAGCTGGCCTGCATGGTGCCCAGGTTTTTAATGTTGCACAATAAAAATCTGATGCCTTGTGTAACAAAAATCGATTTTGATCTTGTAGACTTGTAAATAAAAACATTTTAGGGCAATTTTCAGGCATTTTGCTATGGTACCCCTGAAAAATCCAGAAGGCACCTCCAGGGTGCCACAACACCCTGTTTCAAAAAGGCTGTCCAACATTAGAGATATAAAACACACATTTTTACTTTTAGAGTAATGTATCTCACTACAGTAAATACTCATTTTGAGCAAAATATTTGTTTTCATTATTATGTTTTGGATTCCCTTTCTAAAATTAAATTCACTACAGTATTTAAAAATCATCTATACTGAGAATAAATCAATTTAAAATAAATCTGTTTGGAAGTATGAAGGGCGATGTGGTACACAAATGCAGCCAGTAGATGGTGCTGTTGCTTTTTATATAGAACAATAAAACACGCTGTATTCCAGTATACAGGAAACAATGAGAATTTCTATCTTTATAAGTTCACAGGGGCATTAAAAAGAAATGTGTGAATTGAAGCTCTCCCCACTGTTCCCATAAAGAAACAGCGCACATCAGTGCCTAGTAATGACAAGCTGTGACGCATTTTGCTTTATTGGAGACTGGGGGGGCCAGAGATTAAAGCAGAGCTGAAGGCAAAACATATTTTTTCAGTTTGGATAGAGCAAAGGAGGGTTAGAATCCCTGTCAAGTTTTATTTTGCCATCTTTGACATATTGGGGATATTTTCCTTTACTTACTGTCCCCTAGTCCCAACAGAAAGTGATTTTTTTATTTTTTTTGGAAATACCTCCAAAACTGTGCAGTTCGTTTTGCACGGAGTGGCCCCGAATCCTGTCTTCTGGGGTCCCTCGGCGGCTGTCTCGGCTCCTAGGATGCATTAAGGTAAAAAAACTTTTACCTTTACAACCCCTTTAACCCTCTTGGGTATGGAGTTCACAGGTTGCCACTGGAGTCCTCTTCCACTCCTCCATGATGACATCACAGAGCTGGTGGATGTTAGGGACCTTGCGCTCCTCCACCTCCTGTTTGAGGATGCCCCACAGATGTTCAATAGGGTTTAGGTCTGGAAACATGCTTGGGCAGTCCATCACCTTTACCCTCAGCTTCTTTAGCAAGGCAGTGGTCGTCTTGCTGGTGTGTTTGGGGTCGTTATCATGTTGAAATACTGCCCTGCGGCCCAATCTCCGAAGTGAGGGGATCATGCTCTGCTTCAGCATGTCACAGTACATGTTGGCATTCATGGTTCCCTCAATGAACTGTAGCTCCCCAGTGCCAGCAGCACTCATGCAGCCCCAGACCATGACACTCCCACCACCATGCTTGACTGTAGGAAAGAAACACTTGTCTTTGTACTCCTCACCTGGTTGTTGCCACACACGCTTGACACCATCTGAACCAAATAGGTTTTTCTTTATCGTACATCACGGGAAGAAATTTGCGCTGTTTTCAGAGGGGGGGGGGGGGGCGGGACGTTGGATCTCATAAGAGGAAGGGGCCCTTCCTCTATGCTGTATTAGCTCAGTTTGTTTCTGAGCTCAGGAGAGGAGGACACAGAGCGGCATCAGTGCAAGCGATGCACAGTGGCACCCGGTGGCGCAAGGGAGTATTGCAGTTCTGACAAACAGAACTAGCTTTTCAATCTAGCCTAAACAATTCCTTACAGCAGGTGGATTCTTGCAATTTCTCTTGTGGGGAGACAATGTGATTCCATAGAAAAAGGGGAAAAAGGGACTCAGGATCCAAAGATCCCAAAAAAAAAATAAAAAAAAAATATGTGTGTATATATATATATATATATATATATATATATATATATATATATATACATGATTGAAAAAAAAAAGAAAAGAAAAAGGGGGAACACATACTGGTCTCCCCATTGGGTTTTTTGGGCATTAGTTGTTCACTACTGTCCCCTTAAAACCGCATAGTTTTTTCTCCTACCTACATCAGTTGGTTGTTGTAAGTAGGGGTACCTCGGTATTGTACCATGGCTTCCAAAGCATCAGGATCAGGTGAAATGGCAAGAGGTGCCAGAGGACAAAAGGGTTCCCCCTCAGATTCTGAAGGTTCGAGTCAGGATATGCCTGTACTCTCCCCACAAATTATTCCAGTAGTGGGTGCCTTGGTTGAGCCATTAGGGGCGTCTGGTGCTGAGGCTAGATCAGATCCACCCAACCCTGTGTTTTCACAGAGGAAATGCTAGCCCTTTCCTTAGGGGGACTAGAGAAGAGATTGGCAACTATGATAGTCAATTCCATGTCGGGCAAGAAGCGGACTAGGTCTCCGTCACCTGGGGGTGTACCCCCAGATGCTGAGGTTCTCTCCCTTGGAGAATTAGAAGCTCAGGAAAATCATTCAGACCAGGACCATGAGGGTTAGGGAATGAGGAGTCTACTTATGAGGAGCCAGTCTCGGCCTCCCATGCAGAGAGCTTGTGGATTCAGTCATTGACAGACATGGTCCGCCTGGCATTTAAGTTGCCCTTACCAGAGCCTCAGGCTTCGGCGATATCATCCTTAGGTTCATTGAAAGCGCCTTTGAGCAACGCAGTGGCTGCTATTGGGGTTTGTCAGGCGTTAACAGACCAGACAAAACAGATGCTTAAAGACATTCCTGCCCAGCAGGCAGAAGAATTATCGGATATTCCTAGAGCCCTGTGCTTTGCGGTGGATGCTATAAAGGACTCCATTCAGCAGGCGTCTCGTTTGTCACTATTTTTAGTACACATGAGAAGGCTCTTATGGTTAAAGAACTGGGCGGCTGAGCCCCCATGCAAAAAACTTCTGGCAGGTTTTCCCTTCCATGGAGGTCGATTCTTCGGAGAGGATCTAGATAAATATATTCAGACTATATCGAGTGGCAAAAGTACCCTTTTACCAGTCAAAAAGACGTTTCGAGGACCTGCGTTCAAAAGGCAGCTCTCCCCTATTCCGGGGCCCTCCAATTCCAGGCAGTATCGACGGCCTCCTGCGAGATCAAACTTTAGCAATAAGTCGCAGGGACAGGCCTCTGGGGGCAAGAAGCAGTGGTATCGTAAGCCAGCAAAGCCAGCCCCTAAATCTGCCTTATGAAGGGGCGCCCCCACCCACAAAGGTGGGGGGAAGGCTTCGTCTTTTTGCTGAGGTTTGGGAAGCCGATATCCCCGACAGATGGGTCCGGTCTTCCGTGGCCACAGGCTACAGATTAGAGTTTCTAGAGTTTCCTCCACCTCATTATCAGGAGTCAAGGGTACCGAACGATCCAACAAAAAAGGCCTCTTTACTGGCGGCGTTGGATCATCTGCTTTGCCAGGGCGTGATAGTAGAGGTACCAGCCCAAGAGCAAGGGCTAGGGTTCTACTCCAATCTGTTTACCGTTCCAAAGCCCAACGGCGATGTCAGGCCAATTTTGGACCTAAAGGGTTTAAACGTTTACCTAAGGGTTCGTTCTTTCCGGATGGAATCTGTTCGGTCTGCAGCCGCCGCACTTCAGAAGGACGACTTTCTGGCGTCCATAGACATAAAGGATGCTTACCTTCATGTACCAATTTTTCAGCCACATCAAAGATTTCTCCGCTTCACGGTGGCCCAGCGTCATTTCCAATTTGTGGCGCTCCCTTTCGGGCTGGCTACGGCCCCCCGGGTATTCACGAAGATCCTAGCTCCGATCCTAGCCAGTCTAAGGATCCAAGGGGTCACGGTCCTAGCCTACCTGGATGACCTCCTAGTCATAGATCACTCGTCTCCTTGCCTGGAACGAGCAGTGGCCCTCACGGTCCAGTACCTCGAGAGGTTCGGTTGGATCTTAAACCGAGAAAAATCAGCATTCCAACCCACAAGACGGTTGGAATACCTCGGCATGACATTAGACACAGAGCAGCAAAGAGTGTTCCTGCCTCTGGTAAAGGTCGAGGCCATCAAAGACTTGATACATCTGGTTCTAAGCAAAAGAGAACCAACTATTCGCCTATGTATGCGACTACTAGGCAAGCTAGTGGCCACGTTCGAGGCGGTACCTTACGCTCAAAGCCACACTCGCATCCTACAGGCAGCCATTCTGTCAGCATGGAGCAAGAGGCCACAGGCCTTGGAATTTCCTTTGCCACTCTCATCAAGAGTTCGGCAAAGTCTGTGCTGGTGGTTAAATCCTCAGAATCTACTGAAGGGAAAATTTTTCAGCCCCGTGGCCTGGAAGATAGTGACCACAGATGCCAGCCTGAGGGGCTGGGGAGCGATCTTGGATGGTTGCACTCGCCAAGGTACTTGGGCACAGGCGGAGAGGCAGATGCCCATCAATATCTTTGAGCTCAGAGCTGCTCGGCTAGCCCTCGAGGCTTGGACAGCCAAATTGCAGGGGTTCCCGGTGAGGATACAATCGGACAATGCCACAGCTGTGGCATATATAAACCACCAAGGGGGGACCAAGAGTCAGGCAGCTCAGAGAGAGGTGAGCTTGATTTTCCTGTGGGCAGAAGCTCATGTGCCCTGCATATCGGCAATATTCATTCCCGGGGTGGACAACCTGCAGGCGGACTTCTTGAGTCGTCAGACTCTGTCGCCAGGGGAATGGTCTCTGCATCCGCAAATTTTTCAGGTAATCTGCCAGAGGTGGGGAATGCCGGACGTGGATGTCATGGCATCGAGATTCAACAAGAAGCTAGACAGGTTCATGTCCCGGACACGGGACTCTATGGCCTGCGGAGCCGATGCGTTGGTTTGCCCTTGGCATCAGTTCAAACTTCTATATGCCTTTCCCCCGCTACAGTTGCTACCCCGCCTGTTACGCAGGATCAGGGTGGAGCACAAACCAGTCATCCTGGTAGCTCCAGCATGGCCCAGGAGGGCATGGTACTCACTAATCCTAAAGATGGCAGTGGGAGACCATTGGACGCTTCCTCTACGACCAGACCTACTCTCGCAAGGCCCGATCCTCCACCCTGCATTACGGCGTCTAAATTTGACGGCCTGGCGGCTGAATCCCTGATTCTCAGGGGTAGAGGGCTGTCTAGGCAGGTAATCTCTACCCTGATCAGGGCTAGAAAGCCGGTCTCCAGGGTGATTTATTACAGGGTCTGGAAGGCCTACGTAGGCTGGTGTGAGTCCAAGAAATGGCTTTCCCGCAAGTATACCATTGATCGAGTGTTAAGTTTTCTCCAGCTAGGAGTGGATAAAGGCCTGGCATTAAGCACAATCAAAGGACAAAGGACAGATTTCAGCTTTGTCAGTGTGGTTTCAGAGGCCGCTGGCCACCCACTCGCTGGTTAAGACCTTCATACAGGGGGTCTTACGTATTAATCCTCCGGTTAAGTCACCACTTTGTCCGTGGGACTTGAATCTTGTTCTGTCAACTCTGCAGAAACAACCTTTTGAGCCGTTGGCTGAGATTCCTTTGGTTTTACTGGCAAGGAAGTTGGTATTTCTGGTCGCAATAGTTTCCGCCAGAAGAGTGTCAGAATTGGCAGCCTTATCTTGTAAGGAGCCATATCTTATTCTGCATAAGGACAGGGTGGTTCTCCGTCCTCATCCTTCCTTTCTACCAAAGGTTATATCCAGTTTTCACCTGAACCAGGATTTGGTACTACCATCCTTCTTTCCGAAGCCTACTTCCAGAAAGGAAGGGTTGCTGCATACCTTGGATATTGTCAGGGCCATGAAGGCCTATCTTAAAGCTACAGAGAAGATTCGGAAAACAGATGTGTTGTTCATTTTGCCAGATGGGCCCAAGAAAGGGTAGGCAGCTGCAAAATCCACCATCTCGAGGTGGATTAAACAGTTAATTACTCAGGCCTACGGCTTGAAGAGGTTGCCTCCTCCTTTGTCAGTAAAGGCTCATTCTACCAGGGCCATGGGCGCCTCCTGGGCAGCACACCATCAGATCTCTATGGCTCAAGTATGCAAAGCGGCAACCTGGTCTTCAGTCCACACGTTTACTAAATTTTACCAGGTGGACGTAAGAAGGAATACTGATACAGCCTTTGGGCAGGCAGTGCTGCAGGCTGCGATTTAAGACCCTCAGAATCGGGGGCACCCTTGAGTTAAAATTTAAATTTAAGTTTAATTTTTCTCGACTAAGTTGGATTTATTATTATTATTTGAGTATACCTCTAAATTAAATCCTTTGTCTTGGGAAGATGTCTCCCTCCCCTCATTAAAAGCATTGCTTTGGGACATCCCACATAGTAATGAATATGCCGCTCTGTGTCCCGTGATGTACGATAAAGAAAAAGGGATTTTTAATACAGCTTACCTGTAAAATCCTTTTCTTGGAGTACATCACGGGACACAGAGCTCCCACCCCTCTTTTGGGGAACATTTTGGGAGGCATACTGCTTGCTACAAAACTGAGGTACTCCTCCTATGGGAGGGGGTTATATAGGGAGGGGCACTTCCTGTTTGAGATTGCCAGTGTCCATCACCTGAAGGTACTCCATATAACCCACATAGTAATGAATATGCCGCTCTGTGTCCCGTGATGTACTCCAAGAAAAGGATTTTACAGGTAAGCTGTATTAAAAATCCCTTTATCTTGGTCTCATCATGGTTCCAGTAACTGTCTTTAGTCTGCATGTCTTCAGCAAACTATTTGCAGGCTTTCTTGTGCATCATCTTTAGAAGAGGCTTCCTTCCATGCAGACCAACTTCTCCTGTTCTGAGTGGAACCTGTCCTGTTAAACCGCTATATGGTCTTGGACACCATGCTGCAGCTCAGTCTCAGGGTCTTGCCAATCTTCTTATAGCCTAGGCCAGGGGTAGGCAAAATAGATAAACCTCAAAGTTGGGATTTTTAAGGCAATTTTCAAAGAATTTCGAATTTTAAATAGATTTTTTATAAAAAAATGCTTTATTTTGAAACAAACACAATTTAGGATTTGTAGAAAAAATGTTCAGACATATATATACACACAGTGCTACAATAATAAACACATGACATGATACATGAATATCTTGAAGTTGGGAAGGCAACCTTGGCCCTCCAGCTGTTTTGAAACTACAAGTCCCATGAGACATTGCCAGACCCTAATGCCGCGTACACACGGTCGTTTTTTGTGATAAAAAAAAAAACGAAATTTTTTAAAACGTCATTTAAAATGACCGTGTGTGGGGAAAACGTTGTTTTATGTCTTCTGAAAAACGACAAAAAAAAAATTCGAGCATGCTTCAATTTTTTATGTCGTTTTTCAAAACGTCGTTTTTGGTGTCATAAAAAATGGTCGTGTGTGGGCTAAAACAACGTTAAAAACTACGTTTTTAAACCCGCGCATGCTCAGAAGCAAGTTATGACGCAAGCTTGAATGGAACAGAGTGCCGCTGAACGTAACCGTGCTTTGCCAGAGCATTTTGAAAAAACAATGGTGTGTAGGCAACATCGGTTTTTAAAATGAAGTTTAAAAAACTTCTTTTTTTTTCATGAGAAAAAAACGACGTTTTTTTTACAAGACAAAAAACGACCGTGTGTACGCGGCATAACAATCACAGGCATGACTTCAAGAAGCACGTGCATGATGTGATTTGTAGTTTCACCACAGCTGGAGGGCCATGGTTGCATACCCCTGGCCAATGCCATCTTTATGGAGAGCATCAATTCTTTTTTCTGTTTTTTTTTGTCCCAAATTGTGAGTTCTGTTGTGTGCCATGAGGTGCCATGTTGAACTTCTAGTAATCAGTATGAGAGAGTGAGAGCGATAACACCACATTTAACACACCTGCTCAACATTAATGGCTGTGTGTTGGGTTATTTTTTAGGGGACGGGACAGGACAGGACAGGACAGGACCAAAAAAGAGGAGAAACAAAAAGCCACATCTGACACACTTCATTTCACATGGCCATTCTACCATGCAGACATATCAGAGATCATGGATCCCACACATACTATTTCCTGTTGTTATTTCACCACAATTGGAGAAATCTACTCTCTGGGGATGCTTTGAGGGTGGCCGCCTCATCTGTAGGTTCGTTACCTCAGTTCCTGGGACAGACTACATTCCTGGTGGCCCTTGTGTTACTATACTGCATACCTGTTAACAGTAACTCCATACATATGGATGCATCAGCCCCTAAAGAAGTGGCTTTGCATCACAAAATGCATAGGGAATTGTAGGATGCACCCAATTATCTATTATATTGAATTGCATTCACGCGAATTAAGACAATATCCTCATATGGAGCGTTATAAACTTTCTGGCCAAATTATAAATGAATTCATATGGAGTTTTAATTTGTAATTGGTAACTGAAAATGCGTTGCTATATCAATTCTATGTATAAATGGGAATGAGCTAGATCCAATACTACTATGTATGTGTATATATATGAAATGGCTTTTATTGCTATGTTTGTATGTGTATGGAATGGTTTTATATTTTCTGTTATATGAATTCCAAGACAATAAATATGTTGCATTTTATAATTCATAGCTGTCTGTCGATTGCCTCATTTTAAGTCCCAAACTTCTTGTTCGACTATCTGACACATTCCAAACAAAACTCGCTATAGGGTGATGCAGTCCAATCCTAAGGCAAGGTCTAAAGTCTTGCAGCCCTCCTCAGAACCATGGGCTTTCAAATTACTTAAGAGAGAAAAAGAAAAGGAGGGCGCACCGACCTAGTGCATTACCATAAGAGGTTTTCTTGAATAAATAAATGTGCGGGGCATCATGGCACCACCAACTCCCAGCACCAGTCCACCCTGCCGCTGCATAGGCCACTACAGAGACAACCATGGAGACCCAAGGGAGGAGGGGCGCACAGGGGAAACATCCCCCATAGATGTCTTAACCCCCCCACCACCACAAGCCCACCACCGGGCAGCCGCGGATCGGCAGGCAACACCCACCTCTATTGTGTACAGCACCTCCTCTCAATCCCCTTGCTCTTGGACCGCAGGACGTCCCGACCAGCAAGTGTATACATTTCCTGCGTTCCAGCCACAACGTCCCTTCGGGTTGGGCCGGAACGGGAGTTGGTGGTGCCATGATGCCTCGCACATGGTATTACAAACATCTCTCCCCCCCTATTTGGGTAAGAGTATCAGCCATGGAGGTGGTCACCTAAGAATTTCATCCCGGCGGATGGATTAGGGGGTGGGATTGGCTAACTGAAGGTCACCTGACCTCTGGACTCCTCTGCACATGTGCAATCACATTCACACACATATATATACTGAGGGCTTTCTGGAGAGAGCTATGACAGACCTTCCAGGCTCTGAAGAAAGGGGTGCGCCCCAGAAACGTTAGCCGTTCCGCCGTTGGGGTACCATTGGATCCTCTGCATTATTAGGTCTTGTTGGTAGGAACCAAGAGACCGGTCTGATAAGCTGTATTCAAGCTCTCTTTGTGAGTAGGAATTTTTGCTTTTATTTATTCAATAAAACCTCTTATGGTAATGCACTAGGTCGGTACGCCCTCCTTTTCTTTTTTTCTCTCTTAGTAATTTAGACTACTGCCTGAGCATGGGGGAGCACCATCTGCCAGGGGAAAGAGAGGATCAGGTAAGTAAAAATGTTTCTCCTCTCCCCTAGATAAAAAGAGAAATTAACCCATGCAGTGCCTTCACAGTCCCACTACAATGGATCATTTTAAAAGTTCTCAGAGTTAGGTTTTAAGGTGTATTTAATTCATAACTTTGAAATTATACCAGCAGCAGAACAGTCCATCATTCCGGGAACAACAAACAATAGATGCTTATATTACCTTCAGTCTTGCAATCTAATCCCCAGAAGTGCGTGGTTTTGTGCACTTCTTTATAGAGGTTGGTGAAGTTGCGGTTGTGCTCATGTTTCAGGAGACTGGTAGACTTGTTTTATCAAATTTATGCTTCCTGTCTGCCAGAGTATCAAACGCTAGCAAATGTATGCCTGCTCATGAATGGGTTATTTAATCTAAATAGCTTTTGGATGTTCAATTGATTCCTACTACAAAAGGATACCTTACTTCATAATAAGACAATGTTTTAGATGGACAAATGTTATTTATTTAGTCAGGTATGCCATTCTTTATGCAGCCGATTCCCACAGCCCAGGTAGCAGCAGAAGGATCTAATTATACGGTGTAGTTAGAACTGATTGTTTGGTGAGACAGTTGATTGAGTCAAATATACTAAGCAATTACAAAATATAGCACCAATGTTTTCCTCTATAAAATGTGCTGAATTGTTTGCAGAAAGGTAGAGTTATAGACCGGTGTTTACAGGCCTAACCTTGAGAGCCGGTTCACACTACCGCAACCTGGGGGGTGACTTGTGTTGCCCCAAGTTGCGCTACATGTCAAATTACATGGAAGTGAGCCGTCTTAATGCACACTACTGAAGTCGCTTTGACTTCAGAAAAGGTTCTTGAAGTCGCGTTGTAAGTCGCCCCAAGTCGCGCTGAAGTCGCCACACAAAGTCGCGTCCAGATTCGTGTTGCCCCTGTGTGAACTGGCACATACTGATTTGTTGTAAGTTAGAGGAGAGACACCTTCCCTTCTATCCTGCCCTATTCATACAGCTGACAGCAACTTCTTAGGCAGCTACAAAATCAATAGGTGGTGCTGGGCTTCCTCTGCAGAAACCAATGTCACTCGATGCACCCTGTTTAAAAATTACCAAAACGCAAGAAGAAAAGATTTTGATTTATTGTAGAAAATATGAACAGTATTTTTATTTTTTATATATTAAAATTTAATACACATTTCCATCATTTGGTTCACAATATAATAAATATTCTTAAAATTATAATACAGTTAAAAACATTTCTTGTTGTTTTTTTTCTGTTAAAAAAAAAAACATTTCTTGTTATTGGTGAACAGGTCACTAGTGGATGACAGCAACATTTCAAGTAACTGCAGAGGTAAAATCTGTAGACAAAAAGTACAGGTGGCTCTTTAGAAGCCCACATAGGAAGGCTTCAATGTATTAAAGATTTCTCCAAATGTGTACATCTGTCTATAATTCATACATATGACATGGAGTTCAGGAAAGCATCCCTAAGCAGCAGCACCTTTTATGTGGCACTATCAGTAAAAATGGTATTAATGTGGAAAGTGAGAATAAAGAAGGGTTGGGACTTTGAGTGAGGTGCATGACAAGCAGCAAAAAAGTAAACATAAAATGAATCTATGTAGTTAGGCAATGTTGGAATTATAACATAGCACAATATAAACAATATAAATGTTGTTAAGAACAGTTGTTTATTAAAACCACTCATCAACAGTTAGTAAAATAGTTAGTAAAATGTAATGTTTCATGAAAATTCGCTCCACTTCCTCAATTTCAACTAAACGCATCGAGCTATAAGATGCTTTTTATTTACTACCTTTGTGTCATGTCTGTATATACAATCTATGAATTTGTTACTACCGATGTATTATTGATACATTGTTTCTCTACAATCAGTTCTCCATTACATGCTCATGTTCATTTGCTCTATGCATTATGATTTTTTTTATCAATCATGTTTTTACCTCTTGTAAGAACTGTATCATATTACTAACTGTTGATGAGTGGTTTTAATAAACAACTGCTCTCAACATAATTTATATGGTTCATATTGTGCTATGTTATGATTCCACCATTGCTTAACTACATAGATACCTTTTATGTTTACTTTTTTGCTTACCCACTGCTTGTCATGCACCTCACTCAAAGTCCCAACCCTTCTTTTATCTCAAAATTTATCAGGGATGGAGACATGTGGCATTTATGCCATTGCCTCATTTAAAGTCCCAAAAAAAACTTCATGAATGTGGAAAGTTTATCATTTTAAACAAGCTTCAAGTCAACTGTTCAAACGTAATCTGCTGTCTCTCCACACATGCCAATGTTGCATATTTATGTCTGAATTTACATATTTTTTAACAATTTAAATCTTGCTATGCAGAAGGTCACACGCTGTTTTGAAGATAGTGCCAGATAAAACTGAAAACCATCTCAGTATGTGGTAGTAGTAGTAGTACGGTACATATTATTAAATGTTTATCAAGTAATTGAAAAGCAGTAAACAGAATGTTATTGCAGTCTATGTCTCTATTGGGTAAATGTATTTTTGGTTTTTATCCCTGGACAAGAAATTAAGGGAATGGGGGTCACCGAGTCAAGAAGGCACAGACAACAGTAGAAATATTACATTATGTTCTAACCTTTTCCCTCTCCACTATAAAAGAGTTTTGTTGCTGCCCTCTTCACTGGAAGAACTTCCAATCCATGCCTGGACTTCCAATCACTATTGGGACAGGAAATGAAAGGGATCCACTTCTGGGACAAAGACAATGACAAAGGCACCACTGAGGTTTTAGCCCTTTGCAGCTATACCCAAAACAATCTTTTTAAAACAATATTTTGGCTGGAATTAGGCAATACCAGTGTATTACCAAGCAATATTACTACATTTTTTTTGTATGATGGGAAAAAAATGCACATTAAAGCAGTCATAAAAATAATCACCTGAACTTACATGAAGAAATTATAGAGATAATTAATGTAGACAGTAAATGTAGACAAAGGGGCAGATCCACAAAGATCTGCCCCGGCGCAGCGTATCTAAGATACGCTACACCGCCGTAACTTACTTTTTTTGGTTTGAATCCTGGAAGAATTTGCGCCGTAAGTTACGTGGATCGTCGGAAATAGCTAATTTGCATACTCAACGCGGATTTCGACGGGAACGCCACCCAGCGGACGCTGAAGAATTGCATTTTAGATCCGAAGGCGTACGAAGCCGTACGCCTGTCGGATCTAACCCAGATGCCGTCGTATCTCGTTTTGAGGATTCAAAACAAAGATACGATGCAGGAAATTTGAAAGTACGCCGGCGTATCAGTAGATACGCCGGCGTACTCGCTTTGTGGATCTGCCCCAAAGTCATTACTTGAGCAGAATTGGCCTGTATTTAGCAGCTCACCACAAAGACAGAGCTCCCCCAGGAAAGGACATGCAGCCGAGTTGAGAAATCCAAGTATCAAGGTCAAGGAGAGTGCCAAATTAAAAGTCCTTTGGAGTTAAGTCTTGATTGTTCAGCTGGTTTCAACAAGCAGGGCAACAAATATCTACTGAATTTTGGGGGTCACACAATTCCCCTTCACAGAGCTGGGGAAATTACAGAATTTTAAATGGATTCAATGGTACTGCTAAGCAAATTGATCAGTAGGCAGATGATATGTTCAGAATAGAAGTAGCAAGAGTCCTAACTGTCCTGATTGTTGTAATCAGTTGATCGATAAAGACTTAAAATTTTTAATTTGGAGCTCTCTTTGACCTATTACATTTTAAGTCACATGGCCTGAGGCACATTAGTAAATTGACTTAGATTTAAGACTCTTATATTGTTAGCACCTCAGTGTACAATGCCACAACTAATAATACCTAAATTTAGGTATAATAATTATAGGTCGTAATCTTCAGTGCATTGCACCTAATGCTGTAGCGGAAAGGCTAAGTTAACCGTTTACAAAAATAATAATAAATGCACATCTTTTTGCAGGTAAAAAAATATGCATTTTTTTTTTTTTTTTTTTTACTCTGCAGCCTGTAAGATATTGCACCCGCAGATCGCGGGTGCAATTCCTGGATCCTACATTTTCCAATCCTGTGCCCAGAAACCATTCACAACAGATCCATTACCATAATACAACAAAGTACAAACCTTGTCTTCTAGGAATGACAAGGTTCTTAGCTCCCTCACGGACCCTCAGCTGCACTCTGCTAGCTGGGTATGTAGGAGAATTTACATTACTGTACTTGTTTCTCCAGGTGTATACTAGCAATATGGGCCACCATCATGAATGACCAACCTTAGGACCTTTCCACGTTTGTACATTTTTGGTGATGCTAAACACCTGTTAAACCGCATTCAAAATATAGTGGTAAGATCTGTATTAATAAATCAGTGGTTGTGCATTTCATATGCATTTACCTTCACCAATATGCACAAGGGTAAACAGGCCCTAGTGCTACAACTTTCTGCCAAGGCTTGGCTATAGCCACCAGGGCCGATCCGCCCTATAGGCTCACTATTCAAGCCGCTTAGGGCCCCGCAAAGCTGCGGAGGGCCCCCCAAATTACTAGAGGCCCCGTCTGGTGAGAAGTAATTTTCGGCCCCTCACCCCACTTCTCAACTCGCTGGCTGCATGGGAGAAGAGGTAAGAAGTCAGCAACCCCCGCTTCTCACTTTAATGTAAGATGCAATTTCAGACAGCAGATCACCCCCTCCCCCCGCTTCTCTTTAATCTTTAATGTGACATGTTACTGTCGGCAGCGCCCCCCCCTCCCCGCTTTTCAACTTTATTGTGACATGTCATTTTTGGCCTATCCCCCCCCCGCTTCTTAACTTTAATGTGACATGTCGTTTTGCACTGATAGCCACTGCTAACAATCAGTGCACACACTGTATGTCTTCTTAGGTAATTAGTGCAGATTGTTTTAAATATTACTAATGAATGTGCCAATTTTCCTATCTGGAGATATTTCCTTTACAGAGGCTCTCTTATTACTCATGGCCCCCACACTAGCTCCCATTTAATTGGTTCTGCTTCACTTATAAATTGTGAACAAGGGAACGCCTGCTGCCTTCTGAAATAGGTTCAGGGCAAGCGCTCCAATAAATCAGTGCAATAAATTTATTTTATATACAACACATTATGGGTACATAGAAAATTGTTCATTGGTATAGTCAGTGTACATTTGTGTTCATGTGGTTATCACACCACATCCCGGTTCTCACTAACGGGCATGCATAAACGTATACCAAAATTAGGGCCATGCCATTCATATATCTAGACCTATTTTTGGTTCTGGCTGCATTTACATTGTAAAAATGTGTGCAAAGCTTGCAGTCATTTTTGAAAAAAAATAGGAGACACTTTGGGGTTGATTTAATAAAGGCAAATAGACTGTGCTATTAGCGTACATACAAACTGATATTTTAGCTCAGAAAGTTGTCAACACAGGCACAAAGGGATTGATTTACTAAAGGTAAATAGATTGGTCGCTTTGCAAAGTGCAGTTGCACTCTGCAAATGCAGTTTCTCCAAAGCTTAGTAAATGAGCAGAAGCTTTGCTGACTTCCATTATCCAATCATGTGCAAACAAAAATGCTGTTTTTTTTATTTTTATTATTATTATGTGATTGAGTACTCTTTGCAAAATGCAGTTTTACCTCATTTACTAAACTCTGGAGCAACTGCACTTTGCAAAGTGACCAGTCTATTTACCTTTAGTAAATCAACCTCTTTGTGTTGACTACTTTCTGAGCTAAAATATCAGTTTGTATGTACACTAATAACCCCATACATGCGCCAGTAAAACTTAATTTACACATTTCCACACTTTGTAGAAATGGTTCAATTGATATTCTAGGTGTGGTAATCACCTAATTCGATATTTATTTTGTGCCTGTGAAAAACTGCTTAGTTACTGCATTACTATGTAAATGTAGTTTTTTACTGTATATTCCAATTTTCTTTATGAATGCAGAATGCCTTCAATAAAGAATTTGCAAAAACCACCTGCTTAGTTTACCAGTCAAAATCCGCAGAGATAACAAGTTTTATAGTGGTAAAAGTAATCTCATTTTGGAATATCAGAAAATACATTATATCCAGAAAAACTGAATTGAGTAACATGGCAATGCAACATGTCGACTTCTTTTTGCAAAATATTTTGCCTCTTTGACAGGTGTGATTTTTACTATTTTGGCAATCGAGGATCAGGTCTTCTTTCTCCACGTCTCTTCTTCTTAATCTCATCTTCCAAGGAATGTCTACTTCTTGGTGGTGGAACTGGAGTGCTACTTTCCTCTATTGGCCCTTTGTCCTCACTCAAGGTTCCAAACCTTGGTTTAGGCAAGAGCGGCTTCCGAACTCCTCTTTGCAGTGGTAAGCCACCTACTGAACTGGAGTCTTTAGTCTGACTAGTAAGCCTTTCATCAGTCCACTCTAGCCTAGGAGCACGTTTTTGCCTATTATCCTGCAAGATGTCTTTGGCTCTGGGATAAAAATTTAAATCCTGGCTGGAGTTACCACCATCTGAATCGCTGTCACCCACTGTATATAACAAAAACATAATGATATCAAAATTATGGTAAATATACTGACAAGTAAAAGTAAACATACAACTGCAATATTCAAATAAATAATTTTTTTTTTCACATCAGTAACACTTATACCACGTACACACGGTCAGTTCTTGTGATGAAATAAAACAACGTTTTTCATCGTGAAAAAAAACAAAGTTTTTCTAACTTCATTATAAAAAACGACGTTGTCCACACACCATCGTTTTCCGAAAATGCTCTAGCAAAGCGGTTACGTACAACACGTACGACGGCACTCTGTTCCATTCAAGCTCCCATCTCATAACTTGCTTCTGAGCATGTGCTGGTTTTAAAACGTTGTTTAAAACTTTGTTTTAGCCCACACATGATCATTATTTATGACACAAAAAACGACATTTTGAAAAACGACATAAAAAATGGAAGCATGTTCGAATTTTTTTTGGGTCGTTTTTTAGAAGACAAAAAACGATGTGAAGCCCACACACGATCATTTTAAATGACGTTTTTAAAAAGGTTGTTTTATTTCATCACAAAAAAATAAGGCAGGCCATAGACTGTGCAAATTTCTTTGCTCGATTCCCCCATCAACACGGACAGTGTTGACAGGGGAATCCCTCCAGCTGAGCATGGAGTGCAGTGTATACATTTTTGTTTTTATTAATCTCTTTATTTTATTTTTTTGCAGTATCAGGTTTTGTTGCAGGTGTTATTCCTTCTGCGTCACCACAGCAGTGGTATGCTTTTGATTATTTAAAAAAATAAATTGGTGGTGCAGCACTAAGAATATTTAGGGCATAATTGCTGTCCTCCCTTCTGCATCACAGGTGTTTCTCTTTCTGCGTCAGCAGTGGTTCCTCTTTTTGGGGGGGGGGGGGCTTTTCGATTTTTTTTTCCCAGCAGCAGAAAAAAAAATATTCCATAGTTGCTGTTCCTTCTTCTGAGTCACAGGTGGTCTTCCTTCTGCGTCACCACTGTTTTTTTTGGCCCTTCTTATTTTTTTTAATAATAATAAAACAGTTTATTGTGCACCAAGAACAAAAGTATTGTCCTTTTTTCCCACTGCTGGCCATGTTATTGAGAAACAACATGCAAAAGAGTTAATGGAGTAGATAACTATCCTCCTCATCCTCTGTCATACTTGTTTGCCTTCCACCTTAGCTGCCAAAACGGCCTATTCCACCGACTCCTTGTCGACAGCTACTCCTTCTATAGCCCCACCTACATGCATGGAGGAGTCACCTGAATTATTTGATCATAGTGTCGGTTACATGCTGCTGGAGGATGCGCAGCAATTTGAATGCTCCAATATTGGTTTCCAGGTTGAGGAAGGGAGAAACATGAGCCTAGAGAGAGGGGTGTCACAGAGGGACAAGAAACTAGCATTCATGTTCTCTCAGCTGCAGCATACTGCCAATTTTGCTCCAGTGACAAGGTGGGTGGGGATGATGAGGTCACTGACTGTACTTGGGTGCCTAAGAGAAGAGAGAAGGGAAGTGAGGAGGAGGAGTCACAACTCCAACGAGGCAGGATGTCCCCCAGGGGCCAGCTTAAGGGCAGCCAAACCACAGTACTCCACAGGTGCAGGGTGTTGCTGTCTTGGTGCTAAATTCCAAAAGTTCATTGGTGTGTGTTTTTTTCAACACATGTGCAGCTGACCACAGCGTTGCTGTTTGCAATCTCTGTCTGAAGGGCATCAAGCATGTCCAGAACACCAGCCGCTTTGGCCCCACATGCTTGACAAGATACAGTATCTCGCAAAAGTGAGCACACCCCTCACATTTTTGTAAATATTTTATTATATCTTTTCATGTGACAAGACTGAAGAAATTACACTTTGTTACAATGTAAAGTAGTTAGGGTACAGCTTGTATAACAGTGTAATGTATAACAGTGTACATTTGCTGTCCCCTCAAGATAACTCAACACACAGCTATTAATGTCTAAACCACTGGCAACACAAGTGAGTACACCCCTAAGTGAAAATGTCCAAATTGTGCCCAAATTGTCAATAATTTGTGTGGCCACCATTATTTTCCAGCACTGCCGTAACCCTCTTGGGCATGGAATTCACCAGAGCTTCACAGGTTGCCACTGGAGTCCTTTTCCACTCCTCAATGACAACATCACTGAGCTGGTGGATATTAGAGACCTTGAGCTCCTCCACCTTCTGTTTGAGGATGCCCCACAGATGCTCAATTGGGTTTAGGTTTGGGGACATGTTTGGCCAGTCCATCACCTTTACCCTCAGCTTCTTTAGCAAGGCAGTGGTCGTCTTGGAAGTGTGTTTGTTATTATGTTGGAATACTGTCCTGTGGCCCAGTCTCCAAAGGGAGGGGATCAGGCTCTGCTTCAGTATGCCACAGTACATGTGTGCATTCATGGTTCCCTCAATGAACTGTAGCTCCCCAATGATGGCAGCACTTATGCAGCCCCAGACCATGACACTCCCACCACCATGCTTGACTGTAGGCAAGACACACTTGTCTTTATACTGCTCACCTGGTTGCCACCACACACACTTGACATCACCTGAACCAAATAAGTTTATCTTTGTCTCATCAGACCACAGGACAGGTTTCAGTAATCCATGTCCTTGGTCTGCTTGTTTAAAGCAAATTGCAAGCTTTTGTGAGCATCATCTTTAAAAGAGGCTTCCTTCTGGGATGACAGCCATGCAGACCAATTTTATGCAAAGTGTGGCATATGGTCTGAGCACTGACAGGCTGACCCCCCACCCTTTTATCCTCTCCAGCAATGCTGGCAGCACTCATATGTCTATATCCCAAAGACAACCTCTGGATATGACGCTGAGCATGTGCACTCAACTTCTTTGGTCGACCATGGTGAGGCCTGTTCTGAGTGGAATCTGTTCAGTTTCAGGGTCTTGGCACTCTTCTTATAGCCTAGACCAGGGATAAGCAATTAGCGGACCTCCAGCTGTTGCAAAACTACAAGTCCCATCATGCCTCTGCCTCTGGGTTCATGCTTGTGGCTGTCAGAGTCTTGCTATGCCTCATGGGAATTGTAGTTCTGCAACATCTGGAGGTCCGCTAATTGCATATCCCTGGCCTAGACCATCTTTATGTAGAGCAATAAATAAAAAAAATTATCCTCAGAGAGTTCTTTGCCATGAGGTGCTATGTTGAACTTTCAGTGACCAGTATGAGAGAGTGAGAGTGATAACACCAAATTTAACACACCTGCTCCCCATTCACACCTGAGACCTTGTACCACTAACTAGCCACATGACACAGAGGAAGGAAATGGCTAATTGGGCCCAATGTGGAAATTTTCACTTATGGGTGTACTCACCTTTGTGCCAGCGGTTTAGACATTAATGGCTGTGTGTTGAGTTATTTTAAAGGTAACAGCAAATTTACACGGTTTACCATCTGTACACTCACTACTTTACATTGTAGCAAAGTGTAATTTATTCAGTGTTGTCACATAAAAAGATATAATAAAATATTTACAAAAATGTGAGGGGTGTACTCACTTTTGTGAGATACTGTATATGACAACCTGCCATGCAGTCTGTTGGCAACAGCACCTGAAAGACCCACATCATAAAAAAATTCAGACTTCTCCTTGCTCCTCATTTGGGATTTCTACCCCTAATTTACCTCAAGTTTTCTCAAAAACCTGCACTTAGAGGAATGATGGTATAGCAATGGGTGCCACAAGAACCCAATCTGCAAGCAGTACACCACCTGTTGATTTCATCAAGCTAATTTTGCTACCCCAGTTGCTGAACCTTAAAAAAATTACTATCCCAGCCATCCACATGCTCAGCGTCTAAATGCTAGCTTGGCCAAATTGCCAGCACTACAACTGCTGCTTTTTCATCTGGTAGACTCTGCCCCCTTTCATGAATTTGCAGAATGTGCTATACCACAGTGGTAGGTTCCAAAAATACATTTATTTTCACGTAAGGCCATTCCATCCATTTGCGGAGGCCACAAGAATGGTGAGCCGTGACAATGCATGCATCAGTGAAACTGTCCCTCTATTCTTCCTGTGGGAGCACACGCTTTGTGGAATCATGGACAGGGCACTTGAGGCAGGACAGCGGGAGGAAGAGGAGGACTTCCTTTCCTCTTAAGGCCCCCTTTATACATATCCCATTCCTGTGGGGCTGCCAAACACACAGGAGGAAGAGGAGGAGGAGGATTGTGTCAGCATGGATGTAGAGCAGTGGTTCTCAAACTGGAGGTCAAATGATGATTTGCCAGGGGTCACTGAATCTTGGGCAGTTCCTGAAGCCCGCACCACTCTCCCAGCCTTTTTGCAGCCGTCCAGCAGGGCTGTTCCTGGAGCCTGTGGCCGCCCAGCTGGGCTCTTCCTGGGGTCCGCAGCCGACCACTCAGCCTCTTTGCAGCCGCCAATTCATTTCACGGCATGGCTGGAGGGCAGAGACTACAGATCAGCTGACAAGTGAGGAATGTGAAGTGGAAGGGGCTGGAGGAGACCCTGTCTCCTGATTTTGGCATAGGTGTCACTGCTATGAGACACCACAAAGTCAGAGACACAGTTACACAAAGACACAAAGTAACACTACCTATGATTATAGTTGCCATTAAAAGTCCCCACTACAGTCCTCAGATCAGCAGATGACCTTGATCAAGAGCACCTAAGTTGGCTAATCAGAACTTCCCCCAGCATTGCCACTCATCCCAACTCCCCGCCAGCACTGCCACTCATGCCATTCCCCCCACCCCCCCGCAAGGAGTAAGAGAAGGAATACAAATAAAGAATACATGGAAATAAGAAAGAGGGGGAGGAACAAATAAAAAGGGAGATAAAGAATAAGAGAAAGAACAAGAAAAATGGATAGAGAGAGGGATGGTGGTGGTGGGGGGGGGGACAAGAAATTAGGATAGAGAGTGATAAAAGGGAAAGAAAGGAGAACAAAGAGAAAGAGTGGTACATCCTAAAATGTACCTAAGGGCTTTATTACTGTACGAGTGGAAGGGACTCAGTGAGCGCTAAATGTCCATGGGTTAGGGATGCAAATTACTTGTCTTGCCTTGGGTGCTGACAACCCACACTACGAAAAATAATTTTACTGTTAGGGGTCCCCACAACTTGGGAAATTATATCAAGGGGTCATGGCATTAAAAAGGTTGAGAACCACTGATGTAGAGGATAACATACAGCAGTCTTCAATGAATGTTTTTTAGTCCCCAGAAATCCACGGTGTGCTGTGAGGAATGAGTTCCTGACAATGTCATCCTTAGTGACCCAGAGGACTCAGAATATCATGCCTCCTCAAACTTATGCTGCATGGGCTCCCTGATTCTGCAAATCCTGCAAAAGGACCCGAGGATTTGTGGTATCAAGGAGAGGGATCATTACTGCCTTCGCAGACGGAGCAGAGGATGAAATATCTTCTGAATTGCTTGAAGAAAAAATTGTTTAACACCTTTCCAGACACTGGGAGGGTACCGTTTCCTGGACAACATGTTTCTGAGGCTTCATTCTGAAAGAGGAAGAGAAATGGAGAAGGCGGCCGACTGACCGATGCCTTTAAACAATTCTTTAGTCCTCAGCGCCCAGGGCTGTTAGGTTTAAGCAGCCATCCGTACGTTTCCATCATATGGTGCAGGATTATCTAGGGGCAAGAGCAGACTTGACCTTTCCAACTGAGAATCCACTGGGTTACTGGGTCTTGAGGATGGACCACTACCAGAACTTGCTCAATATGCAATCGAGCTACTGGCCTGTCCTGTAATCCAGAATGTTTTCCAAATGGACATTCAATGCTGCTGGAGGGTTTGTGATGGATAAAAGAGTGCACCTGTCCACAGACTTTGTTGATAGGCTGACATTTATCAAAATTAATCAGTCCAGGATCAACAGCAGCTATCAAGCCCCTGATGCTGATGTAACTGATTTAATTTTCTAGGGATCTGGGATCCCTTGAAGACTGCCTATGCTGCCCATCCTATTCCTGAATCTTGATTATGCTAGCTTCCAACAATACTTTTGGTTTAGGGGAAAACCAACACCTAAGGCCCAATTTTTCTGCACCTGTTCGGTAGGTGCATATAATTTTAATTTTTTTCAAATTTGTAATGCAGGGCCCATTCCCGCACCCAACAAGAGTAACTGTGAGGGGTTACACTGTTCAGACACTACTCTTGTTAAAGGGGGCCCGCAGACCCTGACAGGGTTGTCGGGAAGAGGCCCTTGTCCCCATCAACATAAGTTCATGTGTTATACAAGTACTGAATGGGAGATGTTCAGGCCAAACTTATGCTCGGTCCAAACTGGTCGCCCATCCCTAGTGGTGCCTGAACACTGTAACCCCTCACAGTTACTCTTGTTGGGCCCAAAAATGGGTCTTGCTCTTGAATAAAAAAAAAATGAAACTACAGGCACCTGTCAAACAGGTGCAGAAAAATTGGGCCTTGGGTGTTGGTGGTGACTGAACACTGTAACCCCTCACAGTTACTCTTGTTGGGTGCAGGAACAGGTCATACTCTGGAGGAGTGACAGAATGTATTTTGGGGTATAATTGGAAGTTTGCATATGCTGTGTAAGAGAAATAACTTGTTATTATGGAAATTTTGTGTAAAAACAAATTATAATTTCTTTATTTTCCCAAGAATTGTGGGAAAAAATTATAACTTCAAAAAACTCACTGTACCTTTTACTAAACACCTTGGATTGTCTACTTAACAAAAAATGGTAATTTGGGGGTATTTGTACATTTCAGGGCCTCAAGAATTGAGATAGGCCATCAGTACATCAGGTGTAATCACATGTTTATGATTTGCACCATAGCTTGTAGACTCTACAATTTTCACACAGCCTAAATAATATCCACTAATTTGTGTTATTTTTACCAAAGATATGTAGCAGTGTAAATTTTGGCCAAAATTGTTGGGGACAAGGGTCTCTTCCTGACAACTCTGGCTGTGGTTGTCGGTGTCTGGGGGCGGGGGGCATATCGGAATCTGGAAGCCCCCTTTAACAAGAGGGCACCCAGATCTCGGCCCCGCCCACGTGAATGGGTAGGGGTACATTGTACCCCTACCCATTCACCAAAAAAACACAGAAAACAGTTTTTGACAAGTCCTTTGAAAAAAAAGAAAAAGTAATCCACCATCAATCACACCCATCTGCCTCTTCCCTGCTTTGACAGCTCTTTTATAGGCAAGGGGCGGGGCCACCCGGCTATGTCACCCAGTGGCACCACCTCCTTCTGACATCACGTGACAATATTTTTTATTTTTTAATAAAAGACTTGTCAAAAACTGTGTACTGTGTTTCTTACTTTTGTACACTTTTTTGGTAAATGAGTGGGACCGGGATCTGGAGGCCCCCATGTTGAGGGAATGTAGCCTGGTATGGTTCAGGAGGGAGAGGGCTCTTGCTCCCCCCCCCTTTTCTGACCTGCCAGGCTGCATGCTCTGATAGGGGCTTGGTGTGGAATTTGGGTGGGGCACACCATTTTTTTTTACATTTTGGCGTGGGGTTCCCCTTAAAATCCATACCAGACCCAAAGGACAACTTTAAATGATATTTTTTCCTTTAGAAATGTGATTATTGCTGTGGCATGTTATATACATTATACATATGTGCCACTTTACAGGCAGAATAAGGGGACCCCCCAGGTGCAATATTTAAAGGAATATTACATTTTTATTGTTTCACAACAAGTATCATTAAAATTACTGCTCCTTTAAAAACGACTGTTTTAAAAACTTTTTTTTTTATGCATGTCCCCTAGGGCAGTACCTGGGTCCCCATACACTTGTTATGGCAATAACTTACACATAAGCCTTTAAAATGAGAACTTTTGATTTTTCGTGTTCGTGTCCCATAAACTTTAATAGCGTTCGCATGTTTGCTAGAACTTTTTGCTTGTTCGAGATGTTCTGGTGCGAACCAAACCGGGGGATGTTCGGCCCATCCTTAGTCACAATGTACCTGTATTAAAAATTATGCTGTGGTCTTTGCATTGCTCCCCACCCCAGATCTTCAATATTCAGTGTACTGCTTGTTTCCTTGCCTCTTGTTGACATGCCCCAACCCCAGCTCTCTGCAGCTGAGAACAGAGAATTTTTACCTTGCATTTCTATGTTAAATTGAATAGGTTGTTTTACAAGGTAAGGGTTAACATATACTTTAATAATATCCTAAAATCACTGCATTAATTGGCCCTTGTGTGAGCTTAAAGTGATACTAAAATCATTTTATTTTTTTAAATAACAAACATGTCTCTACTTACCTACTGTGTGCAGTGGTTTTGCACAGAGCAGCCCAGATCCTCCTCTTCTCGGGTCACTCTTCAGCACTCTTTGCCCCTCCCTTCTGTTGAGTGCCCCCACAGCAAGCAGCTTGCTATTGGGGCACCCGAACCAAGCCCTACTCTATGTTCATTCAGACATGGAGCTGCAGCCTGGCCCACCCCTTACTCTCCTCATTGGCTCACTGACTTTGATTGACAGCAGCGGGAGCCAATGGCACCATGCTCCTGTCTCAGCCAATGAGGAGGGGAGTAGCGGGGGAGTAACTCTCAAGCAACATCGCTGGATCTAGATGGGGCTCAGTTAAGTATTAGGGGGCCTGAGGGAGGGCTGCTGCAACACAAGGCTTTTTATCTTAATGCATATAATGCATTAAGATAAAAAAAAACTTCTGACTTTACAACCCCTTTAATTCCACCAAAGCTGTTCAAGTGCTTGGCACGTCAGTCTTTTGATTTATGCGCACGATGAACGTGTATATGTTTATTACAGATCAAGATGCCATGATTTCATTAACATAGTCTCACCTTTAAAAGAATGTGTATCTTTTCCTCTTGGCCTTTCAGAAAGTTTTGTGTGTCCAGGTAGAGACAGAAACCGGGATTGCTGAACAGAAGTCTAAAAATATGTGAAAAAGACTTTAAGACTTGTTTTTCAACATTCAACATTTAAACAAGCAATATGTGGAATACTGGGGAAACCAAACTGCAATAGTAATTAGAGGTCTGACTCATGAAGTATTGAGGATTACGTTTTATATGATATATTTGTAGAAGAATTGTTCCATTAGTATAAAGCATTTAGGGCCTGATCCACAAAAACCCGGCGTAACTTAATTTTTCCCGTTTAAGTTACACCGCCGCAAAATCTCTACCTAAGTGCCCGATCCACAAAGCACTTACCTATAAATTTTGAGCGGTGTAATTTAAATCCGTCCGGCGCAAGGTGTTCCTAATCTAATGGGGCGAGTCCCATTTAAATTAGGCGCGCTCCCGCGCCGGACGTATTGCGCATGCTCCCGACGCGATTTTCCCGACGTGCATTGCGCGAAATTACGTTACGCCGAGTTTTGTGAATCGCGCCGGGTAAAAAAAGTTGCGTCGGGAAAAAAAAGAGATGCGGCGGAAATTTTTTATTTTTTTTTAAATTTGACAGCGTCGCGGGAAAGAAGGGTCTACTTTTACATGGTGTACTAACTTTACACTTTGTAAAAGCAGCCCTAATTTTGCGACGACAAACTAATACTTACGGAGAAAAAACGAAGCGTAAAAGCTTCGTGGATCTCCGTAAGTGCTAATTTGCATACCCGAAGCGGCATTTCGACTCGACATGCCCCCAGCGGCGGATGCGGTACTGCATCCCAAGATCCGGCAGTGTAAGTCCCTTACACATGTCGGATCTTCTGCCTATCTATGAGAAACTGATTCTGTGGATCAGTTCCATAGATAGAAACAGGTATACGACGGCGTATCAGTAGCTACGCCGGCGTATCCCTTTTGTGGATCAGGCCCTGATACGCCGTCGTATCCCTGTTTCTATCTTTGGAACTGATCCACAGAATCAGTTTCCAAAAGATAGGCAGAAGATCCGACATGTGTAAGGGACTTACACTGCCGGATCTTGGGATGCAGTACCGCATCCGCCACTGGGGGCATGTCGAGTCGAAATGCCGCTTCGGGTATGCAAATTAGCACTTACGGAGATCCACGAAGCTTTTACGTTTCGTTTTTTCTCCGTAAGTATTAAGTTGCATGTGTAAAATTAGGGCTGCTTTTACAAAGTGTAAACTGTTTACACCTTGTAAAAGTAGACCCTTCTTACCCGCGACGCTGTTATTTATTTATTTATTTATTTCTTTTTCCCGCCGTATCTTTTTTTTTCCCGACGCAACTTTTTTTACCCGGCGCGATTCACAAAACTCTGCGTAACGTAAAACCGCGCTATGCACGTCGGGAAAATGACGTTGTGAGCATGCGCAGTACGTCCGGCGCGGGAGCACGCTTAATTTAAATGGGACTCGCCCCATGAAAATAGGAACGCCTTGCGCCGGACGGATTTAAGTTACACAGCCGAAAATTTCTAGGTAAGTGCTTTGTGGATCGGGCACTTAGGTAGAAATTTTGCGGCAGTGTAACTTAAATCAGAATATTTAAGTTACGGTGGCTCTTTGTGGATCTGGCCCTTGGTAACTAGAAAACTAGTAAAATAATGGTTTAAGGAAATCAGTTACTTTGCCCACTTAGGTTACAGTATTAAACTTTGATATGCTTGTAGGAGAATTGTTAAGAGTATAAAAAATTTAGTAGTTAGGAAATTATCAAAAAAATGGTTGAAGGAGATCTGTCACTTTGACAACTTTGGTCACATGACAAGTTCTTTTTAACAGCCTACCATGCATTCACGAAAGACCGAAGTTGTCAAACAAATCTGATTTCTTTTTATGAGAAGAAAGCAAAAACTCAGACAAAGGAATGCCTGTGGACATTGTATCAAAAACAAAATATAAAAAGTACAGCACATAGGATTGTGCAAAAAAAATATGTGTATTAACCCTTCTACAGCTGCCACTCAAACAAATATGTCCACCTAAATGCACAAAGATATATGATCAAACCAGCAATTATGAGCAGCGCTATTATAACAAAAATAATAATTTACATATGATTGTGCTTAATTAGTGCTAACAATCATATACAAAGAACACTTGTTAGATGATCTACATAAATGTGCCCATAAACACGGTGTATTCAATTGTAAGAAAGTGCTCAAAAACAGTCCACTGTGAAATCTAGTGCCAAATTAGACAAACAAATGCTTGTGTCACCAAATGCCCCAAGCAAACTGAAACTCACCAGACTCCTACAACCCTAGATATTAATATGGGTCATTAAGTACTTGTAATATCAGAGGAGCTCATCTCCAAATGTCACTTTTAAGGTCCAACATCACATCTTCACTCCAATGAACTCAGGTGGGAATAGAAGAACCACAAATACAGCATCATTGCATAACCTGTGTTTATTCCATAAATTCAGCAGCCACAAAAAAATTAAAACCATATAGATTGAGGCCCGGATTCACAAAGCACTTACGCCGACGTATCTCGAGATACGCAGCGTAAGTGTAACTATGCGCCGTCGTATCTGTGCGCCGTGCCCACAATTTGAGATACGCCTAAAAATAGGCTTCCTACGACCGACGTAACTTGCCTATGCCGTCGTATCGTGGACGCATATTTACGCTGGGCGCATTTGCCGCTCCCATAGATTTTCTATGCACATATGCAAATGAGGAAGATACGCCGATTCACTAATGTACTTGCGCCCGGGGCATAATATACGCGGTTTGCGTAAGTCGTACGTCCGGCGTAAAGTTGTTCCCCATTAATGAGGCACAACTCATGCTAAGGTATGGACCAGTAAACAGAGCCGTCGTATTTTACGTTATTTACGTAGTACGTGAATAGGGCTGGGCGTAGGTTACGTTCACGTCGTAGGCAGTGATCCGTTGTATCTTAGGGAGTAGTTCCGACGTGATTCTGAGCATGCGCACTGGGATGCGTCCACAGGACGGCGCATGCGCCGTTCGTTTTAAGTACTTCTATGGCGCTTGGTCCATCATTTGCATGGGGTCACGCCTCATTAGCATGGCTCACGCCCACTTCCACCTACGCTGGCTTACGCCGAGGAAACCCAGCGTATCTTTAAGAGCGAGTGGGAGCTTTGTGAATCCAGTGCTTGCCTCTGTGCGCTGCGTCGGCGTAGCGTATATTAGATACGCTACGCCCGCATAAATATGCGCCGATGTATGTGAATCCGGGCCATAATCTTATGCAGTTGTGTGAAAAAAGTATTTGCCCCTTCCTGATTTGTTATTTTAATTTTTTTGCATATTTCTCACACTTAAATGATTCAGATCGTCAAACATATTTTAATATTACACGAAGATAACCCGAGAAAATCCAAGATGCAGTTTTTGGATTATTATTTCATTTATTAAGGGAAAAAAGCTGTTCAAACCTGCCTGACCCTATGTGAAAAAGTAATTGTCCCCTACCATGCTGGATCGTGAATGAACTGTGATTAACCACAACTCTTTGGAAGGCTGAGTTAAATTTCACTTGCCTGATTACTGCCAGACCTGTTCAAGAAATCGCATAAATAGAAGCTGTCTGACAAAGCAAAGCACAGTAACAGATCACAAAAAGCCACACATTATACCACAATCTAAAGAAAAATTCAAGAACAGATTAGAAACTAAGTAATGTACGTGTATTGGTCTAGGAAGGGTTTCAAATCAATTTCTAAGGCTTTGGAACTCCAGTAAACCACAGGGAGAGCCATTATCTATAAATGGAGATAACTTGGAAAAGTGGTGAACCTTCCCAGGAGTGGCCGGCCTACTTAAATTACTCCAAGAGCATGACGACTACTCATCCAGGAGGTCAACAAAAAAAAAACAGAACAACATCTAAAGAACTGCAGGCCTCACTTGCCTCAGGTAAGATCAGTGTTCATGATTCAACAATAAGAAAGAGACTGGGAAAAAATGGCATCCATGGGAGAGTTCCAAGGCCAAAGCCACTACTGACCAAAAAGAACAACACAAAGGCTCATCTCACATTTACCAAAAATCATCTTGATTATCCCCAATACTTTTAGGAAAATATTTTGTGGACTGATGAGACAAAAATTTTACTTTTTGGAAGGTGTGCGCCCCGTTACATCTGGCATAAAATGAATACAGCATTTCATAACAAGAACATCATACTCACAGTCAGATAAGGTGGTGGTAGCTAGGGATAAGCTTCGAGTTCGCGTCAAACTCACGTTCGACTCGAACATTGCCTGTTCACCTATTCGGCGAACAATTTGGGGTGTTCGCGGCAAATTCGAAAAGCCGCGGAACACCCTGTTAAAGTCTATGGGAGAAATCTAAAGTGCTAATTTTAAAGGCTAATATGCAAGTTATTGTCCTAAAAAGTGTTTGGGGACCTAGGTCCTGCCCCAGGGGACATGAATCAATGCAAAAAAAAGTTTTTTCGGGAGCAGTGAATTTAATAATGCTTAAAGTGGGGTCCCCCCAAATTCAATTACCATGCCCTTCAGGTCTGGTATGGATATTAAGGGGGAACCCCCCTCTCAATTTAAAAAATAATGACATGGGGTTCCCCCCAAAAATCCATTCCAGACCCTTCAGGGGGTGTGTTCGGCTCATCCCTAGTGGTAGCTTGACGGTCTGGTGCTGCTTTGCAGCTTCAGGACCTGGACGACTTACCCTAATTGATGGAACCATGAAAGCATTGATTTAAATCCAATTGAGATGCTGTATCATGACCTTACACAGGCTGTTCATGCTGGAAAACCCTCCAATGTGACTGAATTAAAACAGTTCTGCAAAGAAGAGTGGGCCAAAAGAATCGTTGCCAGTTATTGCAAACGCTTGATTGCAGTTGTTGCCGTCAAGGGTGGAACAACCAGTTAATAGGTTTAGGGGGCAATTACTTTTTTACATAAAGCCAGGCAGGTTTAGACAGCTTTTTTGCCTTATTAAATAAAACCATATTTTTTTGGATGATCTGAGTCATTTAAGTGTGATAAATATGCAAAAAACAATAAAAAAAATCAGAAAAGGGGCAAATACTTTTTCACACAACTGTATATAAATGCGCCATGTTCTGGCACCCAGTATCAAGCGATACTGCAGAGACCAACCACCACTGTTCCAATACCTGGACAGGTATTATGAACACTTATAAGTGTAAATAATCTAAAGAGTGTTCTTTGTATATGATTGTTGGCACTAATTAAGCACAATCACATTTTTTTTTATACTAGTGCCGGATCACATGGATATAGTATACCTGGATTTTCCCAAACGTTTGACACATGTGGCTAATGTGTAAATTAAAGTCTACAGGCTTAGAAAATTCAAGTTTTAAATGGATAGAACTGGAAAACTGGTTAAAAGACTGAATTCAGAGATTAGTGATTAATGATTCATACTCCAAAAGGTACAGAATGGCATGGCTGGGTGAAGCGACGTTACCTTATGTCGCTTCGCCCTTTGGCCACTAGGGGCGCGCATGCACCACCAGAGCTGAAGCGAGTGCCCGGTGGGCGAGGTGATCACCGGGCACCCGCGATCGCTCATGACAGAGCGAGAACCGGGATCTGTGTGTGTAAACACACAGATCCCGGTTCTTTCAGGGGAGAGGAGACTGATTGTGTGTTCATACAATGTATGAACATCGATCTCTATCTTCCCCTATTAGTCCCCTCCCTCCTACAGTTAGAACACAGGGAGGGAACACAGTTAACCCCTTGATCGTCCCCTAGTGTTAACCCCTTCCCTGCCAGTGACATTTATACATTAATCAGTGCATTTTTATAGCACCAACCACTATATAATTGTCAATGGTCCCAAAAATGTGTCAAAAGTGTCCGATGTGTCGGCCGCAATATGTCCCGATAAAAATCGCAAATTGACGCTATTTCTAGTAAAAAATAATAATAATAATAATAAAAATGCCATAAATCTATCCCCTATTTTGCAGATGCTATAACTTTTGCGCAAACCAATCAATATACGCTTATTGCATTTTTTTTTACCAAAAATATGTACAAGAATACATATCAGCCGAAACTGAGAAAAAAAATTGCTTTTTTTCCAAAAAATTGGGGATATTTATTATAGCAAAAATATTGTGTTTTTTTCAAAACTGTTGCTCTTTTTTTTGTTTATAGCACAAAAAATAAAAAACGCAGAGATGATCAAATACCACCAAAAGAAAGCTCTATTTGTGGGGAAAAATGTCAGTTAAAGCGGCGCAGTGCCATATCGCAAAAAATGGCCTGGTCATTGAGCAGCCAAATGTTCCGGGGGTGAAGTGGTTGATATATTTATAAATGATATAGAGTTTGCAATAAAAGTAACATTTCAGTATTTGCAGATGACACCAAGCTATGCAGTAGAATTACTTCCATACAGAATATTTCTAACTTGCAAGGCAACCTCAAAGCACTATTTCATTTGGCAACTATGTGGCAAATGAGATTTAATGTTGATAAATGTAAAGTTATGCAGTTGGGGCCTAAAAACATGCATGCATCATACATACAAGGAATAGTAGAACTGGGGGAATCAATGGGGGAGAAGGATCTGGTATATCATACACTTAACAATAGCATGCAATGAAAGACTGCAGTTCCTAAAGCAAGCAAAATATGCTCTTGTATTAAAACATAGTTACATAGTTAGTCAGGTTGAAAAAAGACACAAGTCTATCCAGTTCAACCATAACAAAAATAAAATAATAATAATAATATCCTAAAATCCCATATACCCAATTCTATACCCACAGTTGATCCAGAGGAAGGCGAAAAACCCCAGCAGAGCACGGTCCAATTTTCTACAGCAGGGGAAAAAAATCCTTCCTGATCCCCTGAAAGGCAATCAGATATTCCCTGGTTTAAATTTACCTATAAATGTTAGTACCCCGTTATATTATGTACATTTAGGAAAGAATCCAGGCCTTTCTTAAAGCAATCCACTGAGCAGGCCAGAACCACCTCTGCAGGGAGTCTATTCCACATTTTCACAGCTCTTACTGTGAAGAAACCTTTCCATATATGAAGGTGAAATCTCTTTTCCTCTAGACGTAAAGAGTGCCCCCTTGTCCTTTGTGTTGACCGTAAAGTTCACTATATGGACCCCTTATATATTTGTACATGTTGATCATATCCCCCCCTTAATCTCCTCTTCTCAAGAGTGAATACATTCAGTTTCTCTACTCTTTCCTCATAGCTGAGCTCCTCAATGCCTCTTATCAGTTTGGTTGCCCTTCTCTGCACTTTCTCCAGTTCCCCAATATCCCTTTTAAGAACTGGGGTCCAAAAGTGAACTGCATATTCCAGATGAGGTCTTACTAATGATTTGTACAGGGGCTAAAAGAGGTATAGACACCGGCAAAGGAGATATCATGTTGCCCCTGTGCAAATAATTAGTAAGACCTCATCTGGAATATGCAGTTAAATTTTAGGGCACCAGTACACAAAAGGCATATTGCAGAACTGAAGAAAGTGCAGAGAAGGGCAACCAGACTGTTAAGAGACATGGAGGAGCTCAGCTATGAGAAAAGATTAGCTGAACTGAATTTATTCTCTGTTGAGAAGAGGAGATTAAGGGGGGATATGATCCCCATGTCTTAATACATAAGTGGTTCTTATAGTGAACTTGGTGTAGAGTTATTCACTTTCAGGTCCTTACAGAGGATAAAGGGGCACTCTTTACATCAAGAGGAAAATGTGGAATAGTCTCCCTCAAGAATTGGTTCTGGCCAGCTTGGTAGATTGTTTTTTTTTTAAAGAGTTGGATGCAATCTTAAAGCGGATGTGCCACTAAACAAATATATTAAAAGCCAGCAGCTACAGATACTGCAGCTGCTGACTTTTAATATAAGGACACTTACCTGTCCTGGAGTCCAGCGGTGATCGCAGCAGATGACGAGCCGATCGCTCGTCACCCTGCTGCTCCCCCCTCCATCCACGGTGAGGGAACCAGGAAGTGAAGCGCTCCGGCTTCACTGCCCGGTTCCCTACGGCGCATGCGCGAGTCGCGCTGCGCCCGCCGATTGGCTCCCGCTGTGTGCTGGGAGCCGAGTGTTCCCAGCATACAACGGGGGACGGACGGGAAGGGGAAAAAAAACCCGTCCTTTGCCCGTATCGTAGGGCCGGAAGTGGGTGCAGATACCTGTCTGTAGACAGGTATCTGCACCCCCCTCCCCCCTGAAAGGTGTCAAATGTGACACCGGAGGGGGGGAGGGTGCCGATCAGCGGGACTCCACTTTAGAGTGGAGATCCGCTTTAAGTGCACAAAATATTATTGAATATTATGGGGGATTAGGAAGTATTTTTTTCTCCCGCTGGGTCATGCTTCACTGTTGTTTTCTTTTTCTTTTTGCCTACCCATGAATCAACTGTGAGTATAAGATAGTGTATATGGAGGTTTTCTATTTCTGTCTGTTTGTCTTGTTTTTTATGTAACTACGTAACCATGCCACACACTGATGCTCATCTTTGTCCATGCTCCTCCGTTGCTCTGTCAAAACCCTTTAGAAACAAACAATATTTGTGCGTAAAGGGAGCCTATGAACTTCCCCATCTACTCCCATGATTCAGTGCTAGGGCCTGACTGGCCAATGGCCAGGCCCAAGCACTTTCATATAGGGGAGCAGAGCCTGCCATTAAATCTGGGGAAAGCTCCAACTCTGACCAACATGGAATTGACATAGTTGGTAGGGTTGATTAACTTACAAAGGAATTTTATCCATGGCTCTGAGTATGATGACGTTATCAGTGGGTGGGTGGGTTGTGAGCCCCTTTGGCTTCACCCAAATATTACGTGAACTTAACATAAACTTTATATCACTAGAAGAAAACATATTGTATAAAATATAACAACAACCTATTCCTATCTATTAAAAACAGAGGAAAACATATTGTATCAAATATAACAACAACCTATTAATATCTATCTAAAGCTTAATCAGTTCTGTGATTTAAAAGACAAACCAGCCAACCGTTACTTTTCTATAATGCAGCTAACCAGCCGTGGATCTTGAGTGTCCATTATACACCCAGAAAATGTAATTTAAAAAGGTGTAGATACACCTAATCTAAAGGTATATCTCAAAAAGTGTGCACTCCTTATTGTCATACCATGCTGTCTCTGACAGCTATGATCTGAGCTAACAAACCAAAGCCAATCGGAGTGGTTCCTGATGAACACCATGACAGTCAATCAAGGTGATAACTATGAAGCTGGAGGCATTTGATTTTTTCCCCATTTGTCAGCCTATAAAAAACCTGAACTGTTACTTAATAAAAGTTCTTCCCATTGAATCTGTTATTAATTCTTCTGAATCCTAATTAGCTCTAAGCATTTTAACTATTTTCTATTGTTTCTGTTAATACATTTTTGGTCACTTTGTGTCATTTGTTTGTTTTTGTAGCACTTCATTTCAAAAATACACCTAATGTTTCTGAAAAAATACACATTTTCTGGGGCAAATGTTAAACCCATGAGCCCTTTTACAACCAATAAACAAGCTTCCCTAAACTGGTGCTCATTTTTCCCTCCTCCCGTTTCAAGGCTTCAACCCAGTTATGGGTGTTTCTATGGTTAGAGAAGACAGAATCACAAATCAATGAGGGAAAGAGATAATGGTGGAAGCTAATTTCTATATGGGAATAGAGAGTTACAGCATGGACTCTTTATTCCCAGAACAGAACAAAATTACCCCTTCAAAAACTGATTTGAAAATTCTTGTACATTTGAGTTTTATTGGAAATAGGTAAACAATAAGGGTACCGCTCTGTTCCTTGTTACAAGACTGTTATTCTTCTTCAAACTCTCTCTCATGCTGTGTCGCCGACGGATCAGGATTTCCTTGGCTTGTTTTTCACTGGTTCCATTTGCAAGATTGTGCCTGTTGTAGGAGAGTGTCTAGAAAAAAATAATTACATTTCAAACTTTAGAGACTTTGAATGTTCAAATCAATAAAAGGATATCTAACATTTACATTAACATTTCAAGTTTGACAGGTTAGTGGTTTGGCTCCTAATGTACAATTTCGCCTAAGAATAAAATTATCTGATAAATGCAATAAGGACAATATGTGATTAATGTTATATTCGGTGGACTAGACATAAAAAGAAAAAAGTAATGTTATATTCGGTGGACTAGACATAAAAAGAAAAAAGTAATGTTATATTCGGTGGACTAGACATGAAAAGAATAAAAGTAAAGCGCACCTACATAAAGTAAATCTTACCCGTTGGCGTATCTGATAGAGGTTCCTTGATAAGACATCTCGCAATTCATTAACGTCAGATGGGGAAAGAGCGTTTACTTTATTCTTTTCGTATGTTCTGGTTTAAAGAATCAAAAATAAGGTTAATAAATGCCATTCTTGGATTAAATAGCAAATGCATGGATTAACTAGATACTTATTTGAAAAGACTGTAAAAAACATAAAAATAAAAATACCAATACCAATTAACATTCTGATCACCTGTATGCATTTGTTATAGATGTCTGTAACATGTGTGATATTTTAGATTACATTTATCATATCCTTATCCTCAGCCCAAACCCAAATCCTGCAACCCAATCTGTACATCACTGCCTTCCGCCAGCACAATCACCCAATGCACACTAGGAGTGGATGGGGGAATATTGTTAGAATTTTTGCTAATCCATAATTGTTAGAAGTAAACAAAGGTTCACATAATTTATCAAGCTCATTTAACAGCCAAGCTCATTCAACAGACTCAACTCTTTTAGTAAATAATGGCCAGGAGTTCGAGACATTACAAGTCGGTGGCGTTAAAAAAAAAAATGTGTTACACCAGCTATTTACGCATATTTGACTTATTCACTCCGCCTAAGGTTTATATATAAATTAGGGCTGTGCAAATTAACTTTTAATTAATCGAATAATCTTTAATTTTTTGGATCGATTAAAATTCTTTTGATTGGTACTCACCTCTCCGCCGGCTTCTGGGCCTTCAGAGATCCAGTAATGTCACGGACACCGGGGGTGCTTGCCGTGTCCATCTGAAGGGCTCCTTTGCTGTGCCTTCATATCTGCATGCCAGTGGGACCTTACTATCTGCCACACGCAAGGGCTGTTACAATTCCCTCTATCAACCTGGGATTCTACAACCATCCACTGGGAGTTGTGATGGTTGTAGTTAACTGATGTTAACCTCTGCTCATCTGGATTCAGCAGTGGTATCGTTGTACACATTTTTATACCAGTATCATACTTAGCTACATGTTTTTATGACTGCTTTTGGTACCGTTTGGTATTACTCGCACCATTTTTACAGTTTGTGTAGCTACATCGATTTTATCTCCAAGGAGATCAGCTAAAAGTAGTTGGATCTTTATGTGCGTTATAATTAATCGAAATTAGTCGATTAATCGATTAAAAAAACAAATGATTAATCGAACAGAAACATTTTGATCAGTAACAGCCCTAATATAAATATAACTAAACTTATGCTTTATGGATCTATGTCACTCTGTCAGTAATAGCACCATAAAGTGGGGAAAATAATTATTTGATCCTCTGCAGATTTTGTAGTTTGCCCACTTACAAAGAAATGAAGGGTCTATAATTGTTATTATAGGTGTATTTTAAATCATAGAGACAGAATATCAACCAAAAATCCAGAAAAAACATATGATACAAATGTTATAAATTGAGTTGTAGTTTAGTGCAGTGGTCATCAGCCCTGTCCACAGGGCCCACTAACAGGCCAGGTTTGCAAGATAACTGAAATACATCACAGGTGATATCATTTACTTCTCAGTGATTGCAGTATTCTAGTCTGCATCTCCCCAAGGTAATACATAAAACCTGGCCTGTTAGTGGGCCCTGAGGACACGGTTGATGACCACTGGTTTAGTGAGTAAATTAAGTATTTGATCCTCTACCAACCAACAATAATTCTGGCTCCTACAGACTGGCTACAGTATGTGCTCATGTGGTAGACAGATTAGTCCTGTCAATTTAAGAAGGTGCTCCTAACAACAACTCGTTATGTGTATAAAAGACACCTGTCCGCAGAATCTCTTTCTTCCATTAAAACCTCACAATCATTGGCAAAACCCAAGAAGCTTGGTGAGAAGCAGACAACTGTTGGAGCGATTATTCACAAATGGAAGAAATACAAAATAACCATCAATTGCCCTCGGTCTGGAGCTCCATGCAAAATTTCACCTCATGGGGTTAGGATGATCATGAGAAAAATGAGGGATCAGCTCAGAACTACACGGGAGGAGTTTGTGAATGATCTCAAGGAAGTTGGGACCACAGTCACCAAACAAACCATTGGTAACACAATACACCATGGATTGAAATCCTGCAGTGCCCAAAAGGTCCCCCTCCTCAAGAAGGCACATGTACAGACCAATCTGAAGTTTGCCAATGAACATCTAAATGATTCAGAGAAGGATTGGGTCAGATGAGACCAAAATTTAGCTCTTTGGCATTAACTCGACTTGTTGTATTTGGAGGAAGAATAATGCTGATTTTGACCCTAAGAACACCATCCTTAGAGTCTGGCACGGAGATGGAAACATTATGTTTAGGGACTGTTTCTCTGCTAAGGATACAGGTCAACTTTGCTGCATTGAGGGGCCAATGGACGGAGCCATGTATTGTAAAATCTTGGATGAGAACCTTCTTCCCTCAGCCAGAACACTGAAGATGGGTCATGGATGGGTCTTCCAGCATGACAATGTCATACTGCCAAGGCAACAAAGGAGTGGCTCAAGAAGAAGCACATTCGGGGCCATAGAGTGGCCTAGGCAGTCTCCAGACCTTAATCATATAGAAAATTTATGAAGGGAGCTGAAACTTTGAGTAGTCAAGCGACAGCCAAGAAACCTTAACCACTTCATTACTGGCTCATTATAATATGACGTCCACAGATGGGATTTACCATTCCGGGTGGATGTCATATGATGTCCTGGGCTTTGTGCGGTGATATCTGAATGATGCCTGCAGCTAAAGGCATCATTCAGATATCATTTTTTCGTGCCAGCGATTCTGTGCACGATAAGAATGATCATAGCGGCAGTTCCACCGCTTGATCGTTCTTATAGGCGGCGGGAGGGGACATCCCCCCCTTCTGCCGCCATCAGGTGCTTCTCCGGGCTCTCCCATGCCATCTGGGGCCCGGAGAAAGAATCGTCCGACATCGGATGGGAAGCATAGAGATGACTATGAACGTTGGAGGCCCGGGCGCGATGTGATGACGTCAAGCCTGGGTACCCGGAAGTAAACAAAGCCGTGATTGCGGCTAGTAAGCATGAGATCGGTGAATTTTTTTTCACGATCTCATGGTTTCCAGCCTGGAGGAGCGATGTGGGGTCTTATTGACCCCGCATCTCTCCCTAAAGAGGACCTGTCACACACCTTTCCTATTACAAGGGACGTTTACATTCCTTGCAATAGGAATAAAAGTGATAAAGTGTAAAAAAAAAAAAAAAATGATATATATATATTTTTTAAACGCCCCTGTCCCCGGTAGCTCGCACTTACAAGCGAACGCACATGTAAGTCCCGCTCACATATGTAAACGCCATTCAAACCACATATGTGCCAGAAACAATTCTAGCACTAGACCTCCTCTGTAACTCTAAACTGGTAACCTGTAAAAAAATTCAAAGCGTCACCTAAAAATTGGGCTAACTTTACTAACTTGTTATTTTTTAATTCATGAAACCATTTTTTTCCCAAAAAAAGGCGTTTGAAAAATTATTGCGCAAATACCGTGCAAGATAAAAAGTTGCAATGACCGTCATTTTATTCCCTAGGGTGTCTGCTAAAATATATAATGTTTGGGGGTTCTGAGTAATTTTCCAGCAAAAGAATGAGGATTTGTACATGTAGGAGAGAAGTGCCAGAATAGGCCCGGTATTGAGTTGGGTATAAAAGCCCTGTATTGAAGTGGTTAAAGCAGAATTCCATTCATTTTTGTGCGTATTAAAAGTCAGCAGCTACAAAAAAGTGCAGCTGCTGACTTTTAATAAACAGCCACACACCTGTCCCATGTACTCACCCCAGCCATTTTTACCCTGTGTCCTCTCTCGGTGGCACTGGCATCTTTACTATGGGCATCCAGCTGTAACAGCTGGTGCCCACTGCACATGCGCAAGCGGTGCTGCGCTCTGTGACTGGTCCTGATGTCTTCTGGGACCTGTCATGTGTAAAAATTAACAAAAAATAAAGTGGATACCAAAAATAAGGTACAAAGTAGTACCACTAAATACTCATCCACTTACTCCATGGGTGGGGCTCAGTGGCCAAACTGGCATATGAAAAAGAAAAACACTATACCAATAGAAAGGTGTAGTGCAAAGTGCCACACAGAGAGCCACAGGGAAATAGTATCTAGATATCCAAACCATTAAACAAAATAGAACATTTATTGAAAAATTGATAAACTAAACCTATGATAAAAAATAATAGACCCTTCATTTATTTTCAAGTGGGTAAACTTACAAAATCTGCAGGGGTTCAAATAATTATTTTCCCCACTGTATATCAGTCTATGTACATATATTCCTAAACTCTACAATTTTCATGATCAGTTTTATTGTAGGAGTTTGGTTTGTCTGTTGTTTTTCTTTGTCTTATTGCCAAAAATTCATATTATTGATATCTAAGAGATGAAGAGAGCTGGGTTTATTTTTATAGAGTATTAAACTCACATTAGCCTGCAGCCCCATGTAGCACACCACAGACTCATCAAAATTCCCTTCAGACCAATGTAAGTGCATTGTGGATCAATGAATAACCACCTGATATGACACATTTTCACAAAGTCTAATTTGTGTAGTACTTACCCCAATGATGATAAAGATGGGTCCCTACTCAAGCCAGATTCCGCCATCTCAATGGCTTGCTTAATTTCCAGTTTTCTATATAAGGACACAATGCTTGATTTTGGCTCATTTTCTCGTATCAGTAGTCTACGCAGATATCTTTGATCAAAGTGCTTAAACCTATGTTTGGCAGAAATTTTATGTGAGTATTGTATCACATACCTACATTCTAAATCAGATACAAACCGTAAAATGTTAACTCTATGCAAACGTTTTCTGACATAAATAAAATTAACTGGCAATTTAAAATGTTTTTCAAGACTGGGGCCTCGTACACACGACCGAGGAACTCGTCGGAAAAGACACATCGTTTTCCTCGACGAGTTCCTTGTTAGGCTTGTCGAGGAACTCGACAAGCTTGCTTTGCGTACACACGGTCAAGACCAAAATCTCCTTGTTCTCAAACGCGGTGACATACAACCCATACAATGGCAGGGGAAGTTCGATTCCACTGGCACAACCCTTGGGGCTGCTTTTGCTAATCTCATGTTACTGCGTGTTAAGTAAAAGTTTGGAAAGAGACGATTTTCACTTTTCAGTCTGTTACAGCGTGACAAATGTGTTATCTCCATTACAAACGCTACTTTTACCGAAGGTGCGCTCCCGTCTGATAGTTTATTCTGAGCATGCGCGGGTTTCTTAGCATACACACGCTCGCGTTTCTCGTCGAAAACCAGCACGACGAGGAAATTGAGACTCCCGTCGAGGAAAAAGAGAACTTGCTCTCTTTTTTCCTCGTCGAGTTCTTCGACAGTTTCCTCAATGAAAAACGTACACACGACCGTTTTCCTCGGCAAAAAAGCTCTGCCACCAAGTTTCTTGATGGATTCTATCGAGGAAAACGGTTGTGTGTACGAGGCCTAAGCTACAGCTTTGTTCCTGAAGAATGGACTCCAGGTGGTAACGTGGAAGAGCTCAGTCCAACATGTCCCTATGTTGGGACTGAATCTTGCACTTTCAGATTTTCCAGCTCTGCATAGTGCTGTAACAATGCATAGAGTACATTTATGATTTAAAGGCACTGATACATCAGTAAACTGGACTTCTATACAGTCAATATAACAGCACAATGATAGTTCCACTCTACTGTTCTTTACCAACGTTACTAATTACATCTCTATATAATGTTAAAGTGAACCTGTAATTAAACAAAAATAATCTAAAAAGGCAAGCTTGTAAAAAAAAAATATATATATTAAAGAGAAAGTAGAGAAAGTAGAGAAAGCCTAAAAAAAAAAAAAAACCTGCAAGACAAAGGCATAATGAGCATACGAGAATATGAGCTAGTATGCAATGAGTAGCATACTAATAGAATGCATAGCATACTATCTCATTATGTAATACTCACATCCGATCAAAGCCCCTGCAGCCGTCCTCGTACCCCGCTCAGATGGCTGACATCTTTCCCAAGGGTTACTTCTGGGTATCGCGGCTCCGGCGCTGTGATTAGCCGTAGCCGCAATGACGTCACTCCCAGTCACAGCACGGGCTCCTTTAGGAACGGCACGATCACTGTTGCTAAAGTGCGTCTGCGCCGTTGTCTACGGTGAATGCCGTCATTTCTGTAAATATCTCCTAAACCGTGGAGGATTAGGAGATATTTCGAGCACCTACAGGTAAGCCTTAATCTAGGCTTACCTGAAGGTAAAAGTGGTTGTAAAGGGTTTACAACCACTTTACAGGGGTTGTAAAGGTACAATTTTTTTTATAAAAAAAAAGTATAAAAAGCATGCTTTACTGCATATACAGACTGATTTTACTGTTGTGGATTTAGTAACACTTTAAAGGGGTTGTAAAGGTACAATTTGTTTTCCTAAATAGCTTCCTTTACCTTAGTGCAGTCCTCCTTCACTTACCTCATCCTTTCATTTTGCTTTTAAATGTCCTTATTTCTTCCGAGAAATCCTCACACCAGGGAGAAAGCCTCACATTACTGTGTGTAGTCACAGACAGAAGAACAGGAAGTGAGGATTTCTCGGAAGAAATAAGGACATTTAAAAGCAAAATGAAAGGATGAGGTAAGTGAAGGAGGACTGCACTAAGGTAAAGGAAGCTATTTAGGAAAACAAATTGTACCTTTACAACCCCTTTAAAGTGTTACTAAATCCACAACAGTAAAATCAGTCTGTATATGCAGTAAAGCATGCTTTTTATACTCACTGTGGAACCTAAGAAGTTAGGCCCAGATTCTTAAAGTACTTACGACGGCGCAACGCCATGTACGCCATCGTAAGTCCTAATCTGGGCCGTCGTATCTATGCGACTGATTCTTAGACTCAGTTATGCATAGATAAGCATTAGATCCGACAGGCGTAAGGCTCTTACGCCGTCGGATCTTAAATGCTTTTTTTTTTTCGCCGCTAGGTGTCGCCACCGTCGTTTTCCCAGTCGAGTATGCAAATTAGCTAGATACGCAAATTCCCGAACGTACGCCCGGCCGACACAGTGAAGTTACGCGGTTTACGTTAGGCTTGTCCCGGCGTAAAGTTGTCCCTGTGTATATGAGGCGCAGCCATTGTTAAGTATGGCCATCGTTCCCGCGTCAAAATTTGAAAATTTACGTTGTTTGCTGGACGCCATTTACGTTCACGTCGAAACCAATGATGTCCTGGGATATTCTTCGGATGGCGCATGCGCATTAGGTTCGGCGCGGGAACACGCCTAATTTAAATGCTATACGCCCCCTACCCGCCTAATTTGAATTAGGCGGGCTTGCGCCGGGGGATTTACGCTACGCCGCCGCAACTTTACAGGCAAGTGCTTTGTGAATAAAGCACTTGTGTGTAAAACTTGCGGCGGCGTAACGTAACTCAAATACGTTACGCCCGCCCAATAATACGGCCATCTACGTGAATCTGCCCCTTAATCTTCTGCATTGTTTAAAAAGGCTGTTTGATCCTGCTTCTCTGATCATCCCCTTCTTTCTCTGTCCCCAATCTGGCCCCAGGGGGGATTCTTCACATGTTCAGTTTGTTGTGTATTGCTAGAGTTTCCTTTTTCTTTTGGGAGGATGCATTTGATCAGCACAGGGCCAATCAGCACTGTCCAGACAGAGGGTCAGGGCTCATGCAGTCTCATAGGACAGTCAGAGGAGAATAAAAATTCCTCCTACAAGCTTTAATCAGTGCTCAGCCGGACACTGATAGAAGTCACAAGACTGCTGTATACTGCTGATGAGAAAAGGTATTTAGCAGTTTAAATTTACTAAAATGATTGCATTTCCATGTTCTGTGTACTGTGGGAGACCAGATATAGTGAATGCAGGGCCCTAAGTTTAGTAGCATTCTAACTTTCCACATGCCCCACACCACTGAACATTACTTTGATGCTGAGAAATGGTCCCCTGAAGTCCGCTTTTGAGGGAGGCAATCTCCTGGATACCCTGCAGCCAGGGCCGGACTTACCATTGGGCTTGACTGGGCTCAAGCCCATGGGCCCCGCCCAATAAGGGACCCCCTTTAGGGCCCCGGCCCCTTCTAGGTTCTTCCACCTTTTGCAGCAGACACTCTAGAACTGTTAAGAGGAGACTGTGTGAATCAGGCCTTCATGGTAGAATATCTGCTAGGAAACCACTGCTAAAGAAAGGCAACAAGCAGAAGAGACTTGTTTGGGCTAAAGAACACAAGGAATGGACATTAGACCAGTGGAAATCTGTGCTTTGGTCTGATGAGTCCAAACTTGAGGTCTTTGGTTCCGACCTCTGTGTCTTTGTGCGACGCAGAAAAGGTGAACGGATGGACTCTACATGTCTGGTTCCCACCGTGAAGCATGGAGGTGTGATGGTGTGGGGGTGCTTTGCTGGTGACACTGTTGGGGATTTATTCAAAATTGAAGGCATACTGAACCAGCATGGCTACCACAGCATCTTGCAGCGGCATGCTATTCCATCCGGTTTGCGTTTAGTTGGACCATCATTTATTTTTCAACAGGACAATGACCCCAAACACACCTCCAGGCTGTGTAAGGGCTATATGACCAAGAAGGAGAGTGATGGGGTGCTGCGCCAGGTGACTACCTCTTGAAGCTCATCAAGAGAATGCCAAGAGTGTGCCAAGCAGTAATCAAAGCAAAAGGTGGCTACTGAAGAACCTAGAATATGAAATATATTTTCAGTTGTTTCACACTTTTTTGTTATGTATAATTCCACATGTGTTATTTCATAGTTTTGATGCCTTCAGTGTGAATCTACAATTTTCATAGTCATGAAAGGCCCCCCCCCCTTCTCAATTTCAGGCGGCAGCACCCCCCCCCCCTGGTTCTCTGCTCCAGGGAGCCCATGCCTTAAGCTGTGTAAGGGGCCCCAAAATTCCTGATGGCGACCCTGTGCATACCTCCCAACACGCACGGATTCTGCAGGACTTTCCCGCAGGCAGCTTCTTCCCGCAGTCCCGCAAAAGGGTTTATTTTCCCGCACTGCAAGAGGAGGCAGCACAGAAGCAGGAGGAACCGGTGCGGTGTGTGGAGGACTGTGGCTGCTGAATGGAAGAAAGCCGACAGCCGGGCTAATGACAGTCGGCACAGGTGAGAGGCACTTCCCCCTGCTCAACAACTTCAAACCCCCCCCAGGAGGAACACGGAGTGGCGTGTGGATGTCTGCTGAAGGGAAGAGAGCCGACACATTCTGTGCACAGGTGGTGAGAGGCACCCCCCCGCTCAACAACTTTAATGCGCACCCCCTCCCCCCCGCTCAACAGCTTTAATGCGCACCCCCCGCTCAACAACTTTAATGCGTACCCTCCCCCCCGCTCAACAGCTTTAATGCGCACCCCCCCGCTCAACAACTTTAATGCGCCCCCCCCCCCCCGCTCAACAACTTCAATTCCCCTCTAGGGGGCCCCTTCAACACTCAAGCCCAGGGGCCCCCACCACCCTAAGTCCTGCCCTGCCTGCAGCTCTCACTGGATACTCAACAGTTCCTCCCACTGACCTTTATGCATTAAAGGGTACAGTAGTAATGTAAAGGCTAGAGGGGGTCATGTGGTGGAGTTCGACACTACAGGAAGTGTCAATTTCCCTAAAGACTTCATATAAGATTTCTCAAGCTCAAAGCAGTGTAAAAGGCATGTACTTGCCCTTTTCTTTTACACATATGCCTTTTTGGGGATGTTTTTTTTAGATAATGACAGAGTCACTTTAAGGGAAACAATGTCGGTATCATGGCCAGGGCACATTGTAGGATTTTATTTGTTAAGAGGGAACTTGTAATGAGAGAAATACATGGGCTGCTATTCCTGACCCTCCAGAACAATTATGCAGATCTGGAGTTTTGACTTCTCTGGCTGCACTGCTGCCACCTTTTTTTTTCTTCAGTACAGGTCTTCTTCAAGTCAATATGTCGCCTTACGCATTATTTAAAATATATTTATGACAGAGATTACAAAATAAAGTAAGAGCAATGTACAGTATGCCTCTGTATTTTAAATGCAAGCATGCTTTCTGTATTTACTATACAGCCCTACAACTGCAAGCACCACCCTCTTTGGGTGTTGTAACATAATCCTAACATAATTACTAACATAATAATAACATACCTCCCAACCGTCCCGGATTTCGCGGGACTGTCCCGCGATTCGCGGTAAATCCTGCGGTCCCGCGATCAGTGCTAGAGTCCCGCGATTCCGCGGCACCGTCACCCCCCCGCGCGATTTACGGTAAATCCCGCGGTCTCGCGATTGGCGATAAACCCCCCCCCCCCCGCTCAACAACTTCGTTGGGAGGTATGCTCCCAACGAAGTATTCTGAAGTTGAAAAGTTGGGAGGTATGTAATAATAATAATAATTACTAATATAATTACTTCAATGCTGGCAAAAGCACTTAAAGGTAACAGTATTCAAAAGTATGTTCAATCATGGCATTTAATAGATGTAATGTTGCAGATAATGTTTTAAATATTTGAACCTACTTGTCTTTGTAGTAGTTGTGTCCCCAGTGACCACAAACATCATCGAGGCCTGCCTTTACGTGATCCAAAAACTGGGGATGAAATAACACTTGATTATTGACACATACACATAGTCAAGTCATTCCACAGATTTTCAATGGTGTTTAGGTCTGGGCTCTCATTAGGCCATGCAAGGACATTCACCCTTTTCTCCTCCAACCACTGTGTGGTCATTTTTGCTGTGTACTTTGGGTCATTGTCATGTTGGAAGGTAAATATTCTTCCCATTGATAACTTTCTGGCAGAGGGCAGCAGATTTTTCTCAAGAATTTGACGGTATTTTGTCCCATTCATTTTTCCTTCTATCCTGACAAGTGCTACATTTTGGCAAAGCTTTGGTCTTTTTTGAGGAGTGGCTTTTTTCTGGCAATCCTCCCATACGTGATATTGTTGTCACATGCGCACAATGACCACTCTTTGTCATAAATTTCTGCAACAGCTTCAGAGTTGCTGTAAGCCTTTTGGTAGCCTCTCTGACCAGTTTCCTCATTGCTCTTTCATCCAGTTTGGAGTGATTTCCTAATCTGGGAAGGGTCTGTGTTGTACAAAATACCTTCCACTTCTTAAAGGGGTGGTTCACTCTAAAAACTACTTTTTTTTATTAAACTGGCCCCCCACATTACAATACGATTAAGGCTATTATTATTTTTTTGATGCTGTACATACCTTTCGGCTCCTTTCGCCATGACGCGGCTTACGCGACGGGGGGGGAGCTCGTTTTTGGTCAAAATGTCAATCACAGACATGTGAGGAACGCCCACTCCCGCGGGACTCGCAACGGGTGAATATGCTGTACAAAGGTATGTACAGCATCAAAAAAATAATAATAGCCTTAATCGTATTGTAATGTGGGGGGCCAGTTTAATAAAAAAAAGTAGTTTTTAGGGTGAACCACCCCTTTAAGTATAGACTTCACTGTGCTATTAGGCATTGATAAAGCATTTTACATTCCCTCTCCTGACTTTTGCCTGTCCACAACTTTATCCCAGAGATCCCGATGATAGTGCCTTGCCACCCATAGTTGATTTTTTGCTTAAGTTGCACTACCTGGGACTGAAATGTTCCAGGAAAGCTATTTTCATGCTAAGCTATTTAAAATGATCACAGTTGAAAGTCAAATGGCCTTGTGTGCCATTGAGAAGGTGATTAGCTACACCTGACTGAGTTTACAAGTCATTTTTAGGAGGGGGCGATCCTTTTTCCAACTTATGTTACAAGTTGCACTAAAACACATTCAAGCTGTGCTAACAAATTTTTACCATACTGTTCTAAGTTAACTGCTTCACGACTGCCCCATAGCAGTTTTACTGCTACAAAGTGGCCATTTTGTGCAGAATCACATATATATATATACAGTAAAACCTTGGTTTGAGAGTAACTTTGTTTGAGAGCGTTTTGCAAGACAAGCAAAATGTTTTAATAAATTTGTCTTAATATAAGAGTAGCGTCATGTCACAACTGAGTATAAAAACGAAGAGAGAAGCCTCTAAGTGTAGCAAGATGGTTACATTTAATGAAACTACAACATTTAGCAACTTATTGCTACACTTAGGAGGCGTCTCTCTTTTATACCCTGTAAAAAAAATGCTTTAATATACAAGTGCTTTGGATTACAAGCATGTTTCTGGAACTAATTATGCTCGCAAACCAAGGTTTTACTGTACGTGACTCTGCACTTCCGGATTTTGGGCGCGAGCTTACTCCCGCTGTGATTTTTCATAGCGAGAGCTGATTAGCGGACCCAATGTCTGCCCAGGGACCCACCGATCGTTTGTTACTCTGACAGAATTACAGTCTGCCTATGTAAACAAGGCAGACTGTCATTCTGCGAGTACAGAAGACATGGATCTTGTGTTTCTGTGAAGCAGTAGTAAAAGCATCTCCCCCACACTTAAAGCGGTGGTTCACCCAAAAATCTAATTTCTGTCACTAGATCCAGCATACTGCTGACATCTGCAGTATGCTGGATTATTTTTTATTTTTTTTGTACTTATCATTTTAGCCGTATTTCTTCTCCTGCACGGAGCGGCGTATCCTTCCGGGTATAGGCATTCCTAAATAAAGCGCAGTTGATTGACGGGCTTGGATACCGCATCACACCATCCGGAAATAGCCGACCTGACTCTCGGCAATTTACGGCGCCTGCGCAGTCAGCTCTACACGGCAGGCGCAGGCGCCGTAAGCAGCGGAGAATCACGTTGGCTATTTCCGGATGGCGTGACGCGCTTATCAAGCCCGTTAATCAACTGCACTTGATTTAGCGACGGATTCCCCGCTCGGAGCCGGAGAAGAGATATGGCTACAACGATAAGTACAAAAAAAAATAAAAAATCCAGCATACTGCAGATGTCAGCAGTATGCTGGATCTAGTGACAAAAAGTGGATTTTCAGGTGAACCTCCACTTTAATAAGCACTCACTCGGCACACTTTGATTGCCCCTGATGTTAACCCCTTCCCTGCCAGTATCATTAGTACAGTGACAGTGCATATTTTTTTTAACACTGATCACTGTATTAGTGTTAACGGTCCCCAAAAAAGTGTCAGTTAGGTGTCCAAATTGTCTGCTGCAATATTGCAGACTCGCTCTAAGTTGCTGATTTCCGTCATTACTAGTAAAGAATAAAAAAATTACCATGGTTTGTAGACACTAACTTTTTTTACCAAAAATATGCAGCAGAATACATATTAGACTAAACTGATGAAGAAATTTGATTTTTTTTAAAAAATTATTGGATGCATTTTAGAGCAGAAAAAAAAAGTTTTTTTCAAAAGTGTCAGTCGATCTTTGTTTCTACATGTAGCGTAAAAGAAAAATGCAGAAGTAATCAAATACCACCAAAAGAGAGCTCTATTTGTGGAGAAAAAAGGACATCATTCTTATTTGGATGCAGTGTTGCATGACCACGCAATTGTCGGGTAAAGCAACGCAGTGCCGTATCGCAAAAAATGGCCTGGTCAGGAAGGGAGTAAACCTTTTCAGAGCTGAACTGGTTAACAAATGTTTGCTTTGTTAAAGTGTAATATGTGTCTAATGTGTGTGTATTAGTTTCCTTGTTCCTTTTTGCTGGGTGAATGTAACATTCTCTAGCATTCTTTCTAAGAGAAAAAAAAGAACATTCAACCATGAGAGTTAACGCTCACGGGAAAATACCCTAATGCTATGGGCTAAGAATACTCAACCAGCCTTCTATGGAGATTCTTGTGCAAACAACTGAACAAATGCTGTTAAAACAAGCCATTTAGGTCTGGTTTGGATTTTAAGAGAGACAAAAATGGCATGTGGTCCCCAGTGATTGTAAAGTCTCTTTTTTTTCTATAAAAATAACAAACATATTGGGCTAGATTCAGGTACCTCCAGATACGCCGCCGTAATTTCAAATCTGCGTCGGCGTATCGTTACGCCGATTCTCCAAGGCAGATACGTCTAAAAAATAGGCTTCCTCCGCCAACGTAACTTGAATGCGGCGGCGTATAATTGTGTGCAATATTACGTTGGCCGCTAGGGGCGCTTCCGTTGTTTTCCGTGTAAAATATGCTAATTACCTAGTTACGCCGATTCACGAACGTACGTGCGCCCGGCGATAGTTTTTTACGTCGTTTGCGTAAGGCTTTTTCGGCGTAACATTGCTCCTGCTATTAGGTGGCGCAGCCAATGTTAAGTATGGACGTCGTTCCCGCTTCGAAATTTGAATTTATTACGTCGTTTGCGTAAGTCGTTCGCGAATAGGGCTGGACGTAATTTACGTTCACGTCGAAAGCAATGACGATTTGCGTCGGAATTTCGAGCATGCGCACTGGGATTTTTTCACGAACGGCGCATGCGCCGTTCGTAAAAAACGTAAATTACGCGGGGTCAACATAATTTTAAAAAACAACGCCCCCCTCAACATCATTTGAATGACGCACGCTTACGCCGGCCACATTTACGATATGCCGCCGTAAGTTAGGAGGCAAGTGCTTTGTGAATACAACACTTGCCTCTCAAACTTACGGCGGCGCAGCGTAAATACGATACGCTGCGCCGACGTAAGAAGGGGCGCAGCTACCTGAATCTAGCCCAAGATATTTACCTGCTCTGTTGCAGTGGATTTGCACAGCGCAGCCCAGATCCTCCTATTCTTGGGTGTCTCTTCGGTGTCCTCCCTCCTGTTGAGTGCCCCCACCACAAACAGCAGACATGGAACCCCTGCCCCCTCTCCCTCCTGATTGGCTAACTCACTTTGATGGACAGCAGCGGGAGCCAATGGCGCTGCTGTGTGTCTCGGCCAATCAGGAGGGAGAGTCCCAGATGGCCTGAGACACTCATGGACATCGCTGGACAGAGAAGGGGCTCAGGTAAGAATTATGGGGGCCGGGGGGCTGCTGCACACAGAAGGCTTTATATCTTAAAGCGGGGGTTCACCCTATAAACAAAAAAAAACAAAAAAAAATTCTTCTAGCATAAAATTAGGCATAGTAGCGCGAGCTACAGTATGCCTGTCTTGATTTTTTTAGCGCGGTACTCACAGTGCAATCGTACATTGAAGATACCGACTCCCCGCGGGGAATGGGTGTTCCTATCCAGACGGAGGATGATTGACGGCCGGCTCTGGCACTTCACGCTTCTCCGGAAATAGCCGAAATAGGCTTGGCTCTTCACGGCGCCTGCGCATAGTCTGTGCGCAGGCGCCGTATAGCGCCGTGAAGAGCTGAGACCTACTCCGGCTGTCTTCGGGGAGCGTGACGTGCCAGAGCCGGCCGTCAATCATCCTCCGTCTGGATAGGAACGCCCATTCCCCGCGGGGAGTCGGAATCTTCAATGTACGATTGCGCTGTGAGTACCGCGCTAAAAAAATCAAGACAGGCATACTGTAGCTCGCGCTACTATGCCTAATTTTATGCTAAAATGTTGCTATGGAGGGTGAACCACCGCTTTAATGCATAGAATTTTTTAAGATAAAAAAAAAAAAAACTTCTGACTATACAACTCTTTTAATTCCATATCATATCCTTTGTATTCTGGTATAGATTTTAAGGAGTAACCTTGTGCAAAAAGCAAAAAAAAAAGTGTGATTTTTTTTTTAAATCTCTTAATATACCACACATGTATTTAAAATGACTCATAAAGTTACAAAAATTACTTTATATTCAAATGTGTTCTCAACCCTAATTAACGTAGAAACAAGAAACGTAGAGAAATACCCGGCTATGGATTTCATCACTGATCATCTGCTGCTTTGCATTTGCCCTCTTCACATTTAAAAAGTCAACCAGAGGACGAATGGTAATGCCCTAAAAAAACGATAAACAAATAGGTGTATATCAATGTTCATTGCATTCTCATTACTTCCCCACTACCTGTTACACAGCATATTACGAAATGGGTTATTTTTTTTTAAAACTTTGTACTGGCCAATACCTTAGACATGGAGGCCAGATTGCATAGAATAATGGAAGGCTGGACAGCAAGGTGGGATGTTTGTGAGTTGCTACTATTTATGCATTTCTAAAAGAGAATCTTTACTTTGCAAATTAAGAGCAAATTTATAGGTTAGCTCCCTGCACTATACTCTGTGCTATACCCTGCACAGGGCTTAGAAAACTCCTTTCCTCCATTCTACTATTACCTACATTTGGCAGAAACCATCTGTGCTCCTCTCTCATTTAGTTTCACGTTGTTGCTGGGGCATGGCTTTTTTTATTTAGCTCAGCCCATTGACCTGCCCCCTCTTAAAAGTAGGTGCCCTTAAATCAGAAATTAAGTCTTTATTTAGATTGGGCTGTGAGCGTAGAAGAGGTATGCAGTGTCTCTTCTGCAATAAAATACACCTACAGTAGGTGACCGCGATATTGTGTTTCTAGCACGACAGCACCGCGCTGATTCTCGGCGACAGGGTGCCGACATCTCGCACTCGCTGGAATAGACAAAACACATTCCAGCGAGCGCGTCATAGAAGCGACGGGGATCCGACTTGTATTCCTGCCAATTCTAGGTGCGGTATTTGGTATGCATTCCTGAGAGGGAGAACTCCACGCCAATTTTTAAACAAAAAACCGACATGGGTTCCCCCCCCAGGAGCATACCAGGCCCTTAGGTCTGGTATGGGTTGTAAGGAGACCCCCCCTACGCCAAAAAAACGACGTAGGGGGTCCCCCTACGATCCATACCAGACCCGTATCCAAAGCACGCTACCCGGCTGCCCAGGAAAGGAGTGGGGACGAGCGAGCGCCCCCCCCCTCCTGAGCCGTACCAGGCCGCATGCCCTCAACATAGGGGGGTTGGGTGCTCTGGGGCAGTAGGGCACACTGCGGGGCCCCCCCACCCCAGAGAACCCTGTCCCCATGTTGATAAGGACAGGGCCTCTTCCCGACAACCCTGGCTGTTGGTTGTCGGGGTCTGCGGGCAGGGGGCTTATCGGAATTGGAATCGGAATCCAGATAACGGCCCCCCACCCTAAGTGAATGGATATGGGGTACATCGTACCCCTACCCATTCACCTGGAGGCAAAGTGTTAAAGTTAATAAACACACGACACAGGGTTTTTAAAATAATTTATTAGTCTGCTCCGGGGGCCCCCCTGTCTTCTTTAGCTCTTTTAGCAGGGGGGGCTTCTTCTTCCGCTCTCCGGGGGGTCTTCTGCTCTCCGGGGGGTCTCCTCCGCTCTCCGGGGGTCTTCTCCGCTTTCCGGGGGTCTTCTCCGCTCTTGGGGGGTCTTCTTCTACCTTCGCCGCTCTCCACTGTTGACTCGGCGCACCCCGGTTCTTCTCCTCACAGTCCCATCATGCTCCGGTGCCTACCCACGTGGGTAGGTACCACGTGGGTAGGTCCCGGAGCATGATGGGACTGTGAGGCCTATATAAGTCGGATGCAAACCGCGCAGCTGTCATTGCAGCGAGAAGAGGTGTCGGGTCAACATCGGAAGAAGGAAGAAGAAGAGAAGAGAAGAAGAAGACGTCACAGAACAGCAGGCTGGCCGCCTGCTAGTAATTGAGCTAACACACGAAGATAGCGGCGGCCAGCCCTGAAGGAGAAGAATCGGGGTGCGCCGAGTCAACAGTGGAGAGCGGCGAAGATAGAAGAAGACCCCCCGAGAGCGGAGAAGACCCCCGGAAAGCGGAGAAGACCCCCGGAGAGCGGAGGAGACCCCCCCGGAGAGCAGAAGACCCCCCAGAGAGCGGAAGAAGAAGCCCCCCTGCTAAAAGAGCTAAAGAAGACAGGGGGGGCCCCGGAGCAGACTAATAAATTATTTTAAAAACCCTGTGTCGTGTGTTTATTAACTTTAACACTTTGCCTCCAGGTGAATGGGTAGGGGTACGATGTACCCCATATCCATTCACTTAGGGTGGGGGGCCGTTATCTGGGGGCCCCCTTATTTGAGGGGGCTCCCAGATTCCGATAAGCCCCCTGCCCCAGAGCACCCAACCCCCCCATGTTGAGGGCATGCAGCCTGGTACGGCTCAGGAGGCGGGGGCGCTCGCTCGTCCCCACTCCTTTTCTGTCCGGCCGGGTAGCGTGCTTTGCATACGGGTCTGGTATGGATTGTAGGGGGACCCCCTACGTCGGTTTTTCGGCGTAGGGGGGGTCTCCTTACAACCCATACCAGACCTAAGGGCCTGGTATGCTCCTGGGGGGGAACCTATGTCGGTTTTTTATTTAAAAATTGCCGTGGAGTTCTCCCTCTCAGGAATGCATACCAAATACCGCAGCTAGAATTGGCAGGAATCCAAGTCGGATCTCCCGTCGCTTCTATGACGGATTTGTCTCCATCGTAGGTGGTCAATCTCGCCGAGAAAGGGAGCAAGATTGACACAATATCGCGGTCACCCACTGTACCTGCCTGCTCGCAGTGTTCTCCAGAATGTAATTTGAGCTGCACATGTGCATCTCAGCTTACATCGGCGGCACAGGTCCCTGTGTGGCGGAATGAGTTACGCCATCTGGCGCCAGCCAATGGACATGGTAGAAAACTAGCAGCCAGTGAAAAGATACCGGTGCAGGTGGGAGGCCTCCATCATTAGAGAAGAAGTGTGTTTAGTTTTGCTTTAATGGCCACTGAAGTGCCAAAAGTCAGTTGGTCAAGACTTGATTCATCTAACAATGAAACAAAATCAGACAAGCCAACTGTAGAGGGCTTGCTGCCTAATAAAATTAATAGACATCGTGTGATCTGCTCTTAGGCAAGAATTTTAAGGCTGAATGTACACCTGATTAATGAAATTTGAGCTGGGCACATATATCTACAGTATTTTATTATCTCTTTTCAATGAGCTAAGTCTTATAGCTCTCTTCTGAATGGTCCCTCTGTTATCAGCCTGAGAACTCCTGACATATTTTTTTACTATTTAGACAAAATCAGCCTGAATCTTTTGTCAAAGGAGGTTGCTAAAATAGAGTAGCAGAGAGCAGCTCCTATTACAAAACAGCTCTAAAAGTGTCTCTGCCTATGAGGAGAGGGGTGTATGCCTTTCCTCCAATCAGCAATGTTAGCTAACAGCTAGCAATGTTAGCTGGGCATCACAGAGTGTGATGCCCAGACATCACACTCTGTGTTAACCAGGAAGAGAAAATCTCCTAACACAATCTCAACTTTCTAAACAGTATATACATGTGAAGACAGCAGATATACATATAAAACCTATGTAGGGAGAATTGGTTAATCTCTGTGTATTATCTGAGGCTGTTCACTTCACTGGGTGTATGGGGGGTTTACATCCACTTTAAGTCCAGCCAAAACTTTTTTAAATTATGTTCAGCGGGGAAGGATTACCGGGTGTTTACTACTATTAGTGGCACTTTAAAAAGATTTCCCTCTCACGTTGACAATGGTTTCACTAGAAAGGAAGTGAATACAAATATGCAATAAAAAGTTCACAGAGTTTCTAGCCTTCCCCTACTCTACTAAAAACAACAGTTCATTCCAATTTCTGTCTATACTGCTATTACAGATTTTGCTCAATTTCCATCTTGTGACATTTTTGTCAACACAAGAGGAAAATCTTTATCACAATAGGTGTTGAGAAATCTCTTTAATGGAGCTCCACATAACAGTGACAGGGGACATAAACTTCAAAGGTCTACAACAGCTGGCATGTTCACATTACGTATTATATAGGGGTAGACTTAACGATGTGTCTTGTTTTATAAAGGGCCTTGTGCATGGTTCCAATTTTAGTTCAAATTAGAAAACCACTTCATGAGGTCTTGACAAATTCTACTGAATGTCATCTTCAGTCTCACCTGAATAAAAACTGTGAAAAAAATGACCACAATTGCTGCAGTAATAAAGAGTTTCTTTCTTGGAAATGCATCAGAATCAGGGAGGAGGAAGACTAGAGAAAAACAAATTGCACCTCGAAGCCCCCCATATGCAATGATAAACTGGTCTTTTATAGTCAGTGTTATTGTGCGGAATTGGTTGATTATCAGAGTCAGGAAAAATACACCTAAAAAAAAAAAAGGAAAAAACTTTTAGACATGCAGTTTAATGGAAATCTATTATCACAGCATACACTTTCATTTAATAGCATCATCATTGTAATAGCAAAGCAAACCATTGGTATATTTTACAACTCAATTAAAAGCTCACTTGAAAAATCTCCTTTCACTTTGAGTTCTGCCTGCTGGTCATCTCTTTCCACAACGTTCTGGATTCCCTGCATGCTTTGCATTTTTTCCTCTGCTGTTTACTTTCAATATCCAAGGACTACATATGCCATGATACCTTGCTGCCTGCAAGCAGTGATTCCTGTCCTGACTCCACCTCCTCAAACTCCCCATTTAAGCACCACTGTAGTTCAGAAGGCATGCTCTAAGAAATGTGTGACAGTCCCTCCCCACAGGAAATTGTGAATATGTCTCAGAATTCAAGGAAATAAATGTGCGAGGATCTTCACAAAGTAAGTTTACAAACTTTAGGATCATTCAGGATAACAGGAGTAGGCTAGAAATAATTGAAAAACAATGTGGAAATAAATATAGGATTTTACATTTTAACTATAGATATGCTTTAACCTCCTTGGCGATATTCCCTAGTGTGGCTGGGGTGAAATTTCAGCACCATTAGCGGTAACCCCGAGCCACACTCAGGATTGCATCGCTCCATCCTGGAAGAGGTTACTTACCTTGTTTCTGGGATCCCGCGATGTATTGCCGCTGTGTCCGGCAGCCGGATCTTCCGCTCGATGCTCTGTGTGTTCCGGCTTCCCTTGACTGCGAGCGCCACGACGCAGGGGGGTGGAACAAGCAGCAGATTCAAAATGCATAAATCACAACACACACAATACATTGTAATCTTATTGGATTACTGTATCCTCAGCTTGCCCCCCCCCCCCAGTGCTTTGTCCAGTGCCCTTGCCTGCAGTTTTACTGTTCTTTCTGCCTGGAAACTGGAGAACGACCATGGCATCCAAAAAACGTGCCTCTACATCAAAAGCGGTTTATGACCTGCTGAAAAAACAGCGATAGTGATACAGAATCACTTGCAGAATTGAGTGATAGCGATTCGTGGAAAAATTTCTCATCAGACACAGAAAGTGATTCCAGTGATGATCCTGCGACTGAGTTAAGTGATGTGCGGACTTGGTGCTCTATTGACTGCGGTACGCAGCGCCACCCAAGATTCCCATTTACTGGAGCACCTGGTATGAAAGTGGATGTTGAAGAAGACAACCCCTTAGCATACCTACAACAATTTTTGACCGAAGAGATTATTGAAAAAATTGTTACGGAGACAAACCGGTACCAAGACCAAGCTGCATGGAGTCTTTAAGGGCATATATAGCAAAGAAAAGAGCCTGAGGCAGATCTGCTCTATCCTTAACAGAATCTTCCAGTCTATTAGGCCATCTAGCCTGATCCTTCAAAGCTTGATAGACCCCAATTGCTGCTACTGTGGTCTAAATAGTGGAACCTGCCAGGGCGAAGCATGCCTTTAACAAGGCTTCCAGCTTCTTATCCGCAGGATCCTTAAAGATCTGTACATTATCCACTGGACAAGTTAAGGTCTTGCTCATGGAGGAAACCACTGCATCCACAACCAGTATGCTCCACTTCTTATTAAAGCTTTCCTCCATAGGATATAATAAATAAAAGGTACAAACATCCTATATGGGTGTTCCCGGTCAGAATATACCACCTGCTTCAAGAGTGGGTGAAAAGGAAACACCTGCGTACCCTGCTGTGGTTTCAAAGAACCCAGGAGGAACAAGGTGTTTCAGGGACCTCTACTGGAGGTAACTTAGAAGCTGTATGGACCATCAGTACAGAGAATGGATGAGAAGCTGTTGTGATTGAGAGGCTGATATAATCTGAGCCTCTTCAGGCTCTGAATCACTTAAGGGAGATTCCTCTGTTTGGATATTAGCGGGTTCTGTCACCACGGAACTTTAAGGATTGGGTACCCTTTTAGGATGAGGGTCCACTCAGTTGGACCTGTACAGCATCCTGCAGGAATGCCTTAGCGCTGTGGTGTCCAGGATTTCACTACGCAGGGTTCAGCGCCGAAGGTCGCATTACAGGCAAAACTTGCTGCCAAAATTAATACTGCTGTACATGGATAGAAACTGACTTCAAAAGTAGGTACAGAGAGTTGTGGTAAATGATTCAGCCTCTGAGTGGCCTATATATATATATATACAGTATATACAGTCACATCCATCCCTGTCCTCAATGAGCTTACAATCTAAGGTCCCTAACTCACATTCAGATACATACCAGGGCCAATTTATACAGGATCCAATTAACATACCAGCATGTCTTTGGAGTGTAGGAGGAAACCAGAGTACCCGGAGAACATGAAAACTTCAGACAGGTAGTGTTGTGGTTGGAATTTGAACTGTTGACCCTAGTACTGCTACGCAGAAGTGCTAACTACTGCCTAAACAAATCATATAATACAACAAATGTATTTATCTGTCCAACAAAGGATTTTGTAATGAAGAGACCATATGAAACTGATATAATACTGGAAATTGTTAATACAATTCTATACGGCCAGCAGGCACTTGGGGGTATGTATTTATAAAGCAGCGAAGGCGACCTTCAACAAACATTCTTTGCAGTTGTATCTCCCTGGTGCATGTGTTTTTAAGTGGAACTATTTGCTATGTTATAGGGAACATTTAGAAAAGTTCATTGTGCCTAAAAGGTACCCTGAAAGTTTTACCCTTTGTCTGGAATACCTCCTGTAAAAGAGAAGTGCACTTCCTGATATGTAGGTGTACTTCCTGTACTTACAGCCTCATACCTGTATATCTGCAGTGTGAGATCTAAGTCTGTTACCTCCGACTGCTAGTGCCAGGAGATTTGGTGATGTCACTACCGTGCTGCTCAATGCTCTACTTGCTGGAGGCTCTGACATAAGGAAGCAAAGTCCTGCCTACTGCAATCTTGCCACCTCTACACAGAAACATAGGGGTTGATTTACTAAAGGCAAATAGACTTTGCAATTTGCCAAGAACAGTTGTTAGTAAATGTGGTAAGGGTAAATGTGGTAAAGCTTTACTTTGCTTGTATATGATTGGATGATGGAAGTTAGCCGAGCCTCTGCTCATTTACTAAGCTCTGGAGTGAAGTCTATTTGCCTTTAATAAATCAACCCCAGAGTGCAGAACAAAACATGGTGAGTCAGTAATTAGGGAAAAGCTCATCTGCAGGGAGAAGACATGTAATACTTCTGACTAATCCTTTGCCCTCTGCCTGCTTGGGGCACAATGCCATTTTAAGGTGAGGCCCCTTTCAAAAGGGGCGGATCAGTAATGATCCGCCATGTGAACCTCCGCTTACTCAGCGGGGATCACTCCGTTGATCCCTGCTGAGCCGGCGGATGTCAGGGTGGTCCCTGCACACTGTGCAGGGACTGCCCTGTCTGTTCTCCGCTCTCCCCTATGGGGGGATCGGATGAACACAGACCGTGTGTCCGTGTTCACCCGATTAGATCCGCCAGACGGATGGAAAAGTAGGTTTTTCCTCCGTCACACTTGGTGGATCGGAGCGGGTCGGATGTCCACGGGCATGTCACCGCTGACATCCGTGGCTCCATAGAGGGGCATGGAGCGCCCGTTCAGATCCGCAAAAAAACTGGCAGGTGGAACTGAACGGTCTGCCCGTGTGAAAGAGCCCTAACTCTGCAGCTCTGTAATCTGCAGCAGCTTTTATTGCTCCTTGCACACCCAAATGCTGGGCCTTTGTGGAAGGACAAAGCTACAACACTTCCAGGTAATGTTGGAGCTTGTCTGCACCATGAAATTCATAAAACTGGCTCACCACAATGATATGCAACCTCACCCACCAGACAGTAGGAATGTGCGCAAAGCAGGTGGAGAGGCATGCAAGCCCCATAGTTGCAAAGAAAGTGCTGGAGCCTTGCCCTATTATGATGGACTGGCATGTTTAGAGGGGGCAATAAAATCTGCTGCAGGTATGTGCAGGCACTTCGGGGGGGTGCCTGCTTTTTAGGCTAGGTTCACATTTGTGCATTTCAGGGATGCATGCATAATTTCACGTATTTCTTCAATGCACAAAACACATTGTTAATGGAAAAAATAGGAAAAAAATAGGAAAAAATAGGGGAAAAAAATAGGAGCCAATCCCAGACGACGTCAACATATGATGAAACGTGTAGGTGTGGCCTGCGTCCTGACGTCATCACGCTCCCTGGAACAGACTGACACAGGAGAATGAACAAGAGGGGACGCCGAGATCTTGATTGTACACCGCACACGATATACGTTATCGGGCATACATTGCTTCAATTTCTGTAAGTGCATTACCTTTTTTTAAATTAAAATCCCCATCGCAGTCTACACTATGGGCTTCTTTTTTGTGTTTTTATCTGAGATACCCGTCAGTGTCTGATTGAATACATTGGAACCCGCTCCAGCTTCTCTGCGGTCTCAGTGTCTGGTCAGTGTCTGGTAAGGAGACTACATCTCTCTCACTTGGGTGCTCACTTGGTGGAAGAAGGTTTAATCCTTAGTATCACAAACACCCATTATTAACCACTTCCATACTGGGCACTTAAACACTCTCCTGACCAGACCAATTTTCAGCTTTCAGGGCTCTCACACTTTGAATGACAATTACTCAGTCATGCAACACTGTACCCAAATGATTTTTTTGTCCTTTTTTTCCCACAAATAGAGCTTTCTTTTGGTGGTATTTGATCACCTCTGTGTTTTTTATTTTTTGCGCTATTAATGAAAAAAGACCGAAAATTTAGAAAAAAAATGTTTTTTTCTTAGTTTCTGTGATAAAATTTTGCAAAATATTAATTTTTCTTCATAAATTTTGGCCACAATTTATACTGCTACATGTCTTTGATAAAAATAACCCAAATTTTTTGGAAATTATTTGGTCTGTGTGAAAGTTTTAGAGTCTACAAGCTATAGTGCAAATCATAATAAATTATCGCATCTGATCACACCTGATGTTTTGAAGGCCTATCTCATTTCTTGAGACCCTAACAAGCCAGGAAAGTACAAATGCCCCCCAAATAACCCCTTTTTGGAAAGTAGACATCCCAAGGTATTTAGTAAGAGGCATGGTGAGTTATTTGAAGTTGTAATTTTTTTCCCAAAACACTTTGCAAAATTAAGATTTTTATTTTTTATTTAAAAAATTTCTCAAAAGTGTCATTGTAATAGCTTATTTCTCTCACATGGCATGTGCATACCACAAATGACACCCCAAAATACATTCTGCTACTCCTCCTGAGTAAAACGATACCCCATGTGTGAGACTTTTCCACTGCCTGGCCACATACCGATGCCCAACCTGCAGGGAGCGCCATCAGGGGTTTTAGGAGCATAAATTGCACATCTAACTAGTTGACAACCTATTACAATTTAGAAGGCCCTGGAACACCAGGACAATGGAATTACCCACAAAATGACCCCATTTTGGAAAGCTAACACCCTAACGTATAATCTATGAGGCATAATGAGTCTTTTGAACGGTTCATTTTTTTCCAGAAGTTTTTGGAATATGTGGAAAAAAAATTAAAACGCATTTTTTTTACACAAAGTTGTCCATTGATAAGATATTTCCAACACATAGCATGTACATAGCAAAAATGACACCCCAAAATACATTCTGCTATTCCTCCTGAGTAAAACGATACCCCATGTGTGAGACTTTTTCACTGCCTGGCCACATACAGATGCCCAACATGCAGGGAGCGCCATCAGGGGTTTTAGGAGCATAAATTGCACATCTAACTAGTTGACAACCTATTACACGTTTGAAGGCCCTGGAACACCAGGACAATGGAATTACCCACAAAATGACCCCATTTTGGAAAGCTAACACCCCAACGTATAATCTATGAGGCATAATGAGTCTTTTGAACGGTTCATTTTTTTCCAGAAGTTTTTGGAATATGTGGAAAAAAAATGAAAACGCATTTTTTTTACACAAAGTTGTCCATTGATAAGATATTTCCAACACATAGCATGTACATAGCAAAAATGACACCCCAAAATACATTCTGCTATTCCTCCTGAGTAAAACGATACCCCATGTGTGAGACTTTTTCACTGCCTGGCCACATACAGATGCCCAACATGCAGGGAGCGCCATCAGGGGTTTTAGGAGCATAAATTGCACATCTAACTAGTTGACAACCTATTACACGTTTGAAGGCCCTGGAACACCAGGACAATGGAATTACCCACAAAATGACCCCATTTTGGAAAGCTAACACCCCAACGTATAATCTATGAGGCATAATGAGTCTTTTGAACGGTTCATTTTTTTCCAGAAGTTTTTGGAATATGTGGAAAAAAAATGAAAACGCATTTTTTTTACACAAAGTTGTCCATTGATAAGATATTTCCAACACATAGCATGTACATAGCAAAAATGACACCCCAAAATACATTCTGCTATTCCTCCTGAGTAAAATGATACCCCATGTGTGAGACTTTTTCACTGCCTGGCCACATACAGATGCCCAACATGCAGGGAGCGCCATCAGGGGTTTTAGGAGCATAAATTGCACATCTAACTAGTTGACAACCTATTACACGTTTGAAGGCCCTGGAACACCAGGACAATGGAATTACCCACAAAATGACCCCATTTTGGAAAGCTAACACCCCAACGTATAATCTATGAGGCATAATGAGTCTTTTGAACGGTTCATTTTTTTCCAGAATTTTTTGGAATATGTGGAAAAAAAAATGAAATCGCATATTTTTTACACAAAGTTGTCCATTGATAAGATTTTTCCAACACATAGCATGTACATAGCAAAAATGACACCCCAAAATACATTCTGCTACTCCTCCTGAGTAAAACGATACCCCATGTGTGAGACTTCTACACAGCCTGACCACATATAGAGATCCAACATGCAAGGAACACCGTCAGGTGTTCCAGAGACACATAGCATGCACATACCAAGAATTACACCCCAAAATACATTATGCTGAGCAAAGCGTAAACAAAAGATTACCTTGGTAATAGTAGCGCAGTTCTACACAGCAGGATAGCACTGGTCCAGGCAGCAGGCAGGGACTGGTCAGCAACGTCCAGGCAGGGATACTGCAGGTGGTCAGTTCATGCAACAGGCAGAGGCATGATGGCATAGGTCCTACAGGCAGCAGGAGGGCCTCGTTCAGGACAGAATGGGGACAGGGGTAGAGGCTTCTCCCACCCAAATCTCTTTGAAGCCTCCGGGCAACCAGACCCTAATCTAGCATGAGAAAACAAAAAAGTTTTCTTCATCCAGAAAAACTTTTCTGGCGCCCCTCACATATGTGAGACCCCTGTGTTGAATCCCACTAGTCCAGTAGCAGGGTACAAGATCAGTCCAAGAGGCAGGCAAAAGGCATGGTCAAACAGTCCGAGGTCAGTTCCAGATCAGGCAGAGGCAGTACAGAATCGTTAGGCAGAAGAATGGTCGAAAAACAGTCCAGGGTCAATTCCAAATCGGGCAGCGGTATTACAAAATCATTAGGCAGAAGGGTGGTCCAATAACAAGCCGGGGTCAGTTACAAAGCAGGCAGTGGCATAAGGGGTGAGAAGGCAGGAACGGAGGATTACGTTTACCATACTAAACTAATACTTTAGTTTAGTATGGTAACGTTTGAAACAGTCAATTATACAGAGGCCTGGTTGTGAAGGACACTCTGCACAATAATAAACTGTGTCCCGTCTGACTCCTACACTGGCACACACTCTACATTTTTTTTGAGCTCGTCTGCCTGATGCTGTGGGAGGGACCTTATCCGGGAAGTGCCGTTCGGAGAGCCGACTTAGGACATCTGATCGGATGTGTTGGGGCAGGTCGTCCGGGAATATCAGGGTAGTGGTAATTTCCTCCAGGTAGCCAAGGAAGGGTAGGGGGTTTTGGGTGGATTTGCGGTAAATAATATGGGAGTTGTAGACGGCCAAATGAAAAAAATAAATTGCTACTTTCTTGTACCAATGGTACATGCGTCTTGTGGGTAGATATGGTTCCATCATTTGATCATTTAGGTCGACTCCCCCCATGAACAAATTGTAGTCCTGAATGCAGGTGGGTTTTTGGATGGTGGTGCCACGCCTTCTGCGGGTTTCTACCAAGGAATCGTTGTGGATGGACGACAACATGTACACGTCTCTTCTGTCCCTCCACTTCACTGCCAGAACCTCCTTGTTGCGCAGACTCGCCGATTCCCCTTTCTTCAGCTTTGTATTCACAAGGCTTTGAGGAAAGCCTATCCGGTTCTTTCTGGCGGTGCCACATGCTGGCGTCTTCTTTCGGTGCAGGTTGTGGAACAGAGGAAGAGACGTGTAGAAATTGTCCACGTACAGGTGGTATCCTTTATCCAGGAGGGGGGTGATGAGTTGCCAGACAACTTTTGCACTTGATCCCAAGTAGTCTGGGCAATCGGGGGGATTCAGCTGGGTGTCCTTCCCTTCGTACACCAAAAAGGAATACAAGTACCCTGTGGCTCGTTCACATAACTTGTACATCTTCACCCCATAGCGGGCTCTTTTGCTTGGCATGAACTGTTTGATCTTAAGTCGGCCACAAAATTTTACTAGGGACTCGTCGACACAAATGTGTTGTTCCGGGGTATATATTTGGGGGAATAATTCTGAAAAATAATCTAATAAGGGGCGAATTTTGAAAAGCCTATCAAAATTTGGGTCATTTTGGGGAAGGCACTGGGTGTTATCATTGAAGTGGAGGAACCTCAGGATCATGAAATATCGGTTTCGGGGCATTGATGCAGAAAAGACGGGCATATGATAAATGGGGCGTTTGGACCAAAATGAATGTTTTTCGTTTTTTGGGTTGAGTCCCATACAAAAGGTGAGGCCTAAAAAAATTCTGAACTCCTCCACTGTTAGATCTCTCCAATTGTAGGGACGGGCATAGGACGATGTGGGGTTGTTGGTGATAAACTGTTGGGCATATAGGTTGCACTGGGCCACAACGCTAGAAAGCAGTTCCTCAGTAAAAAATAAATTGAAAAAATGTATTGGGGAAAAATTGTCCGTGTTTACCTGGACTCCTGGCTGGGCAGTAAAAGGGGGAATGTTGGCTTCTCCGGAATTTGGAGGAAGCCACAAGGGGTACTGAAGGGCATAGGGAAGGCTTGCATGGGTCCTTGGCCTTTGCTGCCGAGGTACTGCAGTGCTGGTGGATGGCACTTCGGTGCTGGTGGATGGCACGACGGGGCTGGTGGATGGCATGACGGGGCTGGTGGATGGCATGACGGGGCTGGTGGATGGCATGACGGGGCTGGTGGATGGCATGACGGTGCTGGTGGATGGCACTGCCTCACCAGAGCGCCTTCTTTTGGCGGGCTGATTATCTTCCCCCTCTGAGCCTGTATCGGTTCCACTGCTGTAGACTGGCTCGTAGTCTACATCCACATCCGAATCCAGCTGTGAATCGGAAGACGAGAGCTCCCCGTTGCTCTCGTCACTTGCGGCAATAATTGCAAATGCCTGCTCGGTGGAATAGAGACGCTTAGACATTGTTGCTGGCGACAGATGTGCACTGAGGCGACACAGATGGGCAGAGATGGGTACTGAGGTGGCAGAGATGGGTACTGAGGTGGCAGAGATGGGTACTGAGGTGGCAGAGATGGGGTGGAATAGATGTGCACTGATGAGGCGGCACAGATGTGCACTGATTGATTGCACAGATGTGCACTGATGAGACGGCACAGATGTGCGATGATTGATTGCACAGATGTGCACTGATGAGGCGGCACAGATGGCACTGATGAGGCGGCTCAGATGGCACTAATGTGGCGAAACAGGTGGGCACTGAGATGGGTACTGATGTGCACCGATGAGGCGGCACAGATGTGCACTGAGGTGGCACAGGTAGGCACTGATGAGGTGGCACAGGTAGGCACTGATGAGGTGGCACAGGTAGGCACTGATGAGGTGGCACAGGTAGGCACTGATGAGGTGGCACAGGTAGGCACTGATGAGGTGGCACAGGTGGGCACTGAAAAGTACTGAGGTGGCAGGTGGGCACTTGGCAGAGGTGGGCACTTGGCAGAGGTGGGCACTTGGCAGAGGTGGGCACTTGGCACAGGTGGGCACTTGGCACAGGTGGGCACTTGTGGCACAGGTGGACACTGGTGGCACAGGTATCACTGGGCACTGATTGGGTACTGAGGTGGCAGGTGGGCACTTGGCACAGGTGGGCACTTGGCAGAGGTGGGCACTTAGCACAGGTGGGCACTTAGCACAGGTGGGCACTTAGCACAGGTGGGCACTTAGCACAGGTGGGCACTGGGGGCACAGGTGGACACTGGTGGCACAGATGGACACTGGTATCACTGGGCACTGATTGGGCACGTTTTTTTTTTTTCACAGATGCTTTTTTTTACTCACAGACAGACAATCTCTCTCCTCACACGCGCTGTGTGTGTGAGGAGGGAGAGCCGGCAATGAGAGATGATCTCATATGTTTACATTTGAGATCATCTCTCATTGGCCACAGAATCGCGCTGTAAATAGCCGCTGTGATTGGCTATTTACCGCGATCTGTAATTGGCTGTGTCCAAGGGACACGGCCAGTACAGGAGTTCCCCGATGCGCGCTCGGGAGCGCGCGCGGGGAACGAGGAAAGGGGCGGCCGTAAAAACACGGCCTCCCAGGGATTCAGAGCCACCCGACGGCCGTACAAAGTCGTACAGCCGTCGGGAACTGGTTAAGAAGTTTGTTGGATTCACTTCTCACTTTCATCTCATCTGGGACTGTTTTATGGACAATTTATTCACTCCTATCATATTTGTGTCATGTCACATGTTTTGATTATATACATTTTTTGACTAGTAACAGACTGTCACTCATTTACTCTGTTTTTGGCATATTTATCACGTTAGGTTGTGGTATATTTTGTGTTTCTTGCTTAACACCTTGTATTCATTTTTTTTTTTTTTTTGGTAACATTACCAAATACTCACATTAATTGATTTTGCGCTGTACCTCATCCTTTACCACATTGTTAATGGCTGTTAATTACACCTCAACGCACCTTGCTAAAGTTTGTGAGAATCCACGAGACAAAACTCTTGTTAACAAAGTGTCATGCATTTTATTGAGGCATAATTTAAAAAAAAATGGACATCTTTGCTGCGATTAGGATGTAGCCTATTCAAATGAATGAGCAAAACAGGACACTACACTATAATAGGACAAAAAGCTGCAACTAGACAGTGAGATATACACCAAAATACAAATGCGAAAAAATCAAAGCTGCGCTATTCAAATGAATGGGCTTCCCCACCACAATGCATGAGCACTGCTGCATTGCACAATTATGAACCTAGCCTAATACCTACTAGCCACTACAAACATATGAATAGGATCAACAAGCTGTTTTTTACTTGTCCGCTCTGATTGATTTCATCATTTAGAAATATAATGATTACAAAAGTAAGAGGTTAACATGGAAGCGCTATATTTTTAATGTACTTCCACCAATTAGTTTGCAAAAATTATTTTTGGAATAAGTTCAATTAAAAAATATTATCAAGCATACTGTGCTACTTTGTTCTATAAATGTAATCAGATGCTGAGCCAACATACCCATTGCACGCCATGCCAAGCAGAAGAACAATGTGAAGCACACAAAGGCCCAGTTCCATTCGTGGTTTCGCCCAACTGTGGACACACCCATGAAGATAAAGATCAAGGTTTCACTGACACTGCTCAGCATCTTCATGAAGTATTTGATGGTAGTGTAGGATTTCTGGGACACATTCTCTTCCACGTATCTACTCATAGACATCGCGCATGTTGTTATGCTAAAGAAAAAGAAATGTTCATGCTGTTGAGGCCAAAGCAATGTTTGGTATTACAGAAAACGTTTGTTATAGTGTCATTTAAAGCAGAACTAAACTCTCTCAATCAACACTAACTAGTTGTATTCCTTATACTGCTAGCCTCAGTAAATAAATTAGCATGTATATTATAGTTAACCATTTTAAACTTTTAAATACATTTCTTCAATTGCTTCCTGGTTTCTGGCTTAGGCCAAAATGATGTCATATCATATATCCCAAGAGTCTTCATTTTTCTTCCCTCTGGTGGGGGGGGGGGCTTTCCCAGCTGAGCACACCTTCCTGCCTGAGCTAGGGTTGCCACCTGTCCAGGATTCACCTGGACAGTTTGGGTTTGGAATCATGCGTCCGGGTTTCAGACTACCTGAAACCTTGACACATTATTTAGAATGGACTATGGCTTCCCAGCAGGGTTGCTGGCTGCACTTGTGTAAGCTGAGAGTGTCTGTTAAACTCCTTTACACTGCCCAAAGCCAGCACAAACAGTTCCCCCCACATACAGATGGGAGAGGAGAGAGGGCTTGATCTGCTCCTCTTCCTCCCACCCCTACCCCTCTGTGTCTTCCCACACTCCAACCCCCAGGGCTGTGCCTTTAGAAAAGGAAATTTTAAGTCCAGCAGCCTCAGATACATCTGGATGAGAGGTGCTGACTGCCAGGAGGTGAGTGAGATCACCATCCATCCCTGTCTGTGACTGAAGTCTCCCCCTTCTCTCTTCTGCCTCTGAGAAAGTGTACTAAGGCAAATTAGGGTTCCCAGAACATCCCTTATATCACATCGCCCCTTTACACCAGAGGCCACAGTGTTTCCCCTTACATCAGAGTCTTCTTCGTACATTAGAGTTCTCAGCGTTCCCCCTTAAATCAGTGTTCCCAGAGCATCCCTTATGTCAGAGTCCACAGAGTTCTCCTTTACTTTAGAGTCTGCAGAGCTGGGAACTCTGTGAGTTCAAAACATTTGTGTTGCCTATGCTGTGATTGGCCCACAGCTATGACATGGTACCTGGGCCAATCGCAGCACCCCTGTACTATGTAATTAGCTGTAGCTAATCACAGATCACTAGTGATCACAGCTGTCATGAATGGTTAACCTATTCATGACAGTTCAAAACTTTGCTGTTACAATGATGTTTGTAACAAACAAAATGTAGGAAAAATAAATAAAAACCCTGATGATTTTTAACATACTCACCAGTCAGTGTCTCTGATCACTGCCACACAAGTCACATGATGATACTGTACAGGTGACAGTATAGAAAAATAAATTGTGAAAAAAATTACGACTTCCAAAAGCTCACCATGCTTCTTACTAGATGCCTTAGACTGTGTACTTTCCAAAAAGGGGTTATTTGGGGGTTATTTGTACTGTCCTGGCATTTTAGGACCTCAAGATATGATATAGGCTGTCGGAATTGTACTTCAGAATTGATACATTTTCAAATATATACATATCATAGTTTGAGACGCTATATCTTTTACACAAACCAATCAATTTACACTTATTGGGATTTTTTTTTTTATCAAAGACATACATAGCAGAATACATTTTGGCCTAAATTTATGAAGAAATGTGATTTTATTGGATATGTTTTATGACAGAAAGTTGAAAACATTGTATTTTTTTTAAAACGTTGTGGTCTTTTTTCGTTTATATCGAAAAAAAAAAAAAAAACAGATATCACCAAAAGAAATCACTATGCATGTGAATTTTTTTTTTATAAAAATGTCATTTGCGTACAGTATTACATGACCACTCATTTGCCAGTACTGAATATCAAAACATTTAGTGGTCGTGGAGGGTGTAAAACCTTCCAGGGCACAAGTGGTTAAAGTGCATTTTTGCCTTTACAGTCAATACTTTGAAATCTCCAATATATGTTTGGTATGTGTTCCCATTCACACAGCATACCTAAAAAGAATGAAAGGAGACATACAGCGAAAGCTTGTTCTGCACTCCCGGGGCCGTGACCAATTTTCAGGCTTGGCCATGATTGCGATAATGAAGTCAGGATCCGATCACAACCCTGGATCGGCACCTGGCTCAGCCTCTCAGCAAGCCACTAAGAGCCTGAGTCGGCTGATCCTGCCCCATCCACAGCCCAGTGAGCCCAGGGGGGGGGGGCACAGTAGAGAGCGGTGACTGACAGTTAGCAGCTCTCTGCTCATGAAGCTGTGAGAACCGAGTAAGAACCGAGAGAATCGGACTGATGCTGCATCCACCTAGGTAAGTATGATTCTTAAAAAAAAAATAAAAAAAAATACATCTCTTTTAAAGCAATATTTTCTTACATCTAGTTGTTTTCTTGGATCAAGTTTGAATATAGGACCTGATAGACAGCTTGCATTGTTCAGAATGGCTTACAGTGTGCAAATAGTGGACAAATTCAGGGACTTTTTTTTGTGCATTAGCATACAATGTAATATCCAAGCTTAGAGATCTTTAAAGCTTTGTTAGGGAAGACAGTGGGCCAGATTCACAAAGAGATACGACGGTGTATCTCCTGATACGCCGTCGTATCTCTGAGATCCGACGGTCGGATCTATGCGACTGATTCATAAGAATCAGTTCCGAATAGATATCCCTTAAATCCGACAGGTGTAAGTGACTTACACCGTCGGATCTTAGGCTGCAATCTCCCGCCGGCCGCTAGGTGTCGCTTCGTTTTTTTACGCTACGAATATGCAAATGAGGAAAACCGACGATTCAGAAACGCCCGTCGCTTTTTTTTCACGTCGTTTGCGTTCGGCTTTTTCCGGCGGATAGTTACCCCTGCTATACTACACTCCCCCTAGCCGCGGAATTTGAATTCCGCCGGGGGAGTTACGATCCGCCGGTGCAATTTTCCAGGTAAGTGCTTTGTGAATACTGCACTAGCCTCGCAAAATTGCACAGGCGGATCGTAAATCAGATAGATTACGCAGATCTAAAGATCCGCTAATCTATCTGAATCTGGCCCAGTGTGTATATCTAGTATACAACTGTTAATGAAGATCTGCCAGCTCAGTACAGACAGGGTTGATTATAGTAAACATAACTTCCAGCCCCCTACCAAACATTATATAGAAGAGAAAAGCTAAGCAGGATTTTTAGGCAAGTAAATATAAATACGGTAGTAAATATTGTTAAATATATTTTTCACAGTTATGCTATGTAAAGGTGAACATGTAACAAATATAAAGTATGCATTATCCCAATGTGGCTTCAAAAGCTCAGATACACTTTAAAAAAGGCTGACAATAGAGAGATATAGCTAGATTCAGAGAGAGTTACGGTGACGTATCAGTAGATACGCCGTCGTAACTCTGAATCTACGCGTTGTAAATTTAAGCGTATTCTGGAAACCAGATACGCTTAAATTAGGCTAAGATACGAGCAGTGTAAGTCTCTTACGCCGTCGTATCTTGGGGTGCATATTTACGCTAGCCGCTAGGTGGCGCTTCCATTGTGTTCCGCGTCGAATAAGCAAATGAGCAAGATACGCAGATTCACGAACGTACGTGCGCCCGTCGCAATTAGTTACGCCGTTTACGTAAGAGATACGCCGGCGTAAAGATAAAGCTGCTCCCTAGGTGGCGCAGCCCATGCAAGGTATGGACGTCTGGTATGATGGATTTGGGAGGGGAGCTCATGTAATTTTTTTTGAGGTGCAAGATCCCCCCAAAATCCATACTAGAACCGTAGGGCCTGGTATCGATTGTAGGGGGGAATCTTACACATTTATTGTTACGGCGGGCTCTTTTGTAAATTCTGCTGCTAGCAGGGAATCCCTGGCTGACAGCAGATGATGATTGTTAGTAATGCAGTGGGTGCCGGCTCTTTATCAACAAGCTATTTATTGGTTGTTAAAGTGGAACTTCCGCTGATCTGCTACCTCCCCCCCTCCGGTGCCACATTTGGCACCTTTCAGGGGGGTTAGGGTAGTCGGTACCTGTTTTTGACAGGTACCCTGTTCCCACTTCCATCGGACCTCACCGCAAAGAGGTACGTCAGAGGTCCGGCTCCCCCTTTTCCTCCCTCCTCTTTCTCCCGCCGCCGGGCCAGTAAAGGAGTGCAGCGCGATTCGCACTTGTGCAGTAGGGACCCAGCTGTGAAGTCTAAAGGCTTTTTTTTCAGGTTTTTGTTCAGTGAATTTACTTTTATTTGCTTCTAGGCAGTATTTACCCATTAATCCTTTGTTTTTTGGTAAATACTGCTTAAACCTATAGTGAACGGAGATTATATATATATTGAATGCGATATTTGGATACATGACCCAAATTTTGCAAATATTCTTTAGTGGATTGAGCCTTAGGCCCCTCATGCAGCTGAGAAGAGAGGTCATGTGATCACTTACGAAAAAAGAAAAATAAAGTATTTAGAATGTTTTATATATATATATATATATATATATATATATATATATATATATATATATATATATATAGATTGATAGATAGATAGATAGATAGATAGATAGATAGATAGATAGATAGATAGATAGATACAATAAGTTTTAAACGCAACAATATTTTTCTAGGTGATATTGGCATGAAATTGTCACCACATGTCAGAAACAACCCATGCAATCCATACATACAAAAAAAAAAAGTTCAGAAATTAAGTTATGTGTAATAAAATGAAACGAAAAGTATTGAACACGCTAACTGAAATGTATTTATTACTCCGTACAAAATCTTTTTTTGGTAATGAAAGCTTCAAGATGCCTCATGTATGGAGAAACGAGTCGCACGCATTGCTCAGGTGTGATTTTAGCCCATTCTTCCACACAGTCTTCAAATCTTGAAGTTTTTGCGAGCCTCTTCTATGAACTTTGATCTTTAGTTCTTTTCATAGATATTCTATTGGATTCAAGTCAGGTGATTGGCTGGGCCATTCTAGCAGCTTTATTTTCTTTTGTTAAAACCATTCGAGAGTTTCCTAGGCCTTGTGTTTGGGATCATTGTCTTGCAGAAATGTCCACCCTCGTTTCATCTTCATCATCCTGGTAGGTGGCAGCAGATTTTTATTAAGAATGTCTTGGTACATGTTTCCATTCATCCTTCCTTCATTAATATGATGTTCCCACCTTCAAACTTCACTGTTGGTATGGTGGTGTTTTTGGGGTGATGTGCAGTGCCATTTGACCTCTAAACATGGTGCGTATTATGGCATCCAAAGAGTTAAATTTTGGTCTCATCTGTCCAGATTATATTCTCCTAGTATTTCACAGGCTTGTCAAAATGTTGTGCAGCAAACTTTAAACAAGCTTCAACATGCTTTTTGATGGAGGGAATCTCCTATCGCGGGCGGGTGTCATATGACGTCCTGCGCTACCCGCACGCAGTCACCGGGTCACTAAGGAGCCGATGCGCGCTCCCGCGATCGCTCGTGACAGAGCAGGAACAGGGATCTGTGTATGTAAACACACAGATCCACGTCCTGTCAGGGGAGAAGACACAGATCGTGTGTTCCTAGTATATAGGAACACCAATTAGTCTCCTTCCCCAGTCAATCCCATCGTCCCACAGCTAGAACACACAGTCAGGGAACACATTTAACCCATTGATTGCCCCCTAGTGTTAACCCCTTTCCTGCCAAGTGACATCTATACATTAATCAGTGGCTAGAAGAATACATATTGGCCTAAACTTAAGACTTTTTATTTTTTTTTTAAAAATTGGGATATTTATTGTAGCAAAAAGTAAAAAATATTATATTTTTTCAAAATTGTCTGTTTTTGTTGTTCATAGCGCAAACAATAAAAGCCACAGAGGTGATTAAATACCACCAAAATATAGCTCTATTTGTGTACAAATTGGGTACAATGTTGCATGACTGTGCAATTTTCATTTATAATGTTACAGCGATGAAAGCTGAAAATTGGCCTGGGCAGGAAGGGGGTGAAAGTGCCCGGTATTGAAGTGGATAAACAATGGATTCTTGCATAGTGATTGTGCATATAAGCCATGGCGGTTGAGTGCATTACTTTTTTTTTCTTTGAAACAATTGTACCTGCTAATTCCAGGGCTTTTCCAGGACTCTTTTGATAATTATTTTCACTCCTCTGTCAGAAATTTTGCGAGGAGCACCTGGTCATGGTCGGTTTATGGTGAAATTATGTTCCTTTAAATTCCAGATTATGGCCCCAACAGTGCTCACTGGAACAGTCAGAAATTTAGACATTCTTCTGTAACCAATGCCATCAGTATGTTTTGCAATAATAAGGTTGCGAAGGTCTTGAGATAGCTGTTTGCTTTTACCCATCATGAGATGTTTCTTGTGTGATACCTAGCTAAAAAGATACCTTTTTATAGGTAGTTGAGACGGTACCAGCTGATATTAATTTGCACTGACAAGGGGCAGGATTGATTTCTAATTGCTGGTAGATTTCAGCTGGTGTCTTGGCGTTCCGTGCCGTTTTGCACCTCCCTTTCTTCATGCTTTCAATACTTTTTCCCTGTGTCATTCCTTTTTATTAAGCATAACTTGATTTCCGAACTTATTTGTTTTGGATTCCTTGTATGAATGGATTGCATGGGTTGCTACCGACGTGGTGAACATCTCATGCCAATAGCACCTTTAGAATATATTTACCTAGAAAAAAGGTGACGTGTTGAATACTTATTTTACCCGCTGTATATGTATATATATATATATATATATATATATATATATATATATATATATATATATATATATATATATATATATAAAATTATATATATACATACACACAAACAAAAATGTTTTAACTTGGATTTCTATTTTAAACTGAATGGGTTGTTTTACAAGGCAAAGGTTCACATATACTTTAGGAACATGAGTTGATCCTACTCCCCAACTGGATAATTGTGACAAGATCAGGAGATGACTGACATTTGAACAGAAGCTTGATAAATCATTTCCGAGGGAACAAACAAATAACTAGATACAAATTCTTCAGCTGCTGTCACTGACTTATGAGCCTGGGTGTTTAGATGTTCCCCAGCTGTCCTCCATAGATATTACTTGTTTGGTGAAAGAGAGCATAAATTATACTGGCATGATCACTTAAAAAAAAGACATTGATCAGGTTGTACCCATTTGTCAGAATGCCATATAATGTACATGGCCAAATGTGTAAAATTAGCCAAAACACTACACAGCATAAATACAGTGCTATACAAAAAACAATCCTCAGTATCTACTATCTTAGCTAATAGTAGTTAGTCACATTTAATTGGACTTTTACTGTAATTTTGGAGATCTTTCCATGCTTATCAAAACAGCTTCTTTAGGCCTACTGAATGTTACAAACAATAACTCATGTACAGGGGCGGACTGACCATTCGAGCACTCGGGCACTGCCCGAGGGCCCCATGCCACTAGGGGGCCCCATCAGGTTTGCCAGCCTCAGTAAAACCAGGGACAGTATGTATGTATGTTTTTTTTTTTACATCTGTCCCTGAAATGTCCCTTACCGACATCCTTTTTGTCTAAAAATCCCAAAATTGTAGCTGCCCCGCCTCTCCAGTACCTTTTCAGTGTGTGCAAGTGTATTCTGTGTGTATGTATACTGTGTATGCATACTGTATGTGTGTGTGTGTTTACTGTGTGGCCCCATAATCTATTGCCTGGGGGCCCCATAATCTCCTATTGCCCTGGGGCCCCATGAGTTTTCAGTCCGCCCCTGCTCATGTAATTAAAGCGGAGGTCCACCCGAAAAAAAAAAGCCAGCAGCTACAAATACTGCAGCTGCTGACTTTTAATAAATGGATACTTACCTGTCCAGAGCGCCTGTGATGTCGGCAGCCAAGGCCGAGCAATCACTCGTCTCTCTGCTGCCCTCGCCGACATCCTTGGTAAGGGAATCAGGAAGTGAGTCGTTGCGGCTTCACTGCCCGGTTCCCTACTGTGCAATGCGCGAGCCGCACGGCGCCGTCCTCACTGGTCCCCGCTGTCTCCCGTGACAGTGTGTTTCCCAGAAGATAGCGGGGGGTGACGCGAAGAGGCATCACTCCCGCGGGAGTCTATTCCCGGAAATGGGTGCAAATACCTGTATTATACAGGTATCTGCACCCCCTCTCCCCTGAAAGGTGCCAAATGTGACACCGGAGGAGGCGAGGGTTCCGAAAAGCGGAGGTTCAATTTTTGTGTGGACCTCCACTTTAAAGGTTTTGCAAACTTTCACTCCTCCCGTAATGTTCTTAGACAATTGATGTCTGCCTTGACACATTCCATGGTTACTGGATTAGGGTGATGGAACTACCTTTTGGATATAAATATTAATGTGTGTTCCTGATAGTCAGAACCATTACCTGATGGTTTACTTACCTTGTCCCTGGATCCAGCGATGCCACTGCGCTGTGTGAGCGAGCGGGACCTTGTGCGAGCGACGTTACGACGCACGGGAGCGGAGAACGGCGCCAAATTCAAAAAGGTAAACAAACACATTACATACAGTATACTGTAATCTTATAGATTACAGTACTGTATGTAAAAAATGCACACCCCTTGCCCCTAGTGGTCTGCCCAGTGTTCTGCATGCACTTTTATATAATAAAAACTGTTCTTTCTGCCTGCAAACTGTAGATTGTCCATAGCAACCAAAAGTGTCCCTTTATGTCAAAAATGGTTTTAGAGCAGCTAGAAAACAGCGATAATAAATTGTAATCGCTTGCAGAATTGTGCGATAGCGATTTGTGGGGAAATTCGTCATAAAAAAATAAAAGTAACGACAGTGACAATTCTGCAACTGACCAAATTTCAGTGATTTTGATTTGATTACATTATTGAATTTTTTTTATTATAATTATATTATTATTTGTTATAATTATTTATAATTATTTATTATATTATAATTTCTAATTTTGTTTTTAAAAAAAAATCATACCCGGGATGCCTACTAGACTCTTGTTTGGTCAGATTTAAGTGAGTTATTCCTAAGAATTACAGACCTACAGTATAAAACGCCAAATTTCCTTGTAAATAATGGTACCGCTTTCAGCACCTAAAATTTGAAATAATCATACCGCCAGGGAGGTTAAGATAGAACACGTAAAGTTAGGATTAATCCCCCACAGAGAATTTTTTTAAATAAACTGAATGATTTTGTGATCTAATGGGATACACATACAAAATTTGCGGTATATAATAAATGGTAGTTAGACTTTGATGGCAAGCTGCCAGCCTAAAGTTTATACATACATGCGTGTTTTTATAGCACGGGTGCCTGCCTGCATGCTTTGCATATACCCCTGGTACAAAAGTTGGCAAGGTGGAAATGGTTGACAGGATCACTTTCAGAACAAGTGTCCCTTTGAACTGAAGTTCTTTCTCTCTCTCTGCCCTAGTACAACACTTTCCAGCTCGGATATTGTGTGACTGGGAAGGTATTTTCAGCTTACTGTACTAAGAAGATGGTATCAGAATGTGCAGGCCAATACCCACATGGCTGATGTTACCCAAATGGTGCTACTCTGTCTCTTGCCTGTACTCTAGATCCAATTTAATGCTCAAAGCTTTTTCTCCTAGGTATATGTGTCAGGTCCTAGTTTTAGATACTGTAATATCCAAATATTGCAGTATTACATGTGGGAAAGTAATTTTTTCACATAGGTCAGTTGTTAATTTGTGACTATCTGACTTCTGTACATGGAATCTGATCTATGTATGCATGTTTGTGTCTTTTCTCTAAATTTGAATTCTGGATATGGCATTTTTACTTGCACCAATGTTACTTACTTGCACCAATATTATGCATGTACCACACCTGTGCGATCAAAATCGCTGAAATAAACACCACTATTCCAGTGATCTCCACTTGCTTTCAGGTCCTGCTGCATGAGGCATGAGGCGGAGAGCATGATGTCACCATACCACCTCGTCCAATCAAAGAACACTTTGCAATCATTGAGAAACTGTAAAGCATTCTTTGAATGCAGCCCCTGCCGAGCGGATGACCTCCTGTGTTCAGAATGCAGCAGAGCAGCAGGGCAGCTGCTCAGCACAGAACCTGGAAGTAAGTAGAGATCATAGGTGTGCAGAATTCGCACCACACTAGTGTGAATCCGGCCTTAATGTTCGTGGTATGATGTAATGGTGGGCAGGACAGACTAGGAGTCTCCTGACCTGTCTATCAACTTATGTCGTGATAGTTAGAAGGAGAGATCGGGAGTCTGAGACCCCCAATTCCCACCCACTGCAGTGAGAGATAAAATGTTGATGCTGCTGCTTAATTATTAAAGTGTAAGTAGCAGCACAGCAGCCATTTATCTTACATAGGATATAGTTGAAAGCCCTGGAAGTGTTGCATTCCAATAAAGATTTATTGCTAACTGCTACTTTGCTTGAAAAAAAAACTTATTTGATAAAGATGGGGTCAGGCTTATTGAATAATGATTACAAGTTTCTGCCTGGAGTTTAAATTTAACTGTCTACTACAGGAATTCTTCCTACCAGATCTAATTTCTGACACTCTCTCTAACAGATTAATGACTGCCTGTTATGGCTAGTGGTGCAATAAAAGCTGATTAAGGGACTTGGAAAAAAATAATAAAATTTCCAGGTCTTCAAGATAAGATTGTGGGAAAGGCTGACAATGACTACATGTATTATTTTATTGCTCGCTACTTACAAAGTGCCTGTTACCACTTATGGAAATCTTTCTCTAAATTCTATGTTTTGCAAAACACTGAGATCTTTTTATTATTCTTATTCGCAATTGTTTATGCACTTTTTATATGCATACCTCAAGAACCCACATATACAGTTTTGCTGTTGGCAGTGTAAGCCCTCTTCCACACAGGCAGACTCCGTCGCTACGGAGACCGCCAGCTCCCGCCGTCTCAGCGGGAGATCTCTCCGCTGATCTCCGCTGAGCCGGCAGATGACAAGTCCCTCTCTGCTCACTGAGCGGGGAGGGGCTTGTGCAGCGCCGCTGTCTCCTATGGGGAGATCTTCTAGACCCAGCGCGTCGTGGATCAGGGTAAAGTAAGGTGACCAGATTTTTTAAATTAAATCCGGGGACATTTTTTTTTATTGGCAAATGGTAAACAATTTTATACGCACATTTTACTCAAATTATATATGCAGTCAGTAGTGAAGCGTGGGTTGTCAGCACCCGGGACAAAGCAAAAAATTTGCACCCCCCACCAGACTTTTAGCACTCCCTGAGTCCCTTCCACTAGTACAGTAGTACTGACCAACTTGATTCCTACACTGACATACCTGACCACTGCACTAACCTATCTGATTCCTACACTGACCACTACACTGACCTACCTGATTTCTACACTGACCTACCTGATTTCTACCGCGACATCACTGAAGTCCCGATGCGCGTGCCTGGCGGCCGCGATGTCCGCCGGGAACCCGCAATCGGCAGATACACAGACAAGGACGTGGATCTGTGTGGGTCACTGATTGTCTAGATTAGATGTTTTTTTCTAATCAGACATTTAGCAGACCAAATAGTGATTAATATACATTTTTATTGTATTATTAATATAAATAAAATTGATAAAATTCAACTTTGAATGCAGATTTTTCAACATAAAGGAGTTTACAAGAAATGCTGATAGTAGGATTTGGGACATTTTTAAACTGTTAACTTTCATTCTACTTCAATAATGCCCACTGATTATTGAAGCCTGTCATTTTATACCAAACTTTGTGTAGCGCCTGTGTACTTTCAAGTACCGGTGCTATTCTAAATTTAAGGGGGATGAGAGAGTTAGTTAGCTCTCATCCAGTTGATTTGTTCAAATTGGGTCTCTGCTTTAGCTGGGCTGTGCTGTGGGCTCATTCTGTTGTTGCTGGGGTGTTGTACCGCCCCGGGGCGACAGGTGGCAGCAGTGTAGTTCAGGCGAGATGGCCTACCAGGCCGGGGTGCGCGTGCCACGCAGTGTTCCTGGTCCCGGGACCATGTCGTTCCGGAACATTTAAAGCTGTGGCGGGGCCCCAGTATTCGACTGGGTCCCCAAATTCTGAGAGGATCCCAAGCGAGATAGCTGTTCGATGGGGAGTCCGCCTGAGGAGAGCCAAGAGAGGCTGGCGATCCAACAGGGCCTAGACAATCCATCAGGGATCAAGGTAACCGGACACTGAGAGGTTGGATGTCAGCAACCTGTCAGTCAGTAGCCTGAGGAAAATACTACCTGAAGGTGATTCTAACACAGATTCTACCAAGGAGGATTGTCTCCATAATCTAAGTTCTAGGGAGGGTCTGTGGCAGAGATCTTTTCCCTCAAAGTTCCGAGTGATACTCTGGCTGCCAGGTCGGTGTGAGAGGCCTGTCCAGGTACACTATACCCACTCCGGCTGGAGTGGCGACAAAAGTAAAGTATCGTTGGAAGCAGGATTGTTTCCGTAACCTTCAGCCTGAATCTGTTATCTCTCCTCACCCATCTTTGCTATCTACCTCAAGTTTACTGTTTACCGTGTTGGGTAAAATAAAAGCACAAGAAAAGACATCTGCTGTGTGGACATTCCATTTGCTAAGGCTCTCATCATCTACCCTAGACACTCACAGAGGTAACACGCCATCCCAATCTATAACCAGCGGCTCCTTCGGGGGTGAGCGCTACATTTAATTTCAGTTTCCAAAAATCCACATATTTCAGAAAAGTGTGTCCTTTTCTAATCTAAAACCTTGGTTGTTGTACTGTATATGAATTGTTTAATTGTCATTATAAAATCAAAGACACTGGTAATCACTAGAACCCAAATTTTCTCCAAACCTCATCATCAGACAATCCATTGAAAATCAGACAGTAATCTCCCCTGGTTGGGCCTTTTACTAACTTTTAGGGAATGCCTTTCAATGCCTCCAACATATCTCTGTGTAAAGCACAGCAACCTAATGTAGCTTTAGAGGATAACAAAGTGGTGAAGGGCACTTTAGAGAGGTTCATGACTTGTTATTCCATATAGAGATTTTTTAACATCTTAAAGTGGTTGTGAAATCAATTTTCTCATTAAAATAAAAAAGAGGGTATATATACATGCTCTGTGCAACTGTACTGCACAAAGCGACCCTTTACCTCCTCTTCTGGACTCCCCCGTTGGTGCACTGTGCTCCTCGTCTCCTGCGTCTGCCCCCATAGTAAGCCATAAGCTATGTGGGCACATGTGCGGGTGCATGTCCAAGCCCGGCTGTGTGCGGCCATAGACAAACAGTGAGTGATGAATGATCTGTCTGCCAAGCCTCTAACTGAACTCAGTGGCCGAAAGCTTTGTTTGTGTTATTGCACAGCATTCTTCTTTGGCAAATATTCCCAATATATGTGTCAAGTCTTATACTAATGTAGCACTACCCCCAGAGGAGCTGCTGGATTATTACCTCTTGGCTCCTCTGAAATTCCTAGGGGTGAATGGTGCGTATTGCATATAGTAGAAGTAAAGGAATGTCCACGACAGGTGCTCTTTGCTGTGCTCTTTATTACCCAGCCGGGAAAAAAACAGTAAACTTGTGGTGAGGAAAGTAAAGTTGAAGAAGAATGGAGAATAGCAGATTCAGGCGTGCTAATAGGAAACAGTCCTGCTCCCAAACGTAACCCTTCTGTGCACCACTCCCGCCGGAGTGGGCCTAGCGTACCAGGACAGACCTCTCTCACTGACCTGGCAGCCGGAGTATCACTCGAACAGTTGTAGGATAAAGCCTCTGCCACAGACCCTCCTTAGTGAACTTGTACTTGAGAAAGAGCCTCTGCCACAGACTCCCATCGGTGAGCCTCAGAAAGACATCCCTGCCACAGGTCCTCTCTGGATTGACTTCTTGGAGATATCCCTCCTTAGATGAGTTATGCCTGGATCTCCTTCAACTTGTCGCCCAGGTACCAACTGATAGGTGATCAATCCCTCAGTGTGCGGCTACCTTCATCCCCGGTGGTCCGTCCAAGCCCTTTTGGACCGCCAGCCTCTCAATGGCACTCCTCGGACCAACTCCCCACCAAACAGCAGTACAGCAGTACAGCTTGGGATCTTCAGAAGTGGGAACCCAGTCACTCACAGGGTCCCCATCGCTGTTTAAATGCTCCGGACCAGCATGGTCCCGGAACCAGGAACACAGCGTGGCACGCACGCCCCAGACAGGTAGGCCATAGTGCTAACTAGCACCAGTACTATAAAGTACATAGGTGCTACACTAATATATAGGAGGGATCTAACTGAAGATAAAACATAAAAAAGAAGATGCTTATAAAGCAAACATCCACAACAGGGTAAGTGTAATAAGATGTTAGTCATAATGAGTGTTACTATACAATCATCCAGGTTCAAAATTTCAAGTCCTGAGCTACGAGCTTAAGGGTTACTCGCCACCAGTTGCCCCACCCATCCCTTACACTGCCCCGCCCCTAATTCCGCCCCTAAACATGCCCTCATAAATTAACTAATGAAATAACACTTAAATGTTTTATGCAAATTTAAGTTCTAAGTTTCATTTCAATAGCAGTGTGTTCCTGCCGCTTGGCATCGCATACAGATCTGCCCCCTGGTCGGGGAACTTTGATACATGTCATTCGTCCCAGGTGATCTGTCAAAGTCCCGGGACCAGGGGACTGTGTGTGACAGTGAGCGCGGGAAACACTCTGCTATTGAAATGAAAGCTGCTAGTGATGTTACCCACACTCTAATGATCCGGCCACCTGCTCTCCTCTCTTCCCCCTCTGAGTGCTGCGAGAAGGACTCCCATACAACCTGCCGGCTGGCGGTGCTCGCTCCCAGGCAGCCCACGCTTGCCAGCCCTCAAAATCCACTTGCAAAATGCGAGCAGGTGAGTTAAATTTTTGAGGGCTGCAATCATAATGACATATATTGTAAATAAAAAAACAAACTATGATCATTGTAAGAATCCTAACATTTAGGCAAATACAGTGTAATACAGTATAATTATTTCGATATTTAATACAAGTTGAATTACTTACGCCATAATACCTGAAAGATGGAACATTTCTGCAGTTAAGTATGACAAATAGCTGTACAGAAAAACAAAGAGCGGCTCAATCACACGGATATTGCGAGTGAAGCGGGTGGTGAAGGCAGCTACAAATCCGAAAATTATTCCAATTAAAACTCCTCCTATTCCCACCAGAAAAAAACTTGCCATTCCAGAAAAGATATCCACTGTCTCAATTGTTTTCATCTCACAAAATGATTTGAATAAATTATACAGCACCTAGAAGCAGAAAGAGATGCAGAATGTAAGACATGTTTTGCGACACAGATTAATTTACAGAAGCTGATACATGATGATTTTTTATTTTAGATTTGTCTGTTTTTTATTGCTGTTTGTATCCCTGGGAGGATTTTCCCCCTCTATTTGTCCTGGTGACCATTGCTACTGTGATAAGAAATCCAAAGACCTTCAGGTGGCACTGTGAAAGAGAAAATCCCTCCTAACGTTGGAGAGCTTTCCTACTTTGCATCTTTGGGTCAGGAAAAAATCTCCCCAACAGAACAGACAACTCTACAATAGTGATGAGCTTTATAAGCTTTATGTTCGAGTCGAACATGAGTTGGGGGACACTCTTTAAAAGTCTATGGGAGAAATCAAAAGTGTTAATTTTAAAGGTTAATATGCAAGTTATTGTCATAAAAAGTGTTTGGGGACCTGTGTCCTGCCCCAGGAGACATGTATCATTGCAAAAAAAAGTTGTACTTTTTTTCGGGAGCAGTGATTTTAATAATGCTAAAAGTGAAACAATAAAATAAAAAAAAACATGGTGTGGGGTCCCCCCCAAAAATCCATACCAGACCCTTTATCTGAGCATGCAACCTAGCAGGCCACAAGAAAAGAGGGGACGAGAGAGCGCCCCCTCCTGTACCGTACCAGGCCACATGCCCCCAACATGGGGAGGATGCTTTGGGGGTCTGTGACCCCCCCAAAGCACTTTGTCCCCATGTTGATGGGGACAAGGGCCTCATCCCTACAACCCTTGCCCGGTGGTTGTGGGGGTCTGTGGGCGGGGGGCTTTTTGTAATCTGGAAGCCCCCTTTAACAAAGGGAACCCCCAGATTCCGCCCCCCCTATGTGAATTGGTACCTCTACCATTTCACAAAAAAAGTGTCAAAAAAGGTAAAAAAAAAACACACAGACAGCTTGGGAAAAGTCCTTTAATAAAAAATAAAAAAAATTCCAGGGATGTACATCCTTCCACGACCCGGACCCGCGCTACTGCCGCTACCCACCGATACGAAAGATACAGCCTTCTCCATAGAAGGCTCCCGGGCGAATGATGCGTGGGCCATGTGACATTTCTTTTAAACCCGAGGGCGGGGCCACCCGTGACGTGGACGAGTGACCCTGCCCCGTTCTGACGTAACAGGGGTTTCCAGCAGCTTCCCCGTGGTGTCACAGGTGACCCCGCCCCCTCTGGTGCATCACGGGAGCATTCTATGGAAGCGGCTGTATCTTTCATGGTGGCGGGTAGTGCAGGTCTGGGTCGTGGAAGGATTTACATTGCTGGAATTTATTTTTTTATTTTGTATTAAAGGACTTTTCCCAAGCTGTCTGTGTGTTTTTTTACCTTTTTTTTAAACTTTTTTTGTGAAATGGTAGAGGTACAATAGGGGAGGGCGGAATCTGGGGGTCTCCTTTGTTAAAGGGGGCTTCCAGATTACGATAAGCCCCCCTACCCGCAGACCCACACAACCACCGGGCAAAGGTTGTGGGGATGAGGTCCTTGTCCCCATCAACATGGGGAAAAGTTGCTTTGGGGGGTCACAGACCCCCAAAGTTTCCTCCCCATGTTGAGGGCATGTGGCCTGATACGGTCCAGGAAGGGGGGCCACTCTCCTGTCCCCCCCTTTTTCTGCGGCCTGACAGGTTGCGTGCTCGGATAAAGGGTCTGGTATGGATTTTGGGGGGACTCCACGCCATTTTTTTTATTTTGCCGTGGAGTTCCCCTTAAAATCCATACCAGACCTGAAGGGCCTGGTATGGAATTTTGGGGGGAACCCCAAGTAATTTTTTTTTAAATTACGGGGGGTTCCCCTTAATTGCCATACTATACCCGAAGGGCCTGATATGGAATTTGGGGGGACCTCCACACATTTTTTTTTAATTTTGGTTCCCTACACAAAATGTCATTTTTGAAGGGAAAAAAAACTACTTGCGCTATTAATTAATTGTCGGGTCCCGGCATTACAGATAAAAGTCATTGAAAACCATTACCAGGCCAAAGGGCCTGGTAATGGACTGGGGGGGACTCCATTTTTTTCAGTGACTTTTCTCTGTATTGCCAGGACCGACAATTCATGAATGGCCGCAAGTGGTTTTAAATTACTTTTTTTCCTTCCGAAATTTCATTTTGTGCAGGGACAGTTCTAAACTCAGGAAATATGTGCTACTTTACATGCATACTTTAGACACCCCCCCAGGTATGAAATTTAAAGGAATATTTCACTTTTACAGTTGCAATAAGAAGTATGTGAACCCTTTTGGAATTATATGGATTTCTGCACAAATTGGTCATAAAATGTGATCTGATCTTCATCTAAGTCACAAAAATAGACAATCACAGTTTGCTTAAACTAATAACACACAAAGAACTAAATGTTACCATGTTTTTATTGAACGCATCATGTAAACATTCACAGTGCAGGTGGAAAAAAGTATGTGAACCCCTAAACTAATGACATATCCAAGAAGCTAATTGGAGTGAGGTGTCAGCCAACTGCAGTCCAATCAATGAGATGAGATTGGAAGTGTTGGTTACAGCTGCCCTGTCCTATAAAAAACACACACCAGTTCTGGGTTTACTTTTCACAAGAAGCATTGCCTGATGTGAATGATGCCTCGCACAAAACAGTTCTCAGAAGACCTACGATTAAGAATTGTTGACTTGCATAAAGCTGGAAAGGGTTATAAAAGTATCTCCAAAAGTATGCTGTTCATCAGTCCATGGTAAGACAAATTGTCTATAAATGGAGAAAGTTCAGCACTGCTGCTACTCTCCCTAGGAGTGGCTGTCCTGTAAAGATGAATGCAAGAGCACAGTGCAGACTGCTCAATGAGGTGAAGTAGAATCATAGAGTGTCAGCTAAAGACTTACAAAAGTCTCTGGCATATGCTAACATCCCTGTTAGCGAATCTATGATACGTAAAACACTAAACAAGAATGGATCTCATGGGAGGATACCACAGAGGAAGCCACTGCTGTCCAAAAAAAACACTGCTGCACGTTTACCGTTTGCACAAGAGCACCTGGATGTTCCACAGCAGTACTGGCAAAATATTCTGTGGACAGATGAAACCAAAGTTGAGTTGTTTGGAAGAAACACACAACACGATGTGTGGAGAAAAAGAGGCACAGCACACCAACATCAAAACCTCATCCCAACTGTGAAGTATGGTGGTGGGGGCATCATGGTTTGGGGTTGCTTTGCTGCATCAGGGCCTGGATGGATTGCTATCATCGAAAGAATAATGAATTCCCAAGTTTATAAAGACATTTTGCAGGAGAACTTAAGGCCATCTGTCCACAAGTTGAAGCTCAACAGAAGATGTTGCAACAGGACAACAACCCAAAGCATAGAAGTAAATCAACAACACAATGGCTTAAAAAGAAGAAAATACGCCTTCTGGGGTGGCCCAGTCAGAGTCCTGACCTCAACCCCATTGAGATGCTGTGGCATGACTTCAAGAAAGTGATTCACACCAGACATCACAAGAATAATGCTGAACTGAAACAGTTCTATAAAGAGGAATGGTCAAAAATTACTCCTGACCGCTGTGCACGTTTGATCTGCAACTACAGGAAACGTTTGGTTGAAGTTATTGCTGCCAAAGGTGGTTCAACCAGTTATTAAATCCAAGGGTTCACATACTTTTTCCACCCGCACTGTGAATGTTTACATGATGTGTTCAATAAAAACATGGTAACATTTAATTCTTTGTGTGTTATTAGTTTAAGCAGACTGTGATTGTCTATTGTTGTGACTTAGATGAAGATCAGATCACGTTATGAATAATTTGTGCAGAAATCCATATCATTCCAAAAGGCTTCACATACTTTTTATTGCAAATGTATTGTTTCACTTTAAGCATTATTAAATTCACTGCTCCCGAAAAAACTGCAGTTTTTAAAACTTTTTTTTGCATTGACACATGTCCCCTGGGGCAGGACCCGTCTCCCCAAACACTTTTTAGGACAATAACTTGCATATTAGCCTTTAAAATTCTCACTTTTGATTTCTCACATTCGAGTCCCATAGACTTTAATGGTGTTCGAATGTTCGCGTGAAATCCAAAGCCGACAAAAAAAAGTTGGTTGTAGATATACCTTAAAACATCTCCACGAAAAGAAAATTAGGTCACATTAAAATACACTTTCTAGTTGGTTATTTTTTTTTTAATCACCCACACTCACTCTATTTGATAATTATTATAAGTGTTCTTAGTAAGCGCAATCAAATTTAGGGTTATTTGGGTAAAACCAATAAAAGATGAAATGCGATTGGTTATCAAGGGTGAGTGAGATTGCCTTTTTTGCCATTTTTAAATAAGCCTTTTTACAATACAGGTACTGTTGTTTTAAAGCAGCTTAACACATTTATCTTTCTATATTTTTTTAAACAGTGACTAATTCATACATTCCTTTAATTGATTTTTTATTTATTTTTTTGAAAAAGAGGATTTTTGGGCCCGTTTTATTTCTATTAAAGAAAAAAAAGGTAATACAGGAAATTATATAAATATGCAGGAACTTTTTTCAGAAAATAGTCACTTTATTAAATATCAGAATTTGACAACCACATGACATAGCTTGTCGAAAATGTGCCTTTTAATCAAATTCATCTGAAATGTCCTCTTAAAAAATAAAAGGTTGGAAAAGTATCCAGATTGGTTATATTTTCCAAAATAGATTTAAGCAAGGCAATTAGTCTAAACACTAGCAGCAGAAAACCAATGCTTCCTATCGAGCTAAAAGTGTACCACTGCAACTACAGTATGAGCAATAAAAGATCATTTTGGAAATTGCTAACATTTTTATATACAAGCACTATTCATGGTAATAAAATGCAGAGATACATTTTTACAAATGGAAGCAGAAATAATCTCCAGGTCCCTTAAGCTGGCCACACACATCATCAACTGAGTTGCCCCAACTATTTTGTTTGAGGGTCTACCTGAAACATCCAGCAAAATATACAATGAGGCAAGCCTTTGCGTTTTATAGCTTTTGGTATATTTAAAGGAATTAATACAATAAGATTTCATTTTGGCAATATGTAAATACATTTATTATATCAAGATTGTTAATACAAGACAGTGCCACCTGCCACTATCTTCTCCCAACCAATCCCGTATATGTGACAAGGCCAGAGCTTTTCACATTGACATTTACACAGCGATAGATGAGGTGATTATGAGTTATAAAAAATAAAAAAAACTGACATGGAAATATCTTGTTACGTGTATCTTTGTACCAATTCTTCGATAGTCAAATCTTTAATACAACTGATAACAATGATCATATAAAGTATGACAAAGGCCTCATGACCTTAGTTTGGGTGATCTGCACTTGAAAACTTTCCACTGCCAACTTCACAAGTATCTAAATTAGATACTAGAGTGCAATGATTTATTAGTAGCTAATGATTGTGTCTGGCACATTTAGTAGATAGTTAACCTTGCTCCTTCTATAAAGTTTACACCTTATGACCTTTACTATAATGTGGGTGTGCTAAAACTTTTTAGTTCAGATCTTAAATACCATTGCATTACTTTGTGCATCCAAATGTCAGCTTGTAAATCTTTGGGACTGTGGGAAGCTACTGGCCCCTCTCCATACTACTTTGCTGCCTGTTATACTTAAAGTGTTACTAAACCCAGGACCCTGCATTCACTATATCATGTCTCCCACAGTACACAGAACATGGAAATTAAGGCCTCTTGAGCCCCCTTAGGGAAACAGAGCCTTGACTGATAGGGGCATGGCCAGGTACAGGATAAGGTGGATCCAAGGATTGGTTGCTAGGGGGGAATGGGCTGGGCCTGAGCTCTGGAAAAAAGTATTGCCCCAGTTTTAGTAAATGTAAATGGCTAAACACCCTTTCTCATCAGCAGCACATAGCAGTCTTGTGACATCTATCAGTATCTGGTTAAAGCTTGTAGGAGGAGTTTTTATTCTGCTCTGACTGTCCTATGAGGCTGCAGGACCCCTGACTCTCTGTCTGGACAGTGCTGATTGGTTCTGTGCTAATCACATGCACTCTCCCAAGAAGAAAAACCTCTCTAGCAATACACACAAAACTGAGCATGTGCAGCTTGTCCTCTAGCCTCTGTTCTATCAGCAGATAGATTGGGGAATGTGAAAGAAGGGGAGGATCAGAGAAGACATGATCAAATAGCCATTTCACACAATGCAGAAGATTAACCTCTTAGGCCCCGTACAGACGACCGAACATGTCTGCTGAAACTGGTCCGCGGACCAGTTTCAGCATACATGTTCGGTCGTGTGTAGGCCCGAGCGGGCAGGATTCCAGCAAACATTTGCCCGCCGGGTCTTTTCCCAGCGGGCAAATATTTCCGGGCTTGTTTTAAAACAGCCCGCTGGAATCCTGTCCCCTCGGACATGTTCGGTCGTCTGTACAGACCTACCGTACATGTCCGAGCGCCCGCTAATCCCTCGCATGCGTCGATTGACTTCGAAGCATGCGTGGAAGCATTTAACTGGCAGGCCCGCCCACGTCACCGCGTCATCGTCGCGGCGACGGTGCGGACACGCCCCGCGTATTGTTTACGCGCGGATTTCTGTATGATGGTGAGTAGAGCCACCATACAGAAATCCCCGGGCAGACATGTACGGTGAAAACGGTCCGACGGAACGGTTTCATCGTACATGTTTGCTCGTCAGTACCCGGCATTAGGTTCCACAGTGAGTATAACAAGCATGCTTTACTGCATATACAGACTTATTTTACTGTTGTGGGTTTAGTAAAACTTTAGGCTATGTGTAAGAGATAATTTACCTCTGACTGTAGTGCTGGCTATACAATGTGTCCCTACACTTGAGAACAAATTGCTAAAATAAAGCTAAATTGGGACTTTGAGTGAGGCAATACCTAGTATATACCTCCATCCCCAATAGGTTGAGTAAAAAGACTAAGTCGTGGGACTTTTAGATGTCCCTACACTTATTTATCTGGATTTAGCAGAATCTCTCTGTTTGATTTGCTAACCCTCTGGCTTGAATACATTCTGAATTACTAATAAGCATGAACAAGCATGTAGATCAGAAGTTGTGAATGATTGCACCAACTTCTGGTGTAGCATTACATTTTAGGATTTAATTTACTAAAGTGAGAATATATATAATATTGTATAAGGCAACTCTCACACCAATAATTTAGGCCAGTGTGAATTGCAGAAGCAGGAGTCTTCTAATTCCTGCTACTGCTGTGAACTGTGTGTCCAGCTGTGAGCGCAGATAGCAGCGAACAGCTGTGTCCGCCAGCGACCTGCCCTTATAGTGAAAAGACCAGCGGCTGCACCTAGCAGCTCACAGCAGCAGTAGGAATCAGAACATTCCTGCCACTGCAATTCACACCAGCCTAAATCGCCAGTGTGAATGTACCCCAGATTTTGTTTTTTAAAAAAGGCAATCCTTCCAAAACTGACACCCCTTTGTTCGGGAGATAATGAAAAGTTAAACTCCAATATTGAGGTCTCCATGCCTGAATTCTCAGATTCCTATCTGCACACTTATCATAATAAAGCACTCCCTCTCAGATATTTAATTTATTTTATAATATTAATAATACAGCAGCAAGGGTAGTAACACCCAATGGCTGGAGCTAGAGAAACGGTGTGAACAGCAGTAGCATTAGTAATCAAAGCCCAGTCTGTGCGGCTGCGAGTAGGAATCACTGCGGACCTGTAGCTACATATGCTTCTTATTACATTTTGAATGTTGCTTTATGGATTAACCACTTAAGCCCCGGACCATTTGGCTGGCCAAAGACCAGAGGACTTTTTGCAATTCGGCACTGCGTCGTTTTAACTGACAATTGCGCGGTTGTGCAATGTAGCTCCCAAACAAAATTGACGTCCTTTTTTCCCCACAAATAGAGCTTTCTTTTGGTGGTATTTGATCACCTCTCTGGTTTAAATCTTTTGCTATAAACAAAAAATAGAGCGTAAATTTTGAAAAAAAGCAATATTTTTTACTTTGTGCTATAATAAAGATCCTCAAGAATAGGAAGAATGGGGAAATGCTTGTTTAGCATTAGCATTTCCCCATTCTTTCTCTCGGTGAGACAATCGTGTGTATCCTCACGGGACCCGTGGTGGGAGTCACGGAGCTCGCGGCGAGCACGTGCCGCCAGCAGCAAGTGCGGCCCACCATGCCACATCTTAAAGGCGATGTATATATACATCAATCTGCCCAGCCATGCCATTCTGCCAACATATATCAGCGTGAGAGGGTCGTCAATCGGTTAAACTAAAGATAAAGGGCCAGATTCAGGTACCTGCGCCGCAGCGTAACGTATCCCGTTTACGTTACACCGTCGCAAGTTTTCAGCGTAAGTGCCTGATTCACAAAGCACTTACCTGTAAACTTGCGGCGGTGTATCGTAAAGACGTCCGGCGCAAGCCCGCCTAATTCAAATGGGGCGTGTACCATTTAACTTAGGCGCGCTCCCGCGCCGAACGTTCTGCGCATACTCCGTTCGCAATTTTCCCGACGTGCTTTGCGCGAAATTACGGCGCCCCGACGTGTTTGTGAATGGCGACGTGCGTAACGTACTTACGCCGTACTTACGCCGAAAAAAATTAAATATTTAAAATTCGAAGCGGGAACGACGTCCATACTTTAACATGGCTGGTGTAAAGTTAAGCAATGAAAAAGATTGCCTAACATTGCAACGGGAAAAAACGACGTTACGCACGCGAGTAGGTTCGTGAATCGCCGTAAATCCTAATTTGCATACCCGACGCTGGAAAACGATGCAAACTCCACCCGAAGTATTGCAGCCTAAGATCCGAAGGCGTACGAAGCCGTAAGCCTGTCGGATCTTAGCCAAAAGCCGTCGTATCTTGTTTGTGAATCACAAATTAAGATACGACGCAGCAAATTTGAAAAAACGCCGGAGTATCAGTAGATACTCCGGCGTATTTGTTCTGTGTATCTGGCCCAAAGTAACTAAAGTTATATTTAAAAAAAAATGCTAGAAGGTAGATTTTATGGTAGAAGAAACTTTGAATGTCTCTTCTGCTATAAAAGCACTTGCCATGGCTGCTAACTACATTTCTTATAATTGTATATTGAATAAAATGTGCAGCTCAGCGTTCAAATGTGACAGAAGGCTCTGAACCCAGAAAAAGACCACAAGAAGAAGCCAGTGCCAGCCAAGTTGAAACAGGGGGGGAGCAAGGGACCGGGGCCCAAAAAAAGGTAAATTTGCCACTACGTGTAAGTATGCTTTGGGGCCAAACCAAGTAAAGTTTTCCTCTAAATTCCAGTTCCAGCCAATTAAAAAATGTTCCCATGAAGTGTGGCTGTGTCTGCACAGCAAGGGTAAACTTCTCATTTATGTCTAGGGGAACAATAGAAGGGGATATGCTTACCCAATCATTCCCTCCGCCCAGCAGCTAGACCGGTCCCCACAGCTTCTACATCCTCGTGTTCTAGTGTCTTGACGTCATCAAGACCAGAGCAAGTTCCATAGCCCTGCTCTGGATGTGAGAATGCTGAAGAACAGTCCATCACAAGATCATGGAGTGCCTCCAGTTGGGGGAGTGAAGAATCTGATAAGTTATACTGTCTCCTCCCTGCTGGAGAGAATAAGCTAATAATCCTTGCAGTGTGGGTACATCCCCACTGCAACGGATAATTTTTTTTTATCTGCCCGGAGTTGGGCATTAAGGTAAATACAGGTTCTGTTGATTAGGAATTGGGGCTAACTGAGTGTAGCACAACCCCCTTGGGGACTGCTTGGATTTACCTGCTTATCTGCACCACCATGACCGTGTAAACATTCCAACCCATCTGACACTCTGGGTTCAGACATCTTTGAACCATCTTAAAGTAATAAGTCAAACAGCTCAGTACGTTTACAGTTTATATTCTATTAACGTTTACTTAAATAACTCAAAGAGAGTGTGAGGCGTGTCTCTGGCTTCTTTTATAGCTCCTCCCAGCAATCTCCATGATGGTAGCAAAGATCCCTGTGATATGTAGTCCAGGTGTATAGTCATGCAGAACAATTGCCATTCTGAGGAACTACTAATCCCACCATCCCCTTGGTTTGGCTCACAAAAATTATGTCAGTTAGTGATACTGGGCACTAAAGGAACAACACAAATATACAGAAACAATGGAGGATCACCGCACTTTGCAGTTGTAGTCCACGTTGCTACATCAGTCAAAGGTGGTTAAGGATTAGGTGACAAATAGGCTTAAGTTATGGATATTTTTTAGTATTATTTTAGGTTTAAGGTTGGGGAGGAGTTGAATAGTGGGGAGATAATGCATGTTACGGATTACAGCCAAGGGAGCCATGGGTGATAGCAGGAATATCTAGGTTTAATTATGATGTTCCCAAGACCATCCCTTGTTTTTTGTGCTCCTAAAAATAACATACTGCTTTTTTGAACAGTGTCATAGTTGTGTGCCCTGCTTTGTTGGACAAGCACCCCACTATCTGAAGTGCATGCACACATATACGGGTTTCACGTGCTGCCTAATGCCTTGTACACACGATTGGGTTTTTGCCCGGCCAAATCACATCGGAATTCCGACGGAATTCCATAGGAGTAAAATAAAATAGAACATGTTCTATATCTAAACTCCGATGGAATTCCTCGGAATATCCGATGAAAAAACTCAGATGGGGCTACACACAATCGGAATATCCGATGGAAAAAGTCAGTTGGACTTTTTCCATCGGAAATTCCGATCGTGTGTATAAGGCATAAAATTTCCCATCCACTTTCAGTAGACATTTTAATGAGATAATCAATGTTATTCACTTTACCTGTCAGTGGCAATAGTGGACAACAACGTTGATTTCTCCTGCATCTGTGTAGGGGTACTATAATGTGTAATGGCAAATATTACCTGTGTATGCAGGCTATTTGTTTTAGACTCAGAAGGTGTTACGGTAACTGTAGATCTGAACAGTTCACCCTTACATATACACAAACCCTCCTACATGATGTATGACTTAATGGAGAATGTACTAGTACAAGGTCATGTTGAATGTGAAAAGGAAAGACTTAGCGCAGTAGGAAAATGTCCCTGGAATTTATTTTGAAGTGATCACTGTGACATTGCTAAATTTCCAAAACCCAAATGTAGTGCCATGCTCATTTAAAATTGAAATGCGGTAGCTGCTCTAGAAAGCTGAATGGGAACAAGAGATACTGGAATAACCAGACTTCTTTGTACACATGGATTATTTCAGGGAAGAGAACAAGCAGTCCCTTGTATCATTTCTCGTTGTACAGTCTTCCAAGTTCTGTAACGTAGAGATTTTGACAGTGCTTCATATTTAACTGCTTAGAAACAGGGACCGTAAACATAACTGTGTGATACCCAGGCAGTAGTGAGATGAAACTTGACCACAGACCAGAAAATTTCCATTTTTTAACCACTTAAGCCCCGGACCAATATGCAGCCTAAAGACCCAAGGTGTTTTTACAGTTCGGGACTGCGTCGCTTTAACAGACAATTGCGCGGTCGTGCGACGTGGCTCCCAAACAAAATTGGCGTCCTTTTTTCCCCACAAATAGAGCTTTCTTTTGGTGGTATTTGATCACATCTGCGGTTTTTAGTTTTTGCGCTATAAACAAAAATAGAGCGACAATTTTGAAAAAAAAGCAATATTTTTTACTTTTTGCTGTAATAAATATCCCCCAAAAACATATATAAAAACATTTTTTTTCCTCAGTTTAGGCCGATACGTATTCTTCTACCTATTTTTAGTAAAAAAAATCGCAATAAGCGTTTATCGATTGGTTTGCGCAAAATGTATAGTGTTTACAAAATAGGGGATAGTTTTATTGCATTTTTATTTTTTATTTTTTTTTTACTACTAATGGCGGCGATCAGCAATTTTTTTCGTGACTGCGACATTATGGCGGACACTTCGGACAATTTTGACACATTTTTGGGACCATTGTCATTTTCACAGCAAAAAATGCATTTAAATTGCATTCTTTATTGTGAAAATGACAGTTGCAGTTTGGGAGTTAACCACAGGTGGCGCTGTAGGAGTTAGGGTGCACCTAGTATGTGTTTACAACTGTTTGGGGGTGTGGCTGTAGGAATGACGTCATCGATCGTGTCTTCCCTATAAAGGGAATGACGTGATCGATGCGCCGCCATAGTGAAGGACGGGGAAGCCGTGTTTACACACGGCTCTCCTCGTTCTTCAGCTCCGGGGAGCGATCGCGACGGAGCGGCTATAAACAAATAGCCGCGCCGTGGTCCCGGATCGCTCCCCGAGCGGACCCGACCTCCGCATGTAGCGGGGGGGGTCCCGATCGGACCCCCCACCCGCTAATAGGCGAGGACGTACGTGTACGCCCATGTGCCTGTACGTGCCATATTGTGGACGTATATGTACATGCGGGGGTCGGGAAGTGGTTAAACAACAGACTTCAATAAATATGTCCATTTTTCAAAACGATGCCACAAAGAGATTTTGAATGGATAAAAATGAATGAATGAATGAAAAACTTATAAAGCGCGGCGCATGCGAACTGAATCTAAATATAATCCAACATATTTCACAAATTTTGTGTAGAATAGGAATTGGTTAAAACTAGGGTTGTCCCGATACCACTTTTTTGAGACCGAGTACAAGTACCGATACTTTTTTCAAGTACTCGCCGATACCAATTACCGATATATTTTTTTATGTCATGTCACGTGAAAGTGGCAGTATTTTTTTTTTTTTTTAATTTTTCTTTTTTACAATTTTTTTTTTTTTTTTTTTAATTCTTTATTTTGTTAACAGCAATCCTAACAACATTAAGCACTAATACACAGTCACATGTCAATATTTCAAATTACAGTTTACATCCACTTCTCTGATTATTACATTCTTTACACCTATCCTCTTTACCACTGGTTATCCCTTAATTCTGAACAGCTCAACTATCACTCTATATTATTAGCACAAAAACATTTTACCTTCTGTCCGACTGAGCCCCCCCCATTCTCAGCCACACCCTTCTTATCCTATGCTGTTTAAATATAAATAAAAACAAAAGCAGAAAGAAAAGAAAAGGGAAAAAAAAAAAAAAAAAACAACAAGCAAAAAAAAAAAAAAAAAAAAAAACCCTCCCCCTCCCACTGTGGTCCGGTCCCCCCTCCCCCCCCCCTTGCACCCCCTTATGGATTCTGTTTCTTATATTCCTCATATGGTGACCATACTTCCTGATATTTCCCTTCCTGTTCTTTTAATATCATAGTCAGATTTTCCATTTGTTGAATCTCCGTTATTCTCCCTATCCATTGCATTTTTGTTGGAGCTACTGTACTTTTCCAAAGACTCGGGATGCATGCTTATGCTGCCGTAAGTAAATGTCTCACCAAAGAATTTTTATATTTTTCATTGGATAACGGGATGTCATGCAAAAGGAACACTGACGGTTTTTCTACAAGAGCCACATCTGTGATTTTTTTTACTGTTTCAGCCACCATCTTCCAAAAATCTCGCACTCCAGAACACTCCCAAAAAATATGTAAAATGGTACCTTCTGCATTTTGACACCGCCAGCATTGATTAGACACTTGAGGAAACATCTTATTCAATACTGCCGGAGTTCTATACCACCTGGTTAGGATCTTGTACCCTCCCTCCTGATATTTAGTTGCCATCGAGGCTTTATGGGTAAATAGCAGTATTTTCTTTTTCTGTAGCTCCGAGAAAGTCATTCCTAGGTCCCTCTCCCATGCTTTTAAAAAAGCCAATTCTTGTGGAGCTCCTAGATCTACCACCATCGCGTACATAGCAGAAAGTAAGTGCCTCATAGGCTCTCCCTTTAAACATATCTTTTCAAAGTCAGATAACATTCGTAATTCTGCCATATGTTGCGTGGCTACCCGTATATATGCTTTGAGTTGTATTAACCTGAAACTGTCCAAGTTTTCCGAGAACTCATTTTCGATCTCCTCCCAAGTCATTACATAATTATTCCTTGAAAAATGAACCATCCTACTAATTCCCCTCTGCCTTACCTCTTTGAACCGTTGGTCTACCAATCCTGGCTCAAAACTTGGTGTCCCCAAAATTGGGGTCATAGGACTTGGGTGTACCGACATCTTTGTTTTCTTGAATACCTTTTTACTGACCTGGATTGTAGCTCCTATCGTGGGATGTCCCTTCACCTCCTTTGGTATCACCCCCTCCTCTATCCACACTATTCCCTCCAAGGGTATATCAGTTATATTTTGCTCCATCTGTATCCATGGTTTTTCCTTATCCGCTATACACCATTCTACCACTCTCATTAAATGTGCTGCTACATAGTAGCTTTCCGGGTCCGGAAGTCCCACCCCTCCTCTTTCTTTAGGTAGAGTCAGCACCGTTCTACGTACTCTCGGGGTTTTCCCTGCCCAGATAAATCTCACAAACCTAGAACTGATATCTCTCAAAAATCCGGCCGGTAACTTAATGGGTAGAGTCTGGAATAGGTATAACAATCTGGGCATCACATTCATTTTAATGATATTTATTCTTCCAAACCACGTGAATACCTCTTTATCCCACCTTACAAAGTCCAATTTTATTTGCCGGATTAAGGGAGCAAAATTGAGTTCGAAAAAAAACTTGGCTCAGCTTGTTTGGTATTTTGGTCCCTAAATAACTTATGTATGAATCCGTCCACCTAAATCCAAAATTCCCCACTAATTGCTGTTTCAGTTTCTCGCTCAGTTCCACACCCATTGCCTCGGACTTGCTATAATTTACTTTAAAATTAGATAGCTCTCCGTATTTGCGTAATTCTTGTAGCAATACTGGTAGAGATATTCCTGGCGAAGTTATAAAAAATAGCAAGTCGTCCGCATAGGCCGCTACTTTATGTTCTCTTCCTTTTGTTACCAAACCCCTAACATCTGTATTAGCCCGAATTGTCCTCAACAATGGTTCTACCGTAAGAACAAATATGATAGGGGAGAGTGGACATCCCTGCCGTGTCCCATTACTAATTGAAAAAGGTTTAGACATCATATCATTTACTTTGACTCTTGCCCTAGGGCATGTATATAAACTCTTAATCCAATTTAACATCCCCTCTCTCAACCCTATATGTTGCAACACCACTCTCAGGAATGTCCAGTCTACCCTATCAAATGCCTTTTCAGCATCGGCAGATATAATCACTAACGGCTTCTTTTGAACATGCGCTGTATGAATCGCTCCTACTACCCTTTGGGTATTCTCCCTCCCCTCTCTACCAGGAGTAAACCCCACCTGATCTGGGTGTATAATTGCTGGAATATATCCTAATAATCTGTTGGCCAAGATTTTTGTCAGGATCTTAAGGTCAACGTTCAATAGTGAAATTGGCCGATAACTGGCACAATTAGTTGGATCTTTGCCCTCCTTAGGGAGTAGTGTAATATGAGCCATCAATGTCTCTTCTCGCATCTCCTGCCCTTCCCTTATTGAATTAAAGGCCGTCAAAAATTTTGATGCCAATTTCTCCGAGAACGTCTTATAATAAAGCAGTGTATACCCGTCGGGACCAGGCGCTTTACCTGGCTTCATTACTTGTATGGCTTCTAAAAATTCCTCCATAGTAATTGGCCCATCAATCCCTCCTGCTTCCTCTTCCGACAGCCCGGGCAGCCCTGATGCCTCTACATACTCTTTTGCCTGATGTTCTCGGTTAGACATCCTTACTACTTCCTGTTGCCCTTCTATTTTATACAATTTGGTATAATACTCTCTGAATACTTCTGCTATATCCTTAGTAGATTTCACCAAAATGTCTCCCTGTGTTTTTATCTGTTCAATATGGTTCCTAGCCCGAGTTTCTCTTAAGGCGTTTGCCAGCATTCTACTAGGTTTATTTCCGTATTCATAATACGCCCGTCTACATCGTGTTAGTTTTGCTTTGGCTCTATCCATCAATAACCCATTTAATTCCTCTCGTAGCCTCATAAGTTTTTCTTCTACTTGCTGGGTTTGTGATTTCTTATGTGCCAGTTCTAATACCCCAATCTCTTTCAACAATGTCTCCATTTTAGCACCTAAAACACGTTTCCTATGGGCCCCTAATGCTATCAACATACCTCTGATATAGCATTTGTGAGCTTCCCAACTACATAATGGTGATATTTCTTCTGACTCATTGATAGTAAAAAATTTTTGTGTAGAATAGGAATTGGTTAAAACTAGGGTTGTCCCGATACCACTTTTTTGAGACCGAGTACAAGTACCGATACTTTTTTCAAGTACTCGCCGATACCAATTACCGATATATTTTTTTATGTCATGTCACGTGAAAGTGGCAGTATTTTTTTTTTTTTTTAATTTTTCTTTTTTACAATTTTTTTTTCACAGTGCTTTCTTCTCTTTTTTTTGGGGGGGGGGGGGTTTATTTACATTTTTATTATTTTTTAAAAATATTTTTTTTTATTTATTGCAATTTTTTTTCTTTTTTTATCAGCCCTGTTGGGGAATCTTTGGTGAGATATCAGGGGTCTTAACAGAACCCTGACATCTCCCCTTTGCGACAGAGAAAGGGACTTATGCCCCGTGTACATGGTCGCTTTATGTGATGTAAAAAAACAACGTTTTTAAAAATGTCATTTTAAATGACCGTGTGTGGGGAAAACGTTGTTTTATGTCTTCAGAAAAACGACAAAAAAAAAATTGAAGCATGCTTCAATTTTTTGTGCCGTTTTTCAAAACGTTGTTTTTTGTGTCATAAAAAATGACCGTGTGTAGGCTAAAACAACGTTTTTAAACCCGCACATGCTCAGAAGCAAGTTAGGACGCGAGTTTGAATGGAACAGAGTGCCGTCGTACGTGCTGAACGTAACCGCGGTTTGCTAGAGCTTTTGGAAAAAACGATGGTGTGTATGCTACATCGTTTTTGAAAATTAAGTTTGAAAAACGTGTTTTTTTTTCATCACATAAAACGTCGTTTTTTTCATCACATAAAACGTCGTTTTTTTCATCACATAAAACGTCGTTTTTTTCATCACATAAAACTTCGTTTTTTTCATCACATAAAACTTCGTTTTTTTCTATCACAAAAAACGACTGTCTGTACGCGGCATAAGGATACAGCTTTCCCAGTCCCTTTCTCTGCAGCCTCAGCTAAAATGAATGCATTGTAAACACAGGTTACGATGCTTAGTTATGTGAATGGACAGAGTCAGTGATCACTGACTCTGTTCATTCGGAAAAGGTAGGAGCCGGATTTAGCGGCTCCTACCTCCGCCTTCCATCCTGACAGATCGAGGGGGTGGAGGTGGACATTGAGGCGGTAGAGCAGCACAGAGGGGGACAAGGACCCAGAGTGGGACACACAGCAAGGAGGGGGACACACAGCACGGAGGGGGAGAGCAGCACGAAGGAGGATACAGGGACAGTCAGCAGTGATCGATGTAGCTTTGGGGGGAGTTACAAGCACTAATCACCCGTGTATAACTTTAACTAAAGCAGCTGAAAAGGTGGCAGATCAGTGCTTGCAACTCCCCTGCCGCACCAATCACCCTGACTTCCCAAGTATCGGGTGAAGCATCGGAGCATTTCCCCCGAGTACAAGTACCCGGGAAAATACTCGGTATTGGTACCGATACCAATACTGGTATCGGTATCGGGACATGATCCCTAGTTAAAACACTGGTTAGGTTTTTTTTGTTTTGCTATAGTGTCTAGTTGAGTAGAATATTGTTCCTTTCCTGTCCTGTCGATACAACAGGAAGGAAAAGCACATCGTCTTTCTATCTTCTCTTAGATAGTTTTTACTGAAATAGGTGCCTTGTGGGATGAATCTCCTTCTATTATTCTTTTGGTGACAGCTCAATATTTTTGATTTTCATCTAAGGTCCCGTTTACATATCACTTTGCGGGAATGTAAGTTCTTGCTAGCGGTTTTAAAATTACGATTCACACGTGTTTCCATGTGTCGTGCATAAGGCAGGCCATTCACTTGAATGGGTTGCCCTGTGTGCAATTGTCACACAAAAGCCGCTCAAAAGCTTTTTACATGATTCTTGCATGTTTTGTCTCAAAACAATCATGGCAACATTGCACAGGATCCAAACATTGCCCATGATTCCTAATCACCCAAGTGTGATTGGGCCTAACTTTCAGTTCCAGTGATAATAGTCAACAGGCCAAACAGAGAGAGTGAATCTCCTTAACACTGCAACATATGGCAATAAAAACTAGACATAAGTGATAAGGAACACATTGTCAGTGCTGCTGCTGGTGACTTTATGTTTCTCTAGCAATAAAAACCTGATATGGAATTTAACCAGGGACTTAACAAATTGATATCTATTTTTTTCATCGCTTCAATACTGAGCACTTTCACCCCTTCCTGTCCAGGCCAATTTTCAGCTTTCAGCACTCTCATATTTTGAATGACAATTGCGCAGTCATGCAACACTGTACCTAAATTAAGTTTATAATATAAATATATCATTTTTTTTAGACAGATAGAGCTTTCTTTTGGTGGTATTTAATCACCACTGGGTATTTTATTTTTTGCTAAAAGGGACAACATTTTTGAAAAAAAAAGTTTTGTAAATAAGTAATTTTTCTCCATCACTGATTTGCGCTAATGAGACTGTACTGATGGACACTTATAGGCTGCACTGATGGGCACTGATGAGGCGGCACTGATGAGATGGAACTGAAAGGCACTGATGAGGATGCACTAATATGCAGCACTGATGAGCACTGATAGGTGGCACCGATGGGCAATGATAGGTGGCACTGATAAGTGACCTAGGCAGTACTTATAGGCTGCATCCTATGCATTAAAGTGAAAAAAACATCTGACTATTACCGGTCCCCCAGCCCCCCGTTTTACTTACCTGAGCCCTGGAAAGTCCCGCGTTGAGAACGCGCCCTTCTTTTGACCAGGGGTTCTCGGCTCTTCATTGGATAGATTGATAGCAGCGCTGGCATTGCCTCCTGCTGTTGTCAATCAGATACAATGACGCGGGCGCCGGGAGGGTGGAGCCAAGTCCTGCACTCCGTGGCTATGGACGCCAAATGCAGGACTCGGGAGTGCACCCGCAAGTGAACCCCCTTGGGAGAGAGCTTCTCAGAGGGGGTTATCTGAAGCAGGGAGGAGCCGAGAGACTCCAGAAAATGACGTTCGGGGCCACTCTGTGCAAAACGTATTGCACTGTGGAGGTAAGTATGACATGTTTGTTATTTAAAAAAAATAACATTTGAACCTATGGTGTCACTTTAATTGAACAAGCTGATGTACAACTGCACCATATTTTGCACTTTCCAATTTTAGTAGTCAAACACACAGTTGGTGCTTGTGTGTGTGAAAGCTTAGCTCTATCAAGCATTCAAACTTATTTGTTAAGAAGGGAAAAATTCCCATAAATGGCATCACTATAGGTGGACTGCGGCTACGCCGCTGATTCTTGAGGAGGAGGACAATCCAGTGGGATGTGTTATGCTTTTTGGATAATAAAGTTCTTTTGAAAAAAAAGGATCTAGCGATTGTGCAGCTTGTACCAAAGAAGAAGAGTTACCGTATTTATCTTCGTATACCGCGCACTTTTTTGCCCTGAAAATCAGGGCAAAATCGTGGGTGCGCGGTATATGCTGATACCCGCCTTTCCCGCGCCGAGTTATGAAAACTGCGCCGACATATACCGAGCGCAGTACACTCGGGTATAGTCGAGCAGTCTTGGCTCCTTCCGCACTCACGTCCTGGACGTACAGGACATCAGCGCGGGTAGCCGAGCATTGCCGACAATACACGAGTGTACTGCGCTCTGTATATGTCGGCGCAGTATTCAAACTCGGCGCAGGAAACGAGCGGGGAGGACGCCGCGAGGACGCCGCAGAAGGACGCCGGACCCGCCGAAGAGGACACCCGACCCGCCGAAGAGGACACCCGACCCGCCGAAGAGGACACCCGATCCGCCGAAGACGGATGCCGGACCCGCCGAAGAGGACACCCGAAGCCGCAGAAGGACGCCGGACCCGACGAGGCCGCCGATGGACGCCGCGCAAGACACCAAAACTGTAAGTACAAAAAAAAAAAAAAAAAACTTTTTTTCCACAGGATTGGGGGCCACTTTAGGGGTGCGCGGTATACGCGGGAGCGCGTTATACCGCGATAAATACGGTAGTTCAGTGCTAAATAAATAGGCTTATATGCAATAATATTTTACAGGATTTTTTCATCAGATCAGCTTATAATATATTATTCAAAGCCATTAGCCTGTTTTAGCAGTGTAAGCTAAAAAAAACATCGCTGTGAGCACTACATATATCTGCATATGCCTATGACAATGTTTAAGGTCAATTGAAGGTAAGTCACATTCCTGTAGCATGTGAGAATATATGGTACTTAATACAACTGCAAAGAATGCAAGTTGGATGGTGATTTGAGCTGTCATTCTGCAAAGAATATATCTATTGAGACTAATAAGTAACCAAGGGCCCATATGTTCATTATTAAAAACTACAAGCAACAAGAAGAACACTGATTATATTACAGCTCTGATTATACTACAGCTCTGATTATACTACAGCTCTGATCCTTTACAGTTATCCAATTATGGTACAAAATAATTAACCTGAGGAGGAAATGCCGGTGAGAGCCAACTGAAACTTCTGTCAAGCTAAGAGTTTCAGTGCGAAACAGGTAGGACTGGTTACAGGCAGCTCAGTCCAGTGATATGGAAACCTAGACATACTGGCTGCCTATCTATGAACAGGGGTTATGTTTAGTAGGGACTCTTCCACTGCTTATTATGTGTTAATCTTATCATAGCCTGAAATTGGCAAATTATTGTGTTCATTTTATCCTAATCTGGAGTTGGACTATAAAAATCTGGTTAACCGCTTGCCGACTGCCTCACGCACTTATACGTCAGCAGAATGTCACGGGCAGGCAAAGCAATGTATATATACATTGCTTTAAATCTGCCGCCTAGCAGGCGCGTGCCTGCCGCGGTCTCCGTGACCATGCCCACGGGACCCACAGACTCGGTGTCCCTAGATCCAGTCACAGAATGGCAGAACAGGGGCGGTGCCTTTGAAAACAAGGCATCTCCCTGTTCTGCCTAGTGACACAACACTGATCGCCTGCTCCCTCTCATCGGGAGCAGCGATCAGTGACGTGTCACAGTAAGCCACACCCCCACACAGTTAGAATCACTCCCTAGGACACACTTAACCCCTTCCCCGCCCCCTACTGGTAAATCCCTTCCCTGCCAGTCACATTTATACAGTTATCAGTGCATTTTTATATCACTGACCGCTGTATAAATGTTAATGGTCCCAAAATAGCGTCAAAAGTGTCCGATGTGTCCACCATAATGTCGCAGTCACAATAAAAATCGCAGATCGCCGCCATAATTAGCAAAAACATTTTTTTATAAAAAAAATGCCATAAAACTACCCCCTATTTTGTAGACGCTCTAACTTTTGCGCAAACCAATCAATATACGCTTATTGCGATTTTTTTTACCAGAAATATGTAGAAGAATACGTATCGGCCTAAACTGAGAATTTTTTTTTTTTTTAATTGGGAATATTTATTATAGCAAAAAGTACAACATATTGTTTTTTTTAAAAAATTGTCGCTCTATTTTTGTTTATAGTGCAAAAAAAATGCATAGGTGATCAAATACCACCAAAAGAAAGCGCTATTTGTGGGAAAAAAAAGGACGTAAATTTTGTTTGGGAGCCACGTCGCACGACCGCGCAACTGTCAGTTAAAGCAACGCAGTGCCAAATCGCAAAAAGTGGCCCTGGTCATTTGGCAGCCAAAACCTTCGGGGATAGTTAACACACAAAATGGTATACATTCATAGAGTAAGGAAATACACTATGGGGTAGATTCAGAAAGAAGTTACGCTGGCGTATCTATTGATACGCCGCGTAACTTCTAGGATGCTCCGGCGTATCTTTTTTCTGTATTCAGAAAACAAGATACGCTGGAATTTGGCTAAGATCCGACTGGCGTAAATCTCTTACGCCGTCGTATCATAGTTGCATATTTACGCTGGCCGCTAGGTGGCGCTTCTGTCGATTTACGTGAGGAATATGCAAATTAGGTAGATACGCCGATTCAGAAACGTACGTCTGCCCGGCGCATTTTTTTACGTCAATTACGTTAGGCTTTTTCCGGCGTAAAGTTACCCCTGCTATATGAGGCGTATCCTATGTTAAGTATGGACGTCGGGCCAGCGTCAAATTTTCCGCTGATTACGTCGTTTGCGTAAGTCGTTCGCGAAAAGGGCTGTGCGCAATTTATGTTCACGATGAAAGCATTGGCTATTTGCGGCGTAATTTCGAGCATGCGCACTGGGATTCTTTCACGGACGGCGCATGTGCCGTTCGTAAAAAACGTCAAATACGTGGGGTCACAATTCATTTATATTAAAACACGCCCACATCATCCACATTTGAATTAGGCGGGCTTACGCCGGACCACATACGCTACGCCGCTGTAACTTAGGGCGCAAGTTCTTTATGAATACGGAACTTGCACTCTAAGTTACGGCGGCGTAACGTTTCTTATATACGTTACGCCCGCCGATAGATACACAATTGTATCTGAATCCGGGCCTCTATACATATATATAGGCTCTGCCGTTATTGGCAGCCTTAAAACCAAGAAAAAAAATGTTACTGCGCTGATCTAATTATCCAGAGGTATTTAATCTCTGGGAATATGGACATAAGTGAAATATCAGGGCCACAATGTACCCAATCTTAAGTGTGAATAACCTGAATACAAACAATAAAAAATATAAGAAATATATGAGTCATACAAATGTGACACAGTGATTTCAAACTTAAATCATATATTTAGATCAGTGTGTCAGCTTACAATCCATATGCCACAGTGCTTCTATGAGAAAAATGGCTGTTGCTGCTACTGACCAACCAAATAGTGAAAACAATACGAAAGATATTACAAAAAAAATATATTATATATATATATATATGTGTGTGTAAAAACCCAATATGCAGTACGCCAACTGCACCGTGAGTTGTCCAATAACCGATATTGGAACAAAATAAATAAATATCAATAAAAGTGAAATAATTATCAAACAACCATACAAATGTGCAATGTGCTGGCTGCACTTAAAAATAGTCCAAATGACAGGCAATCTTGCTCTTATACAATAGGTTCCAGCAAACACAAGGTTCAATGTTGGTAATGCTGTGTACAGGAAAGTGCCGCTATCTCTTCCACCCGACAAAGATGTGCCACCATCACCAATGGTTAAAATCAACACTCACCAGACCCCAGATATTATTAGGCTCCAAAGTGGTGTCTTTTCTTTGTCGGTCAATGGGTGTTGCCTCCTTTTCCCTTTTACAAGGTGTCATCAATTCCTCAAAAACAAGGGGCTCATCATGGTGTAGTATATTAAAATATGTATTTATTTAAAAAAGGTAAAAAAATATAACACTTACAATATAAAGTGCCTCTGACCGGCACTGAGTGTCTTTGGCAGTGTCAACCGTTAAAAGCCGCTGACCAGCATTTAAGTGGCGTCCTAAGAGGTGTGCTTGCCCCGCTGTGCTCCGCATGTATTGCTACAAGGGGTCCGTGCGCGCTGGTGTGCTGCACCCTCAATGTGTGTGTCCAAACAGCCTCTACGCGTTTCGCAAGTTGCGTCGTCAGGAGAGCTGTGGACACTACTGTTTAGGCTGTATTTATACCCCTGTGGATTCCCTGAAATGCTGCAAGGTAGTCACAGGAAACAGGAAGTCTTCCGGCCACCATCTTAGCTGGTGGTGCAGGAAGTTCCTGTTCCACCATTTTGGTTCCTGGATACCTGGCTGTTTGCCAGTCCTGGCCATTCACAGAAAACAGGAAGTCTTCCGGCCGCCATCTTAGCTGATGGTGCCGGAAGTTCCTGTTCCACCATTTTGGTTACTGGATATCTGGCTATTTGCCAGTCCTGGCTGTTGTTACTGGGTGTCAGCAATAAAAATATAAATATAAATATGCCCAGCAGCCAGGTGTTTGATTAATTTTTAGTAAATAAAACTTTTAGTAAACATAGTTTTTGACCACTTGCAGTAATATAGGTGATAAAATGTTGTTTTTTGTAAAGTGTCCCTGGCAGCGTCAACCAGAGACGGTGACTGCTACACAGGGACTATTGCCAGTAGCTAAAATAACCAATATTACATCCTGTGTGGGGAATTAGCCATTACCTAAAATAGGCATAGACTAACACAGGATGCCAGTAACCAAAATGGCGGAACGGACACTTCCGGTAACGGAGGCAAGGTGGCCGCACAAGCACTTCCGGTTGCGGCGATAATACAGGGAATAACACACAGGGCGACAAGCGCCCGCACACGGGGGTGGGGGGAGGTGCACAAACGAACGGAGGTAGCAGTGCACATAGCGCCCCACACATACAGCCACCCTGGCTGCTGGGCATATTTATATTTATATATATATATTTATATTTTTATTGCTGACACCCAGTAACAACAGCCAGGACTGGCAAATAGCCAGGTATCCAGTAACCAAAATGGTGGAACAGGAACTTCCGGCACCATCAGCTAAGATGGCGGCCGGAAGACTTCCTGTTTCCTGTGAATGGCCAGGACTGGCAAACAGCCAGGTATCCAGGAACCAAAATGGTGGAACAGGAACTTCCTGCACCACCAGCTAAGATGGTGGCCGGAAGACTTCCTGTTTCCTGTGACTACCTTGCAGCATTTCAGGGAATCCACAGGGGTATAAATACAGCCTAAACAGTAGTGTCCACAGCTCTCCTGACGACGCAACTTGCGAAATGCGTAGAGGCTGTTTGGACACACACATTGAGGGTGCAGCACACCAGCGCGCACGGACCCCTTGTAGCAATACATGCGGAGCACAGCGGGGCAAGCACACCTCTTAGGACGCCACTTAAATGCTGGTCAGCGGCTTTTAACTGTTGACACTGCCAAAGACACTCAGTGCCGGTCAGAGGCACTTTATATTGTAAGTGTTATATTTTTTTACCTTTTTTAAATAAATACATATTTTAATATACTACACCATGATGAGCCCCTTGTTTTTGAGGAATTGATGACACCTTGTAAAAGGGAAAAGGAGGCAACACCCATTGACCGACAAAGAAAAGACACCACTTTGGAGCCTAATAATATCTGGGGTCTGGTGAGTGTTGATTTTAACCATTGGTGATGGTGGCACATCTTTGTCGGGTGGAAGAGATAGCGGCACTTTCCTGTACACAGCATTACCAACATTGAACCTTGTGTTTGCTGGAACCTATTGTATAAGAGCAAGATTGCCTGTCATTTGGACTATTTTTAAGTGCAGCCAGCACATTGCACATTTGTATGGTTGTTTGATAATTATTTCACTTTTATTGATATTTATTTTATTTTGTTCCAATATCGGTTATTGGACAACTCACGGTGCAGTTGGCGTACTGCATATTGGGTTTTTACACATACATATATATATAATATATATTTTTTGTAATATCTTTCGTATTGTTTTGACTATTTGGTTGGTCAGTAGCAGCAACAGCCATTTTTCTCATAGAAGCACTGTGGCATATGGATTGTATGCTGACACACTGATCTAGATATATGATTTAAGTTTGAAATCACTGTGTCACATTCGTATGACTCATATATTTCTTATATTTTTTCTTGTTTGTATTCAGGTTATTCACACTTAAGATTGGGTACATTGTGGCCCTGATATTTCACTTATGTCCATATTCCCAGAGATTAAATACCTCTGGATAATTAGATCAGCGCAGTAACATTTTTTTTCTTAGAGCACTATTGACCCCCACTAAGGGCACACAGTACTGCAGCAGATCATAGTTCACATTTATTTATTTATTTATTTCCTTTTGCGCCGGTGACACTCACAACCAATTGTTAAAACCAAGAAACATGGACACCCAGGAACAGTCCTATCTGACATGTTCTGCAAACGTGCTCTGTTGTATTTTTTAGCCCAACAGCAGCAACCAAAGTTTCAATGCCAGAGTGCTTTTTGCAGCAGATCCATAGCACAAAACAAACAAAACATGTCCTTTAAGCCACTAATCAAACTCAGGTCTTGACTAACAAGGTGCCCCTCAGTGGGTTCCCTGAAACACAAAGGCAGCACTTTTACTTTTTTAGTGTGCTACCAGCAGTCAGCAGGTTCTCACAGCACAGAGAGTAAGATAGGTCACATATATAATGGCCTGAGGTCAGTTGAGACTAATGAGGCCTGAAGGTCAGGTAAAGATGTGCACCTAGGGATGGAGGCTTATTCTCACCTTATATTCCATACAAAATATTGTACCAATATCCTCAGATTCAACAATCCGCATGCACTTATACAGATAGGCTAAACATTTTAGATTTGCCAAGTATATGCGATTTTTTTGATTCACCAGATTTTCCTGATTTAGTACTAGATTCACTCAGTATTTGGAGTGTAAGTAAAGTATTAAACTGAAAGTGTTACTAATCTTGAAGGTTCTGTGGGCCTCTTCTATGAACTCTGATCTTTAGTACTTGCCATAGATTTTCTATTGGATTCAAGTCAAGTCGGGGCCATTATAGCGGCTTTATTTTCTTTCTTTAAAACCAATTTCGAGTTACCTTGGCTTTGTGTTTGGGATCATTGACTTGCGGAAATGTCCACCCTTGTTTCATCTTCATCATCCTGGTAGGTGGCAGCAGATTTTTATCAATAATCTCTTGGTAAATTTTTACATTCATCCTTCCTTCAGTGATCTTGAAGTATGCCAGTACCATATGCTGAAAAACAGCCCCACACCATGATGTTCCCACCTCCAAACTTCATTGTTGGTACAGTGTTTTTGGGGCAATGTGCAGTGCCATTTGATCTCCCATATATTATGGCATCCAAAGAATAACATGTTGGTCTCATCTGACCATACTATGTTCTCCCAGTATTTGTATAGTTGTGCAGAAAACTTTAGATGAGCTTCAGCATTCTTTTTCTTTAGTAAAGGAGTCTTGCGTGGTGAGCGTGCATACAGTCCATGGTGGTTGAGTGCATTACTTATTGTTTTTCTTTTGAACGATTGTACCTGCTAATTCCAAGTCTTTCTGAAGCTCTCCACAAGTGGTCCTCAGCTCTTGGACAACTCTTCTGATAATTCTTGTCACGCCTCTGTTAGAAATCATGCGAGGAGCGCCTGGACGTGGCCGGTTTATGGGAAAATAATGTTGTTTTCAGTTCTGGATTATGGTCCCAACAGTGCTCACTGGAACATTCAGAAGTTTTTAAAAACTCCTTCTGTAACCAATGCCATTAGTATGTTTTGTAACAAAAAGGTAGCAAAGGTCTCGAGATAGCTCTTTGCTTTTACCCATCATGAGATGTTTCTTGTGTGACACCTTGGTAATGAGACACCATTTTATAGGCAATTAGTTGAAACTGAACCAGCTGATATTAATTTGCACTGACAAGGGGCATGTTTCTAATTACTGTTAGATTTCAGCTGGTGTCTTGACTTTCCATGTCTTTTTACATCCCCCTTTCTTCATGTGTTCTATCATTTCTCCCTGTGTCATTCCATTTTATTACACACAACTTAATTTCTTAACTTATTTGTTTCGGTTTCTTTGTATGTATGAATTGCACGGGTTGTTACTGACATGTGGTGAAAACCTCGGCCCACATTCTTAGAGGAGATACGACGGCGTATCTCCAGATACGCCGTCGTATCTCTGCGTTCGGCCGGTCGTATCTATGCGACTGATTCTTAGAATCAGTTACGCATAGATATCTGTTAGATCCGACAGGCGTAAGTCTCTTACGCCGTCGGATCATAACTGCATTTTTAGGCTGGCCGCTAGGTGGCGCTTCAGTCGAATTCCGCGTTGAGTATGCAAATTAGGTAGATACGCGAATTCCCGAACGTACGCCCGGCCGACGCAGTAAAGTTACGCCGTTTACGTTAGGCTTTTCCCGGCGTATAGTTGCCCCTGCTATATGGTGGCGTAAATGCGGCGTAACAATGTTAAGTATGGCCGTCGTTCCCGCGTCGAAATTTGAAAAAGTTACGTTGTTTGCATAAGTCGTCCGTGAATGGGGCTGGACGTCATTTACGTTCACGTCAAAACCAATGACGTCCTTGCGGCGTACTTTGGAGCAATGCACACTGGGAAAAACGTCAATCACGTCGGGTCACAGTACATTTACATAAAACACGCCCCCCTGATCCAAATTTGAATTAGGCGGGCTTTGAGAATACAGCACTTGCCCGTCTAAGTTGCGGCGGCGTAACGTAAATCGAATACGTTACGCCGTCGCAGAGATACGCCATTCTACGAGAATCTGGCCCTTCATGTCAATAGCACCTTCAGAATCATATTTACCTAGAAAAATGGTGATGTGTTCAATACTTATTTTACCCTCTGTATATTCATTTATAAAAGTCATATGATACTCTTAAAAAATGATTCCATGTTTTGTTTTAGGACTTTAGGATTTGTCACAAGGCGTCCACCACACAACAGCAAAGGAAATGACCTGAGGATCACAGCTTAGTGAGGAAGTCTACACAGTGGGATGCCAGAAAGGATTAAGCTATACTGCTGTGATGTGCTTTTGCTTGTCAGAGGAAAGGTAAAAAGTTATACAAATGTTTTCTTAAATAAAATAAAAAAAGGTTATTTGTTTTATATACTGAATACAATGGTAAGTGAAAAATAGCAAATAACTCTTCCCATGACATTTGAACATAAAAGTGAAAGGAATCAGTGAGTTGCTAATGCTATCCAGCAAACAATGCAACTATGTTGAAGTCAAAAAGTTTGCTCAGTTTACCTTAAAGCAGATCTCCACCCAAAAGGAGAAGCTACACTTGTTTGAGTCCCTCCCCTACGCTGTTAAAACCAGGTACCCACTTCTGGATAAGATCGCCACAATCGCTGGGTGGTGATCACAAAATGTTCGACCTCTCCTCCCCCCCTCTGCCCTCTGGGAGACATACAGGTCCCAGAAGACAATGGGACCATTAGGAAAGTGCAGCATGACACGCACATGCAAAGTAGGAACCAGGCTCTGAAGCCGCAAGGCTTCACTTATTGTTTCAATTAGTGAAGATGCCGACACCTGCACACAGAGCCGATAACCAGGTCGGTTTGGGGTGCCGACATTGCGGGATCCCTGGACAGGTAAGTGTCCTAATATTTAAAGTCAGCAGCTAAATTATTTGTAGCTGCTGACTTTTATTTTTATTTTTTATTTTTTTACAGATTGGGACTCATCATTAAAGTGGTTGTAAACCTCAGACATGAAATATGAACAAAGCATATCCTTCCATATTGTGTACCTGTCTCAATTAAAGCGGAGCTCCACCCTAAATCAAACATAATCTCAATAGCAATAATGGTCATAAACAATGTTCAATACAATATTTTCATAAAAAAATAGTTTTGCTGTACCATATAAACACGATAGGCTTCCGGTCTGCAGCCCACGGGTTTCCTTCGGGTTTTCCCTTGTTTCCTGTTCCGCGCAATGTCTTCTGGGAGCTTGCGTCATAGCTCCCTTGTTAGCATATTCGGCCCTGTTAGAGTAAACATCGCGCGACTTCGTGCAGCAGGAAGTGACGTGCCATGTAAACAAAGGAAGGAGAGCGGGCGTTTGAATAATCTCCATTACAGGACACCGCTGCTCCCGGGTGCTAGTGAGATCGAGCAGTGGATGCTGGGATTACAGCATCACCGCAAACAGGAAGTCTCCGCTGGTGGGATTGTTATGCCCACACTGAAGATGGCAACGGCTGACCATCCGAAATATAACTTTTTATTACACATAGCAACAGATCGGGACGGACGTTTGAAAAGAGAAACGTGAGTTTACTTAAGCCTGCACATTAACTATTTAACTACCCCCAAAGAAAAAAAACGTTTTAGCATGGGAGATCCGCTTTAAGAGCACTAAGTGTCATTTCTGTCTGTTGCTTTGTTCCTCTGCTATCAGCATGAATCACTTCTGACAATTTTTCTGGACACCAAGAGAAAAATTGGGACAGGGGAGGGACTTTCAGCAGATTGACAGCCTCAGTTCTGTTCCTGTGAGCTGTGTGAAAGAGGGTGTATTTCTTCCCTCCAATCAGCTCTCAGGCCCCGTACACACGACCGAGGAACTCGACGTGCCAAACACATCGAGTTCCTCGTCGAGTTCAGTGTGGAAGCCGCCGAGGAGCTCGGCGGGCCGACTTTCCTCATTGAACAATGAGGAAATAGAGAACATGTTCTCTTTTCGGCCCGACGAGTTCCTCGACGGGTTCCTCGCTGAAAAGTGTACACACGACCGAGTTTCTCGGCAGAATCCAGCTCCGACCGAGTTTCTGGCTGAATTCTGCTGAGAAACTCGGTCGTGTGTACGGGGCCTCAGAGTTCTCAGACAAGTTTATAAATTCAGCACTTTGAATGGATGTAGAGAAGAGAAGACAGCAAGTAAACAAGTACAACTTATGCAAGAGGATTTGTTTTATCTCTGTGTATCACCTGAGGATAGTCTCTTCATTGGGTATATTTAAGGGTTTACAACCACTTTAACCACTTCCCGCCTGGCCTATAGCAAAATGACGGCCGGGTGGTTCAGTTATCCTGATTGGGTGTGATATGACTTCCAGCAGGATAACAGCCGTTGTGCGCCCGTGGGGGGGTGCGCATTGCGGCGGTTGTTGTTGCAGTGTATCAGCCTAAAGGAGACTCTCTACCACATGATCAGCCGTGTGCAATCATAGCTGATCATGATGTAAACAGGAAGAGCCGTTAATCGGCTTTTCCTCACTCGCGTCTGAGGCCCCGTACACACGACCGAGTTTCTCGGCAGAATTCAGCCAGAAACTCGCTCGGAGCTGGATTCTGCCGAGAAACTCGGTCGTGTGTACACTTTTCAGCGAGGAACCCGTCGAGGAACTCGTCGGGCCGAAAAGAGAACATGTTCTCTAATTCCTCGTTGTTCAATGAGGAAAGTCGGCCCGCCGAGCTCCTCGGCGGCTTCCACACTGAACTCGACGAGGAACTCGATGTGTTTGGCACGTCGAGTTCCTCGGTCGTGTGTACGGGGCCTCACAGACGCGAGTAGAGGAGAGCTGATCAGCGGGTCTCCTGAGACGGGGGTCTGTGCTGATTGTTTATCAGCACAGGCCCCCAGCGGATGCCCACCCAGGACTACCAGGGATGCCGCCAGACCACCAGGGATGCCAATGAAGATACACAAAAAGGTATGCCACCCTTGACCACCAGGCAGCTGCCAATTGGTGCCCAAACAGATGGCAATCAGTGCACATCAGCAATGCCTGCCAGTGCCAGTGCCATTAGTAATGCTTATAAGTGCCATCTATCAGTGCCGCGTATCAGTGCCCATTAGTGCCACGTATCAGTGCCCAGCAGTGCCGCCTATCAATGCCCATCAGTGCCCAGCAGTGCCACCTATCAGTGCCACCCATAAGTACCCAGCAGTGCAACCTTTCCCTGCCCATCAGTGTCGCCTATCAGTGCCCATCAGTGCCCACCAGTGCCACTCATGAGTGTCCATCAGTGCCGCCTATCAATGCCCATCAGTGCTGTATATCAGTGCAACCCATGAGTGCCACCTGTCAGTGCCCGTCAGTGCCACCTCATTAGTGCCAACTTATCAGTGCCTATCAGTGCCCATCAGTGAAAGAGAAAACTTACTTATTTACAACATTTTATAACAGAAATAAAAGAAAAACTTAGGGCCAGATTCATGTAGATTTACGGCGGCGTAACGTATCCCGCAAGTTTTCGGCGTAAGTGCTTCATTCACAAAGCACTTGCCTGTAAACTTGCGGCGGCGTAGCGTAAAGCCGTCCGGCGCAAGCCCGCCTAATTCAAATGGGCGTGTACCATTTAAATTAGGCGCGTTCCCGCCCCGAACGTTCTGCGCATGCTCCGTTTGGAAATTTCCCACCGTGCTTTGCGCAAAATTACGGCGCCCCGACGTTTTCTTTGAACGGCGACATGCGTAACGTACTTTTGTATTCCCGGACGTCTGACGCAAAAAAAAAATAATTAAAATTCGACGTGGGAACGACGGCCATACTTTAACATGGATGGTGTAATTTTACACCATCTAAATAGCACTCTTAACATTACGATGGGGAAAACCGACGTAAGAGAATGCGACAAACGCGCGTACCTTCGTGGATCACCGTAAACAGCTAATTTGCATACCCGACGCTTGAAAACGACGCAAACTCCACCCAGCGGCCGCCGGAAAATTACACCTACGATCCGAAGGCGTACAAAGCCGTACGCCTGTCGGATCTATGCCAAAAGCTGTCGTATCTTGGTTTGAGGATTCCAAATCAAGATACGACGCGGCAAATTTTAAAATACGCCGGCGTATCAGTAGATACGCCGGCGTATTTCTGCTGTGAATCTGGCCCTTAATTTTTTTCAACATTTTCTGTCTTTTTTTTATATTTTTTGCAAAAAATAAAAACCGCAAAGGTGATCAAATACCACCAAAAGAAAGCTCTATTTGTGGGAACAAAATGATAAAAATTCTGTTTAAGTACAGTGTTGCATGACCGCACAATTGTCATTTGAACAGCGACAGAGCTAAAAGCTGAAAATTGGCCTGGGCAGGAAGAAGGGAAAGTGCCTGGTATTAAGGCTGCATTCACACCTAGGCGTAGGGCGTACAGGCGTTTTTACAGGCGATTTTTACCGACGTTTTTGTCGCGTGTATATGCGCGTTTGCGCGCGTTTTCGCACAGTGGCGTTCGACGTTTTTGTACTTTGTCATTTTCCATATTAGCCAATAAGAAAAATGATCATCCCTGACATCACTTGTTGCTCTCCTAGGAATTTTTTATTCCTCTTCCTGGGTGAATATACCTCTTCCGGATTTCAGCAACACAGGCGTCAAAACGCTTGTACAAGCGCGTGTTTACGCGCAATACGCGCGTATCAGGCGTTTTACATTGACTTCAATGTAAAAAAAAACGCTCAAATACGCGCATATCGCGCGCTAGGAGCGACAAAAAAGGGTCCGGAACTTTTTTGAGCTACAGGCTACAGGCTACAGGCGTTTAGGCGTTCAGATGTGAACCATCCCCATTGCCTTTCATTACTTTTCGTCCCTCTGGCGTTTGTGCGCGTCGCGCTACAGGCGTAAAAACGCCTAGGTGTGAATGGAGCCTAAAGCAGTTAAAGCGACCCTTCCACTAGGTTGAACAACATACAAGAGCAGCCCCATGTAAAAAATGAAACTTTAATGCCAATTCACAGCGGAATTGCACAGGAACGTGCTCCGCCCACATCCCCCCTGCAACCTGCTGAAGAGGTAGCTCTAAAGTTTTATTATATACAAAGGGCTGCGCTTAAAGAATCCTCAACCTGGATTGCAATGCAACCAGCCCTTTATGGTCTACTTGCCTCTAACTACCTCCTCCTGCTTTTTGTATCACCAATGACATCCAAAGTCTCAAGATGTGTTTGAATTTTATTGGAGACTGCAAGAATTTTATTAGAACTTCCAGAGACTTACAGAGGTGAAGAGACATCAAGAAGCCTGCAATTGGTATGCGAATAGCTGTGCTGCATTACCAGCAAGGGCTTTCACAGCATCACATTCTTGTCAAAAGGGACTGGACAGACTGGTTCACCAACCTAGTAGCTGCAAGAAAAACTGAAGTGCTCAACAGATAGACTGTGCTAACTGCATGCATTTTAAAGGGGTTGTAAAGACAGAAGGTTTTTATCGTAAGGCATATGCCTTAAAACAAGGGTGTCAAACTCAATTTCATCGTGGGCCGCATCAGCATTATGATTGCCCTCAAAAGGGCCGGTTGTATCTGTAAGATTAGATGTCCAGCGCATCCCCTCCCCTTACATTAGATGTCAAGAGCCACCCCACCATCAGAAGTTGAGTCCCCCACTCTCCCTTACATCAGTGCACCCCCCTTTCATTATGCTGCTGCTGTGAAGAAGCTGGATGCATTGCTTGAAAGCAGAAAGTAAGGGTCTGGAGGAGGATCAGAGGGGGGCTGGAGCTCTTCGGAAGCTGCAGGAGAGGTGCGAGGGCCACATGAAATGGTCTGGAGGGCCTGATTCGGCCCGCGGGCCTTGTGTTTGACACCTGTGCCTTAAGATAACAAAACCTTCTGTGTATAGCAGCCTCCCCAACACCCCCTAATACTTACTCAAGCCCCATCTCTGTACAGCGATGTTCACAATTCCCTCAGCTGTCCAGGACTCTCCTCCTCATTGGCTCAGACACAGCCACAGAGCCATTGGCTGCCAAGTCAGTTAGCCATTTAGAGGAGGGACGGAGCAGGGTCGAACGGCAGCTCCGTGTCTGAATGGACACACAGAGCTGCAGCTCGGCTCAGGTGCCCCCACAGGAAGCTTCTTGCTGTGGGGGCACTTGATAGGAGGGAGGTGTAAGAGCAGCGAAGAGGGACCAGAGAAGAGGAGGATCCGGGTTGCTCTGTGCAAAACCACTGCACAGAGGAGGTAAGTATAACATGTTTGTGATTTAAAAATGAATAAATAAATTGAGCTGTATTTACCGTTTAATCTTGCAGTTTTGTTTCAGACTCCCGCGGGGAGTAGGCGTTCCTATGAAGAGGGGAACATGATTGATGTCCAGCTATGGCGCGTCACGCGTTCCGAAAATAGCCGGAGTAGGACTCGGCTCTTCACGGCGCTATACGGCGCCTGCGCACAGACTAGGAGCTGACTGCGCAGGCGCCGTATTAAATCCGAGTAATATTTCGGCTATTTTCGGAACGCGTGACTCGCCATAGCCGGACATCAATCATGTTCGCCTCTTCATAGGAACACCTATTTCCCCGCCGGAGTCGGAAACGAAAGTGGACGATTAAACGGTAAGTACAGCGCAAAAAAAAAGGCATACTGTAGCTGACGCTAGTATGCTGGTTTTGATGGTAGATAAAGAAAAAACATTTATTAGGGTGAACCCCCGCTTTAACTACAGATGTTTCCTATTCTGCACACTTATGGTAATTCTTTAACTACAGGCTCTAGAAATGCGGATAGTTAGAACTACAGTACCTGAATTTCTTGAATATGTCACTAATTTTTCCAAAAGAGGCACAAATGCTTACCTGAATTAGCTGCAGGTAGTTCTAAAGGAAACTACACTATAATACCAAAAGTATTGGGACACCTGCCTTTTCACGCAGACATGAACTTTGATGGCATCCCAGTCTTAGTCTGTAGGGTTCAATATTGAGTTGACCCACCCTTTGCAGCTATAACAGCTTCAACTCTTCTGGGAAGGCTGTCCATAAGGTTTAGAAGTGTGTCTATGGGAATGTTTGACCATTCTTCCGGAAGCACATTTGTCAGGTGTCTGTGCAGGCCAGTCAAGCTCCTCCACCCCAAACTCACTCATTCATGTCTTCGTGGACCTTGCTTTGTGCACGGGTGCGCAGTCATGTTGGGATAAGAAGGGGCCATCCCCAAACTGTTCTCACAAAATGTATTGGTATGCTAACACCTTAAGAGGCCTCTTTACTGGAACTAAAGGGCCAAGCCCAACCTCAGAAAAATGAGCCCACACTATAATCCCCCCTCCACCAAATGATCTGGACCAGTACACAAACAAGGTCCATAAAGACAAGGATGAGTGAGCTTGGGGTGGAGGAACTTGACTGGCCTGCACAGAGTCCTGACCTCAACCCGATAGAACACCTTTGGGATGAATTAGAGCGGAGACTGCAAGCCAGGCCTTCTCGTCCACATCAATGCTTGACCTGACAAATGCGCCTTTGGAAGAATGATCAAATATTCCCATAGACACACTCCTAAACCTTGTGAACAGCCTTCCTAGAAGAGTTGAAGCTGTTATAGCTGCAAAGGGTGGGCCAACTCAATATTGAACCCTACGGACTAAGACTGGGATGACATTAAAGTTGGATTCCCAGGATAATTGTTTTATAGCAGCACAAACATATCTACTTTGTGTTTCATTGGGACATGAAAAGGCATTTCTCTCCCCCAAATACAGTTGGGTGTATTTACTAAAAGTGTTGAGAATCATCAAAAAATGTGTTTGAATATTCACTTCAATTATCCAATCATCTAAAAAGCATCTGCACATTATTTGATATTCAAAGTGAAATTTGCTTTTAACATGATAATTGAAGATTTTTTACTTCTTCAGTAAATCAGCCTTATAATACAATGTGTGAACATAAACCACACCATGGACCAGGGGCGGACTGACAACTCATGGGGGCCACGGGCAATAGGAGATCCTGGGGAAATTCTTCCCACTGATCACCAATGTAAGGAGCATTCTTCTCACTGATCACCAATGTAAGGGACATTCTTCTCACTGATCACCAATGTAAGGGACATTCTTCCCACTGATCACCAATGTAAGGAACATTCTTCTCATGCCTGTAAAGTAGTGCATTGTTCCTTACATTGGTGGTCAGTGAGAAGAATGCTCCTTACATTGGTGATCAGTGGGAAGAATGCCCCTTACATTGGTGATCAGTGGGAAGAATGTCCCTTACATTGGTGATCAGTGGGAAGAATGTCCCTTACATTGGTGATCAGTGGGAAGAATGCCCCTTACATTGGTGATCAGTGGGAAGAATGCTCCTTACATTGGTGATCAGTGGGAAGAATGCTCCTTACATTGGTGATCAGTGGGAAGAATGCCCCTTACATTGGTGATCAGTGGGAAGAATGTCCCTTACATTGGTGATCAGTGGGAAGAATGTCCCTTACATTGGTGATCAGTGGGAAGAATGCCCCTTACATTGGTGATCAGTGAGAAGAATGCTCCTTACATTGGTGATCAGTGGGAAGAATGCTCCTTACATTGGTGATCAGTGGGAACAATGCTCCTTACATTGGTGATCAGTGGGAAGAATGCCCCTTACATTGGTGATCAGTGGGAAGAATGTCCCTTACATTGGTGATCAGTGGGAAGAATGTCCCTTACATTGGTGATCAGTGGGAAGAATGCCCCTTACATTGGTGATCAGTGGGAAGAATGTCCCTTACATTGGTGATCAGTGAGAAGAATGTCCCTTACATTGGTGGTCAGTGGGAAGAATGTCCCTTACATTGGTGATCAGTGAGAAGAATGTCCCTTACATTGGTGATCAGTGGGAAGAATGCTCCTTACATTGGTGATCAGTGAAAAGAATGCTCCTTACATTGGTGATCAGTGGGAAGAATGTCCCTTACATTGGTGATCAGTGGGAAGAATGTTCCTTACATTGGTGATCAGTGGGAAGAATGTCCCTTACATTGGTGATCAGTGGGAAGAATGCTCCTTACATTGGTGATCAGTGGGAAGAATGCCCCTTACATTGGTGATCAGTGGGAAGAATGCTCCTTACATTGGTGATCAGTGAAAAGAATGTTCCTTACATTGGTGATCAGTGGGAAGAATGTCCCTTACATTGGTGATCAGTGGGAAGAATGTTCCTTACATTGGTGATCAGTGAGAAGAATGTTCCTTACATTGGTGATCAGTGGGAAGAATGTCCCTTACATTGGTGATCAGTAATAGGGATGAGCTGAACACCCCCCCGCTCGGTTCGCACCAGAACCTTCGAACGGACCGAATGTTCGCGCAAACATTTAGAACCCCATTGACGTCTATGGGACTCGAACGTTCGAATTCAAAAGTGCTCATTTTAAAGCCTAATATGCACGTTATTGTCGTAAAACGTCGTTGAGAACCTGGGTCTTGCCCCAGGGAACATGTATCAATGGAAAGAAAAGTTTTAAAAACGGTCGTTTTTTTCAGGACTCCTGAAAAAACGACCGTTTTTAAAAGTTTTTTTCCATTGATACATGTTCCCTGGGGCAAGACCCGGGTTCTCAAAGACGTTTTCACAGGCATACTATAGTCACCCAGCAGGTACAATATTTAAAGGAATTTTTCATTTTTTTTATTTTTATTTAAGCATCATTAAAATCACTGCTCCTGAATGTTTAGGTGCAAACTACAGAGGACACGGCCAGTACACACCATGTAGCCTTAGGTGCAAACTACAGAGCACACAGCCAGTACACACCAAGTAGCTTTAGGTGCAAACTACAGAAGACACAGGCAATAAACCACGTAAGAATACTGCACCTAGTACAATCACCTGCCTGCCAGTAAATTAGGAAGAACTGATCTAGCTAAACTATACAGTGTATAAATATATGTACAACACCTGGGATGTATATACATCCTCTACACACTGTAACATTAACATTAACTGACTAGCCTGCCTGCTCTATCTACCTGCACAAAAAGAAACTCTCTCTGTCTCTCTCTGTCCTCTCTTAACCACCGCAACACACTACACAAGGCCGACCTGCAGGCGGCCTTTTATAGTGTGGGGCGCGTACTAAACCCCCTGAGCCATAATTGGCCAAAGCCACCCTGGCTTTGGCCAATTATGGCTCTCCGTTTTTTGCGAGCTGTGATTGGCCAAGCATGCGGGTCATAGTGCATGCTTGGCCAATCATCAGCCAGCGATGCCGCAGTGAATTATGGTCTGTGAAACGTAACTCGAATTTGGCGCGAAAGACCTGTTTTGTTTGTATTTTGACGAACGATCAAACATACGATGTTCGAGTCGAACATGAGTTCGACTCGAATACGAAGCTCATCCCTAATCAGTAAGGAACATTCTTAGTTTACAGATGACAGTGTTAGAGAAAAGCACTCAGTGTATACATTTCAGTGATATATATATATATATATATATATATATATATATATATATATATATATATATATAATAAACTCACTTAGCCTAGGTTCACACTGACAGCGGGAATGAAAGCGTGCAAGTTCAGCTAAACTCGCACAATTTCATACCCGCATGTCAGTGCGAGTTTGGCGGGCGATTTCAGAGACATCTGTGCAGGTTGCTGCACAGATGTCTATGGAATTCGTACCCAGAAGTCGCCAAAAGCTGTACAGAAACTACTTTTGGGAATCAGTGCAATGCCACAAATGTGGCATCGCACTGATTCGGGTAGTGCCATTGCCGGCAATTGCCGCTGATTTGCCATGCGATTTGACATGTCAAATTTCTCCAATAGTGCTATTCCCTATATATAACACTGATATCTATACACTGAGTGACATTCAGTGTACCAGATGTCAGTGTGCACTAGTGAATAGCACCTGCCACCTGGTAAATAGGCACAGCACAGGGCAAGAAGGAACACTCAGCACATGGCTCATTTTTCTTATTACAACACAGACACGAACTACTGCTGTATTTTTATCACACTGACCTGCTGCTGCACACAAGGCAGGTCAGTGTGGGTGCCGTAGGGGAAGGGAAATTCCAAGATGACTATGCTCAGCCTCTGCATGCACTCTGCAACCTCCAGCTCCATTACCAGCTGTCCCCCGCGGCAGTGACGAATGGCCCTGCCCCTCGGCTGAATTCCCCAGGGGGAAAGGTGGCCGGAGCGCCTGTTACTAAAATCATCCCTGCACAGATGACGGCTCGCCTGTGACTGATGATCCACCCCAGCCAGCTCTCATATAGCCGCATCAACCGGGATTTGAAGGGTTTTACTGATTCCTCGGGGGTATCGTTTTCCAGAGTTTTTTTTCTGCTTATTAATCTGCGGGCACCTCCAGGGACGGACTGAGCCGGCTCGGGCCCTCCCACCACAGGGCCCTCAGGCAGTGCCCGACTGACCGAATGGTCAATCTGCCCCTGTCAATCTGCCCCTGCCATGGACACACGTGGACTTGTTATTAATGATCTTAACCGTTAAAATTTTAGGGCTAGATTCATAAAGACTTACGACGCCGTCGTAAGTCCGAATGCGACGCCGTCGTATCTATAAGCGTATTCTCAATCTGAGATACGCTTATCTGTTGCTAAGATACGACCGGTGTAAGTCTCCTACGCCATTGTATCTTAGCTGCATATTTACGCTGGCCGCTAGGGGGCGTTTACGTTGATTTACACGTAGAATATGTAAATGACCTAGATACGCCAATTCACGAATGTACTTGCGCCCGCTACGCCATTTACGTAAGGCTTACGTCCGGCGTAACGTTACTCCTGCTATATGAGGCGCAGCCAATGTTAAGGTATGGATGTCGGAACAGCCGTCGAAATTTACGTTGTTTACGTAAGTGGTACGTGAATGGGGCTGTGCGTAGGTTACGTTCACGTCGAAAGCATTGAGCCGACGTATCTTAGGGAGTAAATGCGATGTGACTCTGAGCATGTGCACGCATGCGCCGTTCGTTCGTAAAAACATTTACATGGGGTCACGGCTAATTTGTATACAACACGCCCACTACCTTCCACATTTAAATTAGGCGGGCTTACGCCTGCCTATTTCCACTACGCCGGCGCAACGTATGGTGCCAGATCATTGAGAATACAGCTCTGGGCACCCTATTTTACGTTGGCGTAGCACATATGAGATGCGCTACGCCGGCCAAAAGGTACGCCGCTGTACCTGAATCTAGCCCTTAATTGGTGAACTTTGTTTTTTACATTACTACTAACCCGGTAACCAACCACACGTTCCGTTTTTGTTTTTTTTGCCCCAAAAAGAAACAGAAGATAACAACAGGTAAAATGAAGAGTTTAGAAAATTCTGAATTTCCTAGGTCTTCCTCAACAGAATCTAGGTTTCACTTCCTTTGGCTAGATGTGTACATATTGACAATTGGTAGTGCTTTAGTATTCTTGGCACAAATCTTTTACTATACAAATACTGTACGGGAGATCTAACATGCAAAGTAATGGTAATATTTAACCAAACAATCACGTATAAACGACAGCATTATTACTGGCGCAAAGAGCAGTGGTCACGTATAAATGAGTTTGCATTGTACATCTCTGGATATAGTACAAAATTAAATTTGGTATAAGTAGTCAAGCACAACACTCCATCCTAAAAATGTCAGTATGAATACAGGAGAATTAAAGAGGTTACTTTGAAATTGACTAACTGATATTTGAAACCCAGGGAACAGATTCATACATGGTCAAGCGTATTGAAACAAAAAGTATAGTGGGCTTTTTCTGTGTCTGCTCTGCATATACAGAGCAGACACGGACCTGCCATCCGCCCGCTCCGCTCATTGTGGCCCGCGACCGGTTATCAAGTCGCTTAAGTGGCCCTCGCTCTTCAAAAGGTTGGGCAGTCCTGTTCTATGACTGAGGCCCCGTACACACGACCCAGTTTCTCGGCAGAATTCAGCCAGAAACTCGATCGGAGCTGGATTCTGCCGAGAAACTTGGTCGTGTGTACACTTTTCACCGAGGAAGCCGACGAGAAACTCGTCGGGCCAAATAGAGAACATGTTCTCTATTTCCTCGTTGTTCAATGAGGAAAGTTGGCCCGCCGAGATCCTCGGCGGCTTCAACACAGAACTCGACGAGGAACACGATGTGTTTGGCACGTCAAGTTCCTCGGACGTGTGTACGGGGCCTTACACTTAAGCCTCGTACACACGACCGAGGAACTCGACAAGGCAATTTTCTCCATTCCCGTCAAGGAAATAGAGAACTTGCTCTCTTTTTGGCTCGTCGAGTTTCTCGACAGTTTCCTCGACGAAAATGTACACACGACCGGTTTCCTCGGCAAAAAAATATCTCCCAGCAAGTTTCTTGCTGGTTTTTGCCGAGAAACTCGGTCGTGTGTACGAGGCCTGATTTAAGAAAAGCTAAATAAATTGTTATGTTGACAGAGGTGGCTCTAGGCTTTGTGAGGCCTTAGGCAAAACTTAGAGATGAGGCCCCACTCACGTCCATAATGGGAAAAATAATTCAAGCAAGAAAAATGGCTGCAGAAAATGCACGGATCTAGCACACAGGTGATCAGCACGACTTCCAGGGCACCCTCCTCACCCATCAGACATATTCAGCCAATGCAAGAGGGGGGAGAGAGGGGGAGGTGAAAAAGAGAGAGGGGTAATAGAGAGATACGATGACGCTGACATTAGTATTGATCAAAGGCAAATTAGGCAGCCGCGAGGCCCCTGTGAGTGCGAGGCCTTAGGTGACTGCCTAATTTGAGAGCCACCTCTGTACATTGATGTTCAGCAGATCTTTCCTGTATATTTATGTATAGATATGATATTGCAAGTGACAAAAACAGTTCCAAAATAAAAATACGAATTTCAATCTGTAATCTAAATGAGAAGAAATTACAGTCCTCATAATTTTTTACAGATATGATTCATTACTTAAAAAAAAAAAGAAGAAAAATGTAAGTACTGTAGCTGATGATTTAAAGTAATAAATACATTTATACAGACAAGGTTAGCCAACCGGATCCAGTCACTGTGATCAGTATTATCAGTAATATAAGAGTAATGGGAAAGGAATTCCTTTATAGATGTAAAGCACTAAAAGTTTGGTATTGTGCTGCAAAATATTTTATAAAGGCAATTTATTTCACAGTGTTCCTGATAGTAGATCCTTTATTTTATTGTACATCTTATGTCTACGTGTTATTTTTTTAGTGCTTCAAAATGTACTACCGACAGGTCACCCTGTGCAGGATATGTAATATCCTAATAATATCTTAATGACACTACTAGTATGTTGTAGCCAGAAGAATAAATCCCGGAATGAAGTACTAAGGACACAGAGATGGTCACCATTTAACTCTATAGTACTAATACCTGAATATGTACAGTATGTTAACTAGTAGGAATATCACAGAAAAAGTATTTAAGTTTGGGTTTTAATAAAAAAAAATTATACTCACCTAGGTGGATGCAGCATCGATCTGATGCTGCATATGTCCCCCGCTGCTTCTAAGACTGCTGATCGCTCAGTTCTCAGTCTTCACTGAGCAGAAAGCCAGTGACTGTGAGGCCCCTTTCACACGGGGCGGATCAGTAATGATCCGCCTCCCTATGCTCAGCGGGGATCGCTCCGTTGATCCCCGCTGAGCTGGCGAATGACAGGGCGGTCGCCGCACACTGTGCAGGGACCGCCCTTTCTTTTCTCCGCTCTCCCCTATGGGGGGATCGGATGAACACGGACCGTCTGTCCGTGTTCATCCAATCCGATCCACAGACGGAAGGAAAAATAGGGTTTTCTTCCGTCTGCAAAATCAGATCTTTGCGGGGCGGACGAGATCGGGTGTCAGTGGATGTTCATCCGCTGAAATCCGCGATCTCATAGGGACCAATGTATGTCCCTTTTTCATCCGCAAACGGATGGATGAAAAAGCGGACATACGGTCCGCATGTGTGAAAGGGGCCTGAGTCACCAGCTCTCTGCTCTGCTCCTCCAGCGCTCACTGTAGCGGCAGGGTGAAGGGGACGGCTAAGGCTGGCTCCGTCTCTCAGTGGCTCGCTCAGAAGCTGATACATCTGCCGATCCAGGCTTCTGGGTGTATCCCAACTGCAAAGTCTAGATCTTTCCCGAGCTTGGACCAGCTGAACAACGTCAGCTTTAGCCCACAGAGGAGTGCAGAAAGCACTGCACTCCCGTGACCTACAGGAGAAGTATAGCCAAAAGAGCTTTAACTAAAAAAAAATGTTTTATTATTCTCAGCCTCTTCCAAATTGCTTTTTTTTTAAGTTGTGATTCAGCTTAGAGGGTGGCTAAGTTCAGTTTTAAATATTTCTAGAGTAAGCTGGAAGAAGCAAGGTTGCAGTGGAGAGAGAGAGAGACGCAGAGGAGAAGACCTGAAAGGGAGGTGCAGGCTGGGGAGAGAAGCCACAGTGTGGTATGTTCCCTTTTGTCTGACCCTTGGAAAAGTGCTAGAGAAAGAGTGTTCTATTCTACAGCCATCATTGCCCAGCTTGGGGATTTTGTGACCTGCACTGCATCCATCGCCATTCATTCTGCTGAGACAGTTATCCAGATACTGACAGGAAGGCATCCAAAGGGCATGTTTGAGGCTAAAGCCCTGTACACACAATCGGATATCTGATGGAATCTAATCCGATGCATTTTTTCGTCGGATATCCGATGAAGCTGACTTTCATCAATCTTGCCTACACACCATCGGTCAAAAATCTGTCCAAACGCAGTGACGTAAAACACTACGATGTGCTGAGAAAAATTAAGTTCAATGCTTCCGAGCATGCGTCGACTTGATTCTGAGCATGCGTGGATTTTTAACCGATGGACTTCCACACAGACGATCGTTTTTTTTTCGATCGTTTTTTTATCCATAGGAAAAGTTCTATTTTTTTTCACCGATGGAAAACAAACCGATGGGGCCCACACACGATCCGTTTGTCCGATGAAAACGGTCCATCGGTCCGTTTTCATCAGACAAACTGATCGTGTGTACAGGGCTTCAGGACCCCTGATCATTAAAAGGAGAGCAAAATCCTGATTGGTGTGCTGTATTTTGATTGAATCCATCTGGCAGAATTGGAGAGTGTGTGGTTCATTTACTAAAACTGGAGAGTGCAAAATCCAGTGTAGCTAAGCATGATAGCCAATCAGCTACTAACTTCAGCTTGTTCAAAATAAACTTTGACAAAAAAACTGGAAGCTGATTGGCTACCATGCACAGATGCACCAGATTTTGCACTCTGCAGTTTTAGTAAATCAACCCTACTGTGCCCTACGTGTGAGTTTGATCTTTGTAGTAAGTAACAATCTACCAGGTGAGAGTACACTTTTGGGGGATCTGGTGGAGGATTTGCCTCACCCATCATCTGTTCAATGTACTGTGTTTTGTTACCCAGAGCACTGTTTATATTATGGACTTTGGTCGACTTTGAATACATTATTTAGGTACAGTTTTTTAAGCCCCGTACACACGATCTGGCTTTTGCCCGGCCAAACTCACATCGGAATTCCGATGGAATTACATCGGAGTAAAAGAGAACATATTCTCTATCTAAACTCCGATGGAATTCATCAGAATTACTCCGATAGGGCATACACGCGGTTGGAATTTCCGATGGAAAAAGTCTGTCTGACTTTTTCCTTCGGAAATTCCGATCGTGTGTACAGGGCTTTACTGTTTATTGTGTATTTGCCTATTTGTTGTGCCATTTTCACATCTTTGGTATACGATTTTAATTATTTTTACAATACCTATGCCTTTTAAAATATCGATTTTCACAATTAGTTGGATAATTTTTACAAGTGCAGCACTCATTCACAATATGTATGGATTATTTTTGGAGAATAAGGATATCTTTATGTGTTGCCCCCACTTTCAGCTGGACATCTCATTGGTTTCTATTTATCTTGCATCTCTCTATGGCCCCGTACACACGACCGAGTTTCTCGGCAGAATTCAGCCAGAAACTCGGTTCAGAGCTGAATTCTGCCGAGAAACCCGGCCGTGTGTACACTTTCGGCCGAGGAAGCCGACGAGGACCTCGGCGAGGAAATAGAGAACATGTTCTCTATTTCCTCGTTGTTCAATGGCAAAAGTTGGCCCGCCGAGTTCCTCGGCGGCTTCCACACTGAACTCGACGAGGAACTCGATGTGTTTGGCACGTCGAGTTCCTTGGTCGTGTGTACGGGGCCTAATACTTTACAATTGTTGTGTATACACCGCAGCCATGAGCAACACCCATTTCTGAGTTGTTAGACTCCTTGACGTTTTTTTCAACACACAATGCTATCACAATCATACATTAGTCATGTTGTCACTGATTGTTGTACTTAGCTTTACACTTTTAAAAGTAAAGGTTCTACCTAAAACAAGATTGTGTGCTATTAAGCTTAGTACAAAAGGGCCGAATGTTGGCAGGTAATGACCAGTTCAATAGAAACCAGCCGACATTCAGCCTGTGTGTATGGCAGGCAGCTCCCGATGGCTGAGAGCACTGACCAAAGTGTTCTTGCAGGGGGGGCGTCCCCCTGTCAGAACATAATAGCATAGCAGGGGAGATCGCTGTGCTAACATCGGATTGTTAGTACAGCGTCTGTGACCTGAGCTGTCAGTTTTTTTTTTTTTTACGAAAAAAAAAACTAGTGGTGTGTACGTGGCTTTACCCTTGACCACAGGCACTTTATGTGCCCCTCTCTGACTCCATTCCTTACAGAAAAGATACAAAATGTGAACCTCTTTAAAACATAATTTTATACTGTTCTACAACTAAAAAAAGATGCAAAATCAATTTACTTACCACAGTGACAGCATCATTTAATAAGGATTCCCCAAATACTAAAATGTACAATTGTTCATTGACGTGGATATTTTCAAAAACAGCCAAAACTGCGACTGGATCTACAGCCGAGATTAAGCTACCAAATAGCAAGCACTGTAGCAATGAAATGTTTAACAGCCCAAAGGCTTCTATTTGACATATTCCAAAAAGTGATATCCCAATTCCAAAGGCATTCCAAAGTGTGCCTATCACTGCGTACCAGAATATTGTGCCCACATTGTCAAAGAAGGGGCGCATGGGAAGAAAATACCCTGCGTCAAGCACAATCGGAGGGAGAAGATACAAGAAAAAGACATCTGTCTTCATCGCTGGAGGAGACTTTTCATTTACTGCAAATATTATTCCACCAAGGAGTAATCCGACCAAGATAAGGAGACAGCTCTCCGGAATTATGGTATGCAGCTTGTGGTAAAGATGGAACCCTGTGCGACAAAAAGAAAGGTCCTGTTTTAATAGGGTTTCAAATACAGGTTTTCATACATTATTGCAGAAAAACGAATGAAAGTGCCCTTGTTAAAGTAATACTAAACTCTATTCTATTTAAGTATACATTCCCAACTCAGAAAAGTACCTTCTATTGCTCTCAGCCTCTTCCAAACTCCACCTTTATATTGCTGTTACTTCCTGTTAGAGCAAGGGTGTCAAACTCAATTTCACCGTGGGCCGCATCAGCATTATGATTTACCTCCAAAGGGCCGGTTGTATCTGTAAGATTAGATGTCCAGCACATCCCCTCCCCTTACATTAGATGTCAAGAGCCACCCCACCATCAGAAGTTGAGTCCCCCCACTCTCCCTTACATCACAACGCACCCCCTTTCCTTATGCTGCTGCTGGGAAGAAGCTGGATGCATTGCTTGAAAGCAGAAAGTAAGGGTTTGGAAGAGGACCAGAGGAGGACTGGAGCTCTCCGGTAGCTGCAGGAGAGGTGCGAGGGCCACATGAAATGGCCTGGAGGGCCGGATTCAGCCCGCAGGCCTTGTGTTTATCACCTGTGTGTTAGAGGGTGCATGCATTTCTTCTTCATCCCACTGTATGTAGGAACATAGCCAACCTATCTTGCTTGCTCCAGAGATGGACTTTCAGATTTGTAGTGTACATAGATCACAGGGCCTTGAAAAAATATAAATTTCCCTTGAAATTTTCCACTTTTTGTCATTATAAAACCAAAAACTTAAATGTATTTTATTTTGGATTTTATGTGTTAGACCAACACAAAGTGACACATAATTGTGAAGTGGAAGGAAAATGATAAACGGTTTTTAATTTGTTTTTTTACAAATAAATATCTGAAAAGTGTGGCGTGCATTTGTATTCAGCCCCCTTTACTCTGATACCCCTAACTGAAATCTAGTGGAACCAATTTCCTTCAGAAGTCACCTAATTGGTAAATAGAGTTGATCTGTGTGTAATTTAATCTCAGTATAAATACAGCTGTTCTGTGAAGCCCTCAGATGTTTGTTAGAGAACCTTAGTAAACAAACAGCATCATGATGGCCAAGGAACACACAAGACAGGTCAGGAAAAAAGTTGTGGAGAAATGTAAAGCAGGGTTATGTTATAAAATAATATCCCAAGCTTTGAACATCTCAGGCCTCGTACACACGACCAAGAAACTCGATGGGCGAAACACATCGTTTTGCTCGTCGAGTTCCTTGTAAAGCCGTCGAGAAACTCGACAAGCCAATTTTCTTCATTCCCGTCAAGGAAATAGAGAACATGCTTTCTTTTTGGCTCGTCGAGTTTCTCGACAGTTTCCTCGACGAAAATGTACACACGACCGGTTTCCTCGGCAAAAAAATATCTCCCAGCAAGTTTCTTGCTGGTTTTTGCCGAGAAACTCGGCCGTGTGTACGAGGCCTCACAGAGCACTGTTCAATCCATCATCAGAAAATGAAAAGTGTATGGCACAACTGCAAACTTACCATGCACTGATGACATTGGCGCAAGCATATATGGTAAATTTCTCCTAAACCGTGCAGGTTTAGGAGATATTTTCAGTACCTACAGGTAAGCCTTATTATAGGCTTATCTGTAGGGGAAAGTGGTGTGTAAGGGTTTACAACCACTTTAATTGATGTATCAATTATTTTGGAGAATAAGGATATTGCTTAGTGGCTTTTGAATTTGGGGAAAAAAACATTCTTGCATAGAAACCAATCAGCTTCCAGGTTTTCTTGTAAAAGCTTAATCGAAAAAGCTGAAGTTAGAAGCTGATTGGCTACCAGAAACAACTGCACCAGATTGTGCACTCTCCAGTTTTAGTAAACTAACTCCTGTGTGTATTTCTTGAAGCCTTCAGTTTCAGATTTCAGAAGTTAGTCTACAATATAAGTGCTGATGGCTTGCAGTCTTTAGCAGTCTTTTAACAAAAATGTCAATTGTTACTGAAATTCTACTGAACCCTGTTAGTTTGTTTAAGGTGACAGTTTTGAAGCAGAACCAAGGCTGGTGGGGCTACTGGAGCACTTGTGATTATATATACTTATTCATGCTGGCAAACATACATGTGTTTGCCCTTCTCCATCACATATGGCACTGTGCTTCCTGCTTGCTACTGCCATCTTATCCACCTCTTCTTCCACATTCATTTTTTTTTTTTAGTTCCACTAAAATACAGATTGGTTCAATTCCTCTTAAAATGATATTAAAGCTATTCGTTTATAGCCTCTCCGTCGCGATCGCTCCCCGGAGCTGAAGAACGGGGAGAGCCGTATGTAAACACGGCTTCCCCGTGCTTCACTGTGGCGGCTGCATCGATCGAGTGATCCCTTTTATAGGGAGACTCGGTCCTACAGCCACACCCCCCTACAGATGTAAACACACACTAGGTGAACCCTAACTCCTACAGCGCCCCCTGTGGTTAACTCCCAAACTGCAACTGTCATTTTCACAATAAACAATGCAATTTAAATGCATTTTTTGCTGTGAAAATGACAATGGTCCCAAAAATGTGTCAAAATTGTCAGAAGTGTCCGCCATAATGTCGCAGTCACGAAAAAAATCGCTGATCGCCGCCATTAGTAGTAAAAAAAAAAAAATTAATAAAAATGCAATAAAACTATCCCCTATTTTGTAAACGCTATACATTTTGCGCAAACCAATCGATAAACGCTTATTGCGATTTTTTTTACCAAAAATAGATAGAAGAATACGTATCGGCCTAAACTGACCGCGCAATTGTCTGTTAAAGCGACGCAGTGCCAAATCGCAAAACCTGGCCTGGGCATTTAGCAACAAAATGGTCCGGGGCTTAAGTGGTTAACATGAGCAGGAGGCAGTGGTTACTGCTATCCTGCTATCACTCTGCCCAATGAGGAGGCACAAAGCCAGGAGAGCCGTTGCTCTTGTGCACATAGCTGGATCTTAATCGGGCTTGGGTATGTATTGGAGGGGGGGGGGGCTGGGGGGATCCTCTGGCACAAAAGTTTTTTTTATCTTAATGCAGAGAATACATTAAGGAAAAAAAAACTTTGAGCTTGTACAACCACTTTAAGTAGGGAAAAAAATTTCCTTTTCAAGCAATTCTTGTATTAATAAAGTGTTTTTCCTTTATTAATACATACAACATAACCTTTTATTAGTGGCTGCTCAAACTTACAATGTAACAACTAGGGTTGTCCAGATACCGATACCAGTATCGGTATCGGGACCGATACCGAGTATTTGCGGGAGTACTCGTACTCGCGCAAATACCCCCGATACCTAAATAGAATACTTCCCCCCCCTTTCCCCCCCCGCCGCTGCCGCCGCATTGCGCCGCCGCATCGAGGGACATGGCTAGAGGGACATTGCTGCATATGTGAGGGACATGGCTAGAGGGACATTGCTGCATATGTGAGGGACATGGCTGCATATGTGAGGGACATGGCTAGAGGGACATGGCTGCATATGTGAGGGACATGGCTAGAGGGACATTGCTGCATATGTGAGGGACATGGCTAGAGGGACATGGCTGCATATGTGAGGGACATGGCTAGAGGGACATGGCTGCATATGTGAGGGACATGGCTAGAGGGACATGGCTGCATATGTGAGGGACATGGCTAGAGGGACATTGCTGCATATGTGAGGGACATGGCTAGAGGGACATTGCTGCATATGTGAGGGACATGGCTAGAGGGACATGGCTGCATATGTGAGGGACATGGCTAGAGGGACATGGCTGCATATGTGAGGGACATGGCTAGAGGGACATGGCTGCATATGTGAGGGACATGGCTAGAGGGACATGGCTGCATATGTGAGGGACATGGCTAGAAGGGACATTGCTGCATATGTGAGGGACATGGCTAGAGGGACATGGCTGCATATGTGAGGGACATGGCTAGAGGGACATGGCTGCATATGTGAGGGACATGGCTAGAGGGACATGGCTGCATATGTGAGGGACATGGCTAGAGGGACATGGCTGCATATGTGGGGGACATGGCTAGAGGGACATGGCTGCATATGGGGGGGGACATGGCTGCATTTGGGGACACATTTAAAAAAAGTATCGGTATTCGGTATCGGCGACTACTTGAAAAAAAGTATCGGTACTTGTACTCGGTCCTAAAAAAGTGGTATCGGGACAACCCTAGTAACAACGCACCGTCAGCTCTTTAAAATCGCATATTAGTAAATGGAATCATTAATTGTTACATGTGACATGGAGCTATCAGCATTCATATGGAAAAAGATAAGCCATTTATTCATACATGACATATATAACTCATTTGAAGTTCAAAGCCAGCTTTGTCATCGCCATATAAAAGCAACTACTGCAATTGTGGTCTAGTAATAAAGTGTTACAAATTAACAAAATCATTTCAGGAGCTTCCTTAAAACAGAGCCTAAGCTAGTTACTGTGTTACAATGTCTCATTAAAACCATAAACCATAGAGAATGAAATCCCAGCAAACCAATAGAAATTATTTTTTCATAGAAGCTTGGCTGGGCAAAGCCTTTTATGTCTATGAATACATTTAGATTAGAATGTACAATATTTCATCAAATACCACCTACATGTCCATAATGTTCACCTACATTAGCATGACTTCCACCTACTTTAAACATATTGGGAGAGGCATTGTCACTATTAGCAATTCATACGATGTATGAAACTAGGATATTGTTTTGTCCAAAATGGCAAGGGAAGTGTATACCAACTGTCAGTTCTTAAAGTGGAACTAAAGCTCAGTTCATACAGTCGCGACTTGAGGGTTCAAAGTTTCAAGGTTCCTGCGCTACTCTGGAGCGACTTCATTGCAACTTTCATTGACTTCTGTTAATGAAGTCGCAAGCAAGCTGCAATTAAGTTGTGCAGGATGTTGGCTGTCAAAATCGCACAACTTTGAAGCTGCATAGATGTAAAGGGGCACTAAAGTCTGCAGAATGCTCACCTCAGTCATGGATCCCTCACCGGCAGCTGACATCTTCTCCATGGGCTACATCTGGGTGCTGGGTTTTCAGGCTCTTCATTGGCAAGCAGGGATGACATAACCACCAAGCATGCACATGGAGTCATCTTTTGGATTGTAAGCTCTAATGAGCAGGGCCCTCTGATTCGTCTTGTATTGAATTGCATTGTAACTGTACTCTCTGCCTTCATTTTTTTTTTATCTTGAATTTTTTTTATTTTATCAATAAAGAAAATAACAAACATAAAAAGAGGACAAAAGTTGCTGCACATATTACATAACATTGTAATACATTAAACTGTGAAGGCATAAAGTATAGAATTTGTTCGGGCCTTGATGGCCTAGTCCAGCCAGCTCCCTAATGGGTTTAAACTGTCGGACTGGCAGGGCATCACAATAAACAATGCTTTAGCCTATATAATGCATATGCAGATGATATTATGTTATTTATAGCGACCCCTCGGCACTCACTCCCTAAGATTATGGAAGGAATAGATGAATATGGAAAGGTCTCGAACTTTAGAGTTAATATGGAAAAAACAGAGATATTAAATATAGGCACCCCCCTAAAGGAGAAAAGAGAACTCAGAGCCCTCTTTCCCTTTATTTGGAGAGAAAGGGGGCTGAAGTATCTAGGAGTATCTCTCTCAGCAATAACAACAGATTTATACCAAGACAATTACCGTATTTATCGGCGTATACCGCACACTTTTTTGCCCTGAAAATCAGGGCAAAATCGTGGGTGCGCGATATACGCCAATACCCACTTCCCGCGCTGTGTTTGAACCACGAGCGGGGAGGACACCACGATGGCCGCAGAAGGACGCCAGACCGGACAAGGCCGTCGATGGACACTTTGGACGGCGGGCAAGACACCGACGAGGGGCATCCAAACTGTATAAGTATTTTTTTTTTTCAGGAATTTTCCTTCTAGGTTGGGGGTGCGCGCTATACGCCGGGGCGCGTTATAGCAAGATAAATACGGTATTTACCTCTCTTGAATAAAATTAAACAAGATCTGAAAGGATATCAAGCATACAGACTGTCATGGTTAGGAAGGATAAACGTAATCAAAATGATGACCCTTCCGAAAGCCCTGTATATCTTCCAGAGCCTTCCGATTGGTATCCCAGAGGCATATTTTAGAACTATGAGAACTTTAATACAGAAGTTTGTATGGAATGGGAGAGGAAGTTGTGTCTCCTATAAAATAATGAGTAGATTCAGAGACAATGGAGGGGTGCTCCTTCCGGATTTCCAGAAATATCATGAAGCAGCAGTAATTAAGAGAGTTATAGATTGGGTCCATAATGTATTACACAAGAAATGGGTATCGTTAGAAGATAGCATGAGTAATACAGCCTTGGGCCAGATTATTTGGATACCCAAAAATTACAGAGACCTTCCCAGGGTATTGGCCCCAATTACAACAGAAACATTAAGAATATGGGATAAGGTAACTAAAGATACGATAGGGCAATACAGCAGTCCATTGATGACCCTGACGGGAAATAACTATTTCCCTCTGGGAAAAGATAATAAACTATACCTAAAGTGAACCCATTCGGATAGACTGAGACTAAAAGATGTTCTAAAAAGGAATAGGTTATGTTCATTAGAAGAATTGCAAGAGAAATATGGAACAACACTGTGGGATGGGTGGAGATTTAGGCAGCTCCAACACTTTGTTGAATCTCTTCCAAAACCTCTCTGCTGTGCTGAAAGGTTAAATCCATGGGAAAGATTAATAGATCAGGGGGAGATAAGTATAAAAGGGGTGACCTCTAAAATATATAGGTTGTTGATAACCTCCATGGATGACGGGTTAATGCACCCTTTGGAAAGATTGGAGATAGAACTGAACCAAGCAGCGCCAGAGATGCTGAGGAAGAAGGTTATGGACTATGTGTATTCTACCTCAAGGGACACAAGGATAAAATAAATGAATTATAAATTATTGATTAAGTGGTATTATGTTCCCTCCAAAATGCATAAAATGAACCATGACACCTCACCTTTGTGTTGGAAAGAATGTGGGGAGGAAGGAATTCATGCCCATATATGGTGGCAATGTAGTTTGATTCAAACGTATTGGGTGGAAGTACTAGATCTAATTAAGCAGATAGAAGGGAAGGAGGTAGAATTAGATCCCTGGAAATGCTTATTTCATGCAATGGGAGGATCTAGGAAGAAGTATAGAGTGACAATATTGGAAACTGAAGGAAGTTCCAAGGATAAAGGAGTGGTTTAAGAAGGTAGATAGAACAAGGGTAATGGAAGAATTAATAAGTCTCCAAGAGGATGCATAAATAAGATTTCAGAGTACATGGGGGAAATGGATGGAATTTAAGCAGTCCCGATTTATTTGGAGATCATGGTAAGCGGGGAGAGTACATAGAGGCTAGCACCTATGTGGCAGCTCTCCTATCCTCTGGTCCCCTCCCCCTCCACTCCCCGTTTTTTTTTCTCACACAATTTGAAGGGATATAAGGGGGGACGAGGAGATATATGATCTCCCCTCTCCCTTTTCCGAAAGTAAGAATTTGTATATATGCACAGATATAGAAATGGGATACGCATAAAGCCGCTCGGGATTTGCTCTTTTGATTCTTCTGATCCCTATGTTTCCGAGAGGTCTTGGAAGATAAAAGAGAAGGCGCTATGGTATAGATAGATCTATTTTAGGTGCATGTTTTAGAGGATGGACCCTACTATGTACCCATACATGTGTTATTGTATGTTTTTATGAATGTATTTATGTGTACTTTATAATGGTTTGTAATCTTAAAAAATGTTTTTGTAAAGTTTGCAAAAGTTTTTTTTTTATGTGGAAAACAATAAAAAATAAAATAAAATTAGTTTGGGCCTTGATGGCCTAGTCCAGCCTGCTCCCTAATGGGTTTAAACTGTCGGACTGGCAGGGCATCACAATAAACAATACTTTAGCCTATATAAACTTTAATTAGGGAATTATTTTTAGAAAGGGGGAAATTTAAAATACAAGATAACCAAAGGATAAAGGATAACAGAAATATTGTTCTACACCGGCATAATACTTAATTGGATGATCAAGGTATTTCAGACAATAGGATACACTGAAATTTTACATTCTTTTAGGTAAGTGGAGGCTCTAGGGTGGGATAACCAAATTTAAAATGTTCTACTAAAGGTGGTGATGGAGTGGTTTTTGTAAACCAGCATTAATTCAAATTGTGCTTGGGTATTCAGTCAGGTTATGACAGTAGATAGATTGGGTGCTTCCGTAGATTTCCAGAGTTTAGCAACTGTGAGTCTTGAGGCTATCAAAATGTGGACCACAATAGTTCTATGCATGATGGGATATTTCTCAAGGTCTATACCTAATAAGGCTGATGCAGGAGTAAAGCCCTGTACACACAGGCCAGAATCTTGTCAGGAAAAAAACATTGTTGAGTAGCGCAGGAACCTTGAAACTTTGAACCCTCAAGTCACGACTGTATGAACTGAGCTTTAGTTTCACTTTAAGAACTGACAGTTGGTATACACTTCCCTTGCCATTTTGGACAAAAAAACATTGGCAAGAATCTCTTGCTGCCCGAGTGTACAGACACTCCTTTCAAAAGAACCATGGTTCTTTTGCAAGGTAAGAACGCGGTGACCTCATTGCGTACGACGAGCATGCGCTCGTCACATTCGATGCCGTCGCCGCCATCTTGCTGCACCCTACCTATGCCTAGGAAGCTACCGCGCATGCGTCAAAGTCATTTCGAGCATGCAAGGGTTTCCACGGTGACAGGTAAGTATACACACTCTCGGGTTTCTCGTCAGGAAAACTGCAGAGAATCTCATGACGAGAAAATAGAGAACATGTTCTCTATTTTTCTCATCTAGAGTCTGGGCAGTTTTCTTGTCGAGAAACCTGAAAGTCTCGTACACCCGCTCAGTTTACTCAGCAAGAAAGCTCTGCCAGCAGTTTTCTTGCTGGTTCTTGCTGAGTAAACTGAAGCCTCGTACACACGACCGAGAAACTCGACGGGCGAAACACATCGCTTTGCTCGTCGAGTTCCTTGTTAGGCTGTCGAGGATCTCGGCGAGCCAAATTTCCCCATTCCCGTCGAGGAAAAAGAAGACATGCTCTCTTTTTGGCTCGACGAGCTCCTCGACAGTTTCCTCGTCGAAAAGTGTACACACGACCGGTTTCCTCGGCAAAAAAAAAACAAAAACAGCAAGTTTCTTACTGGTTTTTGCCGAGAAACTCGGTCGTGTGTACAAGGCTTGGGAGTGGAAAGGTTCCCTGTAATATTTGCTATGAAGGATGAGACTGAGTTCCAAAAGCTTTTCAGGGTTTTACAACTCCAGAGAGTGTGCAAAAGATTTCCAGTTTGCTCATTACACCTCCAACAAATGTCAGATGTGAATGGATAGATTTTGGATAATTTATAATAGGTTAAATACCACCTGTTAGTTATTTTTTGGGAAACATCCCAGTGTTCGATACATGACGATGATTTGTTAATTATTTGGAATAATTTTGTCCTGCTTCATTTTGTAAAATAATGTGCAAACTGTTGGTGCTATATAAAACCTGAATAATAATAAATTTATAATAATAATAATAATAATAATAATAAATATCAGCACTGTGCCAAGAACGTTTGTTACGTTTGTAAAAAAAAAGCTGCCTGGTTTAGTTTCCCTTTAATCCCTGTTCTTGTCTCCAGCCATGCCCTCCCTGGCATTAATGTGAGATCACCTCCATCACTCAAACTATCCTAAACTACAACCAGTACAACATGTAATATTGTTATCTATTTGAACATACTATACCACAGCTAGTAATGCTTGAGTGAATACAAAAGTTTTACTTTAACAATAATGTTATAGTTATTATTATTACAACAACATTTTCTTCCTACTACTAGACTTTCTTGCAATTGCTTCCTGTGGCAGTGGAATGGATGTTAGGATTTAGAATTCACACTAAATCTGAAATCTGAAATGCTGAACACAGCTGGTGAGCTACTGAGTGGTATGCTGAAAAATTCATGTAAAATTTCATGTCATTGCTTCCCTCCTCTTCCCTGACAACTTCTGTCCATAGCTTGGTCCCTGGTAATGGACTGACTATGCTGACAGCCATCTGCTACCTGTCCCAGATATAGGCATATTTTATCTTAAAGCAGTAGTAAACCGGAAAAAAAGTCCCCCTGCAAAATAATAGCATAATGTGCTAGTATGCATCGCATATTAGCACATTACAAAAGACTCACCTTAGAATGAAGCCCTTCAGCGGCACACTGTCACTGCTGACAGGGCTTCCATCTTCACCAGGTCTACCTTCCGGGTTTGCGGGCTTCGGCAGTTTGACTGGCCGCGCCGCGATGACGTCGCTCCCACTCATGTTCGCTGTAGTCAAGGCAGAGGCACGGCTCTCTCAATGGATGGCACCGGCTTCTACTATAGTAAATATCTCCTAAACGCGGCATGTTTAGGCGATATTTACTGTACCTACAGGTAAGCCTTAGTTTAAGCTTACCTGTAGGTACAAGTAAACAAGGTAGGCTTTACTATCACTTTCACATCAATTATGGTTTTGTTACAGCATACTCTGCCAGGTACCACTAACAAAAGTCCCCAAGAGGGCTCCATGATATATAGTTAAGTCCCTGCACATGCTAAAAGCACACATATGCAAATATAGTCATGTGACTGAAATTTTGAGTCATAGGTATTATGTATCCCGAGATCTGACTTTTTTCTACTCCATCAACTGGCTCAACGCATGCTAATAACACATGCTGTGGGATATTTACTAAAACTGCAGCACTTAGAATCTGGTGCAGCTGTGCACCGTAGTCAATCAGCTTCTAATTTGTTCAATTAAGCTTTAATAATAAGGCCCGGGTTTACACTGGTCCGACAAACGCTCCGACATTGGGAGCTCATGTCGCATGATGGGAGCCGTCTTAACTGGTCCGACACATGTCGGACCAACTTTGAAAATGCTCCCTGTACTACTTTGGTCCGCCTACGAAAGTCAGATTGCCTTCTTGCATGATCCGACTTTGGCATGCGACTTGTGCTCTGCTGATCTTGAGGGGGAACTCCACGCCAAATTTTTAAATAAAAAACCTGCATGGGTTCCCCCTCCAAGAGCATAACAGGCCCTTGGGTCTGGTATGGATTTAAAGGGGAAAAAAACGGTGTGGGGGTCCCTACAAAATCCACACCAGACCCTTTTCCGAGCACGCAGCCTGGCCGGTCAAGAAAGGGGGGGGGGGCAAAGTCAGATCCAAAGTAGTACTAGTGTCGTGTCGCACCAGTGTGAACCCGGCCTTAGACCTGGAAGCTGACTGATTTCTATGCAGAGCTGCACCAGATTTTGCACGCTCCAGTTTTATTAAACTCTTTTAACTGTTTCTCAACTTTTAGGAAACAATAACAATATCAAACATTCAAGCATAACTAAACCGACTGATTAGCAATGTTTCCCAAAACAGTTAAATTCAAGGCATGCCGTGAATGGTAAATGTCACAGTTGCTTGCACTCTCGACTGAACTGTCAAGCCATCAAAAAGCTGGTGACATAACTGATCATAACTACAGATCAAAAATTGACAAAACTTTCAGCTTTCTTAGCTATAAAGGACAGGAGGGTTTAATCCTGCTTTACCTATAGGTCTTTGTTATGCCACATTGGTATGCACACTCAGGAAACAACATACATTTTTTACATGAGGTTGAAGTTGGCAGTAGTAGAGCAGCAGATCAGGTACAATATAAGTCAGACTTCAGGTGACTTCTCATCTCTAGTTCCCAAGCCCTAAAGCAGCCTTTCCTAACCAAGGTGCGACATCATGCTGTTTGGGTTCCTCAGCAGGGACGTCAAACAACAGCATCCCTGATGATGGTATACCATTTATACAGTATATGTGCCAATGTCTATTTCGTGGCACCGGGTGCCACTCAGTCATGCACCAGAAAGACTGGGGACAGTTCCTGATATAGAAGTAATGATAGGGTGCTGTAAAGACTGGATACAGAAGACTGGATACAGATTGGTAGATTTTCACATCCTGTCATGATCATCATGTGGCCTAAAATAAATAAACACAGAACTAAAGTAAAAAATTACTTTAGGTCACCTAATCCCTCAGAGGCTATTAAAAAAATAAAACTCTTTACCCCCTTAGATACCTATCTTGTTCTTGGAGTTTTGTCTCTAATGCCTTGTACACACGGTCGGACTTTTGACCATGCAAAAGTCCACCGTGAGTCCGTTCGACAGAAAGATAGAGAACAGGTTCTCTATCTAAGGTCCGTCGGACTTCCGACAAAAAAAGTCAGATTGAGGCTACACACGGCCGGACTTTCCGAGAAAAAAAGCCCGTCAGACTTTTTTTCTCGGAAAGTCCGGCCATGTGTACGAGGCATTAGAGAACCAGCAGTGTTCTCCTAACTTTCTAAACCTTCTATACAGAGCTGATGACATGGAAGACATTAATAAATAAAAAAATAAATAATGTATCCTACATATAGCATTTCTTCTGAGGGCAGCTCTGCTCTGTTAGCCATGGGTAAGGACTGGCATACGTATCGGCTTAGACTGGTTGCCTATTTCTAAACAAAAATCGAAATCCTCTCCCTCACACAAATCAGTATTAACACCACTGAGGAGGGAAGAAGAAAAAGAAAATGATGGCTGTTGAAACTCCAAAAGACTCCAGGACGGAGAAATATTTTGAGGTGAAAAAACAATTTTTAAATGGAAGTCATGGACAGAAGAGGGGTGATGGTAGATCATTTTTTTTTAAGCCCACATGAATGTACAAGGTAATTGGCTTACGTCTGTGTAGCTTCGTTCACTGCACAAGAGTCCATAGTTTTCCTTGAGGAAGTGAAAACTGAAGCACTATGACCTATGTCAGCTCCTGTAATTAGCTTCCTTAAGAATTCCATCATAATGGACTTTTTCACTGAGTGCTTCTGTCACTAGGATTGTGTAACAACAACAAACCATTGTACCGGCATTGTAAGGCGATGGATACGGTATATGTTCCCAGTTGTAGCTTTCTTCAGCTTCTATTTAAAGAACACATACACACACATAAAAATACAAGTACAAACACACATTTATTAAGAAAAACATAGAGGTTTTTTTTTTCATATATTTATTATTGTACGCTTTTTTTTATTTGATTAACTGCAAACAAATAAAGTCATAGAAGAGACATTTTCAGTTGAAGCACGTTTTTTTATTTTTTTTTCTGAAAGGCAACATTTGCCTAATGCTCTGACTTTTAGTGGGATTGCCAAATGAATGCTATTAGCGATCTTTAAAATTTTCTAATTCTGTTACTTGGCCTCAGCAGTAGAAAATGCTCATTAATTATTAATAGCTGAATACCTTCCAAGAAACATTTCCAGAACACTGAATGATACACCACTGTCCCAAAAATATGCTTCTGCCTATTATTTGTAATAAACATTACTTACTGTAACTTTATACACACTAGCTACTGTATCTAGCTCAGTTTTTGTCAACCTTTTTTCAATCAAGGCACCCTTTCTAAAATGTAAAAACTAATAGCTTTACATAATACAACAACATCCACACGTAGGACACCCAACGTTAGAGGTGATTTATTCTTCCAAAGCACGTTTGCACACTGTTACTGACCAGTATTTCAATATTTATCTTCTCCCTCAATTCCTCTCCATCAGTATGCTAATGTGGCCCCAGTGCTGAGGAGGGGTACAGGAGGGTCAAACAAGGATGCTGTGGAGGCAACAGACATTCTCCCTATCAATGGATGACATCATTGGTTGTTAGGTTGTCTAAAAAGTCATTATGGTATGGTGCATAATGAAAACTTGTGGCTTTGTGTAACGAAAAGGCAGGCTTCATCCACCTGCTGGCTTTTATACAATTTTTGATCCATTTGTATGCATTTTGCAAGGCACCCCTGAAGAAACCTCAAGGCACCCTGTTTGAAAAAGGCAGATCTAACTTATTGGATGAGGCAAAAGCAAAAGTACCCATAGCAAACAGATGTTTTCTAGCTATAATTCTTTTCCCTACACTAGAAATCATGGAATCTGGTTCTCCGATCTTATCCCTATGGGAGCAGAAGCAGAAAAAACTCACAAAGGTTTTACCCTTCCACACTCTATCCAAAGCTGAACAAAAGGTTTGACTTTAAATGAACTGTAAAGGCCCATTTACAGTATATAGGTAAATGCATGCCGTATGTGTATGCTGTATGTAAGAGTATAATTAAAGGTAAAAACTTTTAGTTACTTGCAGAAAAGTAATAGAAGGGAAATCTTCAAATTGAGACACTAGTTCTGGTGATCCTGGTGACAGAAGAAGTCCCATGGGACGAAACATACGTCAGGCTAGGCACGGAGCAGCAGTGACGTCTGAACTCTCGTGGAGGGTGCTGGACAAACAAATGTTTCCATTTTGAGCCTAATTTTATCGTTTTGTTGTAAGTACAATTTTTAATAATCTCCTGTGTGCTTTTAAAAAAATGTTGCGCAATGAGTTTATCATCCTCTTTCATATGATGAATGTGTGACCAGGCTCTGAAGTTTCCTTAACTATTGATAACTGTGGAATATACATACACCTGTGGAGTCCAATTAAGCAGGCTGGGTAGTGGATGCGGTTGAGCGCATAGTGAGGGGTGAAAGCTTACTAAAGCGCATATAGACCCAGGAGGGTCTTAAAATCTGGTAAGTCCCCATGATTAAGCTCTGGAGCAGAGTGAAACGTGTTGTACCTGGTGCTGAGGCTGTCATACACCTGCTTACAGGGTTTTGTGGTCATGTGCAACTTTTAGGACTTCCTTTCCCTACTAGATCTTTTGAGCTGGTACGAACTCTGTCCTTATCAGCACTCCTAGCAGATTGTCATGCAAGAGGACCTGGGGGAGCCTTGAGTGGTACCTGTCATTTTTGTTGTTGGTAACACAACCACTGTCACAGACACAGGCTAAAAAACTTAGGGCAGTTTTAGTTTTATGGTCTAGTGACAGAGAATAAGGCACCCACAGATATGACAGTTACCGGATTGAGCTAGGTTGCGTGACACTGTCCCTTTTACTTGGTACCGGTAGACACTGCCAGCCAACGTTGTAAGTGTTAGGCAATGGGGCACTTTAAAAAAAACCTGTCCAGTTACTATTATTTCTCCTGAGATAACCTCAATCACAGCGGTTCTCTGCTGGAATAAAGCCAAACAATTGGCCTGGGGGCAGTCAGATCATGCCTGCACATGACGCCACCCTCTATTGTCAATGGGCAGTTAATGAACTACACTAGTATCCTGCTTCTTCTCTGCAATAACCTAAGGCACTGAAGGATAATTGTTTTAAAAAAAATAAGCCTCATATACAGCATTGCATTATCTATATTTATATTGGAAATTTCAAGCTACAGTATAAAAACATAACAATTATAATAATCAGTGCTGTTCATGCAGCCATCATCAATGTCTCCATCAGTCTTATAACTTGTATTCTTACAGAAAAGAAAAGCTCACAAACTGTGGGCTACTATTTATTTATTACGTTTTTTTTTTGTTGTTGACGTTTTTTGTTATGCAACTTACAGGTATCAATTACACTTCAAACTGGATGTGACACTAAAATCTATTTAAAGCTGCATGCACATAGATGGATTATTATAATGCAATATTTTGCTGTAACTTTCTGCAGGGAGGTTGCAGACAAATTCAGCATAAAAAAATACTTGTGATTTCCTGACTTCCTGTTACAGGGTGGCCAAGTTCATTCCTCATGGCGTCACTGTATGTAGAAATGTTGCCACTCTCTCTTTTTTGCTGCCGAGATGGAAAATGGGATTTGCAGTGTACATGACTGCAACTAACATGCACTGTTTATTTCAAACAAACAGAAGTAAGGGAAACAGAGAGTGTTGGGAGCCCACAAAGGATGCTACAAGGAGGCAGAAAAACACGAGATGAGAAATAATTTTATTAAAAATAGATTAAAGGACCATTAAACCGGAACGTCACTCTCTCAATCAATACTATTTGTAATCCTTATGCTGCTAGCATTGGTAAATAGATAGGAAAGTATGTTATATTTACTTGTTTAAAACTTTTGTTTTATTTCTTCAGTTCCTTCCTGCTTTCTATGCCTAGGCAAATTATGTCATACATCCCAGTAGTCTTCAGGAGAGGAGGAGGGGTTTTCTTAGCTAAGCACACCCTCCTGCCTGCATACTTCAGCTCAGGGGTCTCCAAACGATGGCCATCTAATTGTTCAGGAACTACAATTTCCACCATGCCTAGTCATGTCTGTGAATGTCAGAGTTATACAATGCATCATGGGATGTGTAGTTCTGCAACAGCTGGACGGCTGTAGTTTGGAGATCCCTGCTGGCTAATGGGCAGTTGGATTCCTGGAAGTAAATGCTATAGAACTCATCTGCCCCTACTCAAGATGGCCACAGCTAGAAATGCTAGGAGGAGTGATTTATCAGCAAAATAAAGCATGGAGACCAAGATGGATGGGAGAGTTTGCTTTGAATGCTAAAAATGAGTTAAAGGATCACTAAAGGAAAACAATTTTTTTGCTGAAATGACTGTTTACAGGATATAGAGACATAAAAGTTAACTGATTCCTTTTAAAAATGATTAAAAATAGATTAAATTCAATCATATAATGTGCCTGTAGTTTCACTTTCGTTTTAACCACTTGAGCACCGGGCCATCGTCAAATGGTGACTCTGAATATTCAACAGGATGTCTTTTGACGTCCTGTATTCCTCCAGCCACTGGGGGGCGCACGAGCGTGCCGGCGGCGGCGCGCGCGCGCCCGGCGCATCCCCGAGATGCCGATGCGCGCGCCTGGCGGTCGCGATGTCCGCCAGGTACCCGCGATCGGTAACGACAGAGCAGTGACGTGGAGCTCTGTGTGTAAACACAGAGCTCCACGTCCTGTCAGGGGACAGAGGAGACCGATCTGTGTCTCTTGTACATAGGGACATAGATCGGTCACCTCCCCCAGTCACCCCCCTTCCCCCACAGTTAGAACACAATACAGGTATACATATTAACCCCTCCCTCACCCCCTAGTGTTAACCCCTTGAATGCCAGTCACATTTATACAGTAATTAGTGCATATTTATCGCATTAATCGCTGTATAAATGTGAATGGCGCCAAAAACGTGTCAAAAGTGTCCGATGTGTTCGCGGCAATGTCACGGTGACAGTAAAAAAATCGCAAATCGCCGCCAATACTAGTAAAAAAATTAATAAAATAAAAATGCCATAAATCTATCACCTATTTTGTAAACGCTATAACTTTTGCGCAAACCAATCAATATATGATCATTGCGATTTTTTTTACCAAAAATATGTAGAAGAATACGTATCGGCCTAAACTGAGGAAAAAAAAAGTTTTTTTAAAAAAAATTGTGATATTTATTAAATAAAAAAGTAAAAAATATTGTGTTTTTTTTTTTAAATTGTCACTCTTCTTTTGTTTATAGCGCAAAAAATTAAAACCGCAGAGGTGATCAAATACCACCAAAATAAAGCTCTATTTGTGGGAACAAAATGATAAAAAAATTGTTTGGGTACAGTGTAGCACGACCGCTCAATTGTCATTCAAAGTGCGACAGTGCTGAAAGCTGAAAATTGGCTTGGGCAGGAAGGTGCGTAAGTGCCCGGTATGGAAGTGGTTAAACTGGTTTCATGTTTATGTGAAGTAAAGAGACCCACAGAACAAAAACAAACAAATCCAGGGCAGTGTTTTGTTTTTAAAATGAATCTGATTGGTTCTGTTAAGTTTTAGACACACAGTAATGACAGCTTAGACCAGGGGTCTCCAAACTTTTTACTTCGAGGGCCACATTCTATATTTTACACATATTCGCGGGCCGGAAACATAATTTATAAATAAATCCACAGAAGAAGAATAGAATAGAATTTGACTTACTGCTGACAGCAGGATTGGATGGTGCTCCTATATTCTTTGCTGGCACCTAAACGCTGGAGCATCATGCAGCGGGGCTAAACTTCCAGCGTGCATGAGGCTTTACATCCGTGTCACCATCATCTGTGTCCCCATCAGTCTTCCCATTCATCTGTGTCCCCATTTATCTGTGTCCCCATCATCTGTGTCCCCATCAGTCTCCCCATCCATCAGTCTCCCCATCCATCAGTCTCCCCATCCATCTGTGTCCCCATCCATCTGTGTCCCCATCCACCTGTGTCCCCATCAGTCTCCCCATTCATCTGTGTCCCCATCAGTGTCCCCATCCATCTGTGTCCCCATTCATCTGTGTCCCCATCTGTGTCCCCATCCACCTGTGTCCCCATCCACCTGTGTCCCCATCCACCTGTGTCCCCATCATCTGTGTCCCCATCATCTGTGTCCCCATCAGTCTCCCCATCCATCTGTGTCACCATCATCTGTGTCCCCATCTGTGTCCCCCATCCATCTGTGTCCCCATCCACCTGTGTCCCCATCATCTGTGTCACCATCATCTGTGTCCCCATCAGTCTCCCCATCCATCTGTGTCACCATCATCTGTGTCCCCATCAGTCTCCCCATTCATCTGTGTCCCCATCAGTGTCCCCATTCATCTGTGTCCCCATCAGTGTCCCCATCCACCTGTGTCCCAATCCACCTGTGTCCCCATCATCTGTGTCCCCATCATCTGTGTCCCCATCAGTCTCCCCATCCATCTGTGTCACCATCATCTGTGTCCCCATCAGTCTCCCCATTCATCTGTGTCCCCATCAGTGTCCCCATTCATCTGTGTCCCCATCAGTGTCCCCATCCACCTGTGTCCCAATCCACCTGTGTCCCCATCATCTGTGTCCCCATCATCTGTGTCCCCATCAGTCTCCCCATCCATCTGTGTCACCATCATCTGTGTCCCCATCAGTCTCCCCATTCATCTGTGTCCCTATCAGTCTCCCCATTCATCTGTGTCCCTATCAGTCTCCCCATCCATCTGTGTCACCATCATCTGTGTCCCCATCAGTCTTCCTATTCATCTGTGTCCCCATTCATCTGTGTCCCCATCAGTCTTCCCATTCATCTGTGTCCCCATTCATCTGTGTCCCCATCAGTCTTCCCATTCATTTGTGTCCCCATTCATCTGTGTCCCCATCAGTCTCCCCATCCATCTGTCTCCCCATCCATCTGTGTCCCCATCAGTCTCCCCATTCATCTGTGTCCCCATCAGTCTCCCCATCCATCTGTGTCCCCATCCATCTGTGTCCCCATTCATCTGTGTCCCCATCAGTTTCCCCATCCACCTGCGTCCCCATTCATCTGTGTCCCCATCATCTGTGTCCCCATTCATCTGTGTCCCCATTCATCTGTGACCCCATCATCTGTGTCCCCATTTATCTGTGTCCCCATCCATCTGTGTCCCCATCCATCTGTGTCCCCATTCATCTGTGTCCCCATTCATCTGTGTCCCCATCCATCTGTGTCCCCATCAGTCTTCCCATTCATCTGTGTCCCCATTCATCTGTGTCCCCATCAGTCTCCGCATTCATCTGTGTCCCCATCAGTCTCCCCATTCATCTGTGTCCCCATCAGTCTCCCCATTCATCTGTGTCCCCATCAGTCTCCGCATTCATCTGTGTCCCCATCAGTCTCCCCATTCATCTGTGTCCCCATTCTTCTGTGTCCCCATCACTCATTAGGCTATCCCCACAAATTGGTGTCCCCATTAGAGCCCCCCCCATCATTTATCCGAGTCTCCCTGCACATTTGTGTCCCCATCACAGCCCACCCCCGCCTGCATATTTGTGTCACCATTAGAGCCATCAGCCCCCCTCCTCACATGTTTGTGTCCCCATAAGAGCCACCAGCACCCCCACATTTGTGTCCCCATCAAACCCCACAGATATTTGTGTCCCCATCAAAATCATCAGCCCCCCACATTTGTGTCCCCATCAGACCCCACAGATATTTGTGTCCCCATCAGAGTCATCACCCCCCCCCCCCCCATATATATATATTTATGTCCCATCAGTCATCAGCCCCCCCCCCCCACATTTATGTCCCCATCAGTCATCAGCCCCCCCCCCCACATGTATGTCCCCATCAGAGTCATAAGCGCCCCAAAATGTGTGTCCCTATCAGTCTACAACCCCCCCTCCACGTGTGTCCCCAGCAGAGTCATCAGCCCCCCAAAATTTGTGTCCAAATCGGTCTGAAGACCCCCTCCACGTGTGTCCCCATCAGAGTCATCAGCCCCCAGATGTTTGTGCCCCATCAGCGCCATTCAACCCACCCCCACTCAAGTGTATCAGCCCCCCTCCTTGCATGTGTCCAGCGCGTCTCCACTCTCCGTCACTGGCTGTGCAGACCTGCTGCATCTCCCGACTCCCGCCCCGCTGGTATTGCACACTCGTTACTGGTTAACAGCGAGGCGGGAGGCGGGAGCAGGGAGGCGGCAACGGGTCTGCCCTAAACACCTTATTGGCTGCTGGGATGCCGTGGTCCCAGCAGCCAACACACACAGTGAGATGCCGGGAGGGATTGCGGGACCTGCGCTGCATATTGCCTGGGGCGAATATGCAGCGCAGATTCCACAACTAACAGGTGGACTAAGGAGTCATGCTGCGGGCCGGAAGAAATGGCCTGGCGGGCCGGATGTGGCCCGCGGGCCGTAGTTTGGAGACCCCTGGCTTAGACCATCGTGAAAAGCTCCCAGTATGATGGTTATAAGGAGCCAGACAACCAGGAAGTGTGGAGATCACAGCAGTTTTACAGCAACATCAAAGCAAAAACGAGCAATGAGGACATGAAACCAGTACTGCAGTAAGGTAAAGGAAACTATTTAGCTAAAAAAAAAAAAAATTCCTTTAGTGATCCTTTAAATTGCGTTTTTAGTGCTCAGATGCAGTGTAGTTCCACTTTAAATAGTGGATATATATGAATTTGTTTTGTATCATTTGAAATGGGCAGGTTGCTTTTGGAAAAACATGTTGAAAGTTCTGGAATCTACAGTGCCTTCAAAAAGTATTCATACCCCTTGAAATTTTCCAAATTTTGTCATGTTGCAACTAAAAATGTAAATGTATTTTATTGGTATTTTATGTGATTGACCAACACAAAGTGGCACATAATTGTCAAGTGAACGGAAAATGATAAATGGTTTTCAAAATGTTTACAAATAAATATTGCATGCATTTGTATTCAACCCCCTGTACTCTGATACCCCTAACTAAAATCTAGTGGAACCCAGGGGCTGACTGACAACTCATGGGGCCCCCGGGCAATAGAAGATTATGGGGCCCCCGGGCTTACAGATGGCCACCATGCCAGGAGGTAGTGCAGAGGCGGGCAGCTAAAATCTCGGGATTTTCACATCAAAAGCATGTCGGTTTCGTACATTTCAGGGACAGATGTAAAAAAAACACAGATTTTTACATACTGTCCCTGGTTTTACTGAGCCTGGCAACCCTGATGGGGCCCCCTAGTGGCATGGGGCCCTCGGGCAGTGCCCGAGTACCTCAATGGTCAGACCGCCCCTGGTGGAACCCATTGCCTTCAGAAGTCACCTAAATTAGTAAATAGAGCCCACCTGTGTGTAATTTAATCTCAGTATCAATACAGCTGTTCTGTATTTGAACAAACAGCATCATGAACGCCAAGGAACACACCAGACAGGTCAGGGATAACGTTTTGGAGAAGTTTAAAGCAGGGTTAAGTTACGCTGAAGACGGGGAGGATACAGTACGTAGCTGAGCTGGGGAAAGAGCCTGACCATGGTGCCAAATGAGAGCAACTGAGGGAGGCTCCGGGTGGACTGGCAGGAGACTAACGGCGTGAAAGGCCGGGACAAGCTCCACGGATGACACCCGACAACAGCGTCTGCATGCCGGTGGAGGGACAGGAGCTCTGAGCGGAGGGAGAACATGGAATAACACGCTTGGAGGTCTGCCTTGGCTGGTTCGGTCCCTCCTGCACCCCCCTAGCCTCAGGACTCAGAAGGGAATATGCAGGGGGGAGGTGAGCAATAAACAAATGGATAATTTGTGGCTGCTAGCCCTGCCTATTAACTGCAGTGTAAAGTACATGCAAAAATAAACTGAGGAATGTTATATGCTTGAACTGAGGTACTACCACATGAATTAAATATACTGTATTAACTGTGTAATACTGGACAGAGAGCCCAAGCACCACCGTACTTGCTCCGCTGACCCAGATAGGGGGGACTTCTGTGAGCAGGGCTGCAGACTGTATACCAGGAGTGGTGGGTCATTAGAGGTCGACCAGTATTTCGGCGCAGCAACTGAGGAGAAAAGGCATGGATGAAAATCTACTAAGGAACGTTTAACTAAATTATACGAACTGTTTGAAAAAATCTTTGCATACTCATGCCTGCCCCAGTATGACCCCCCCTAACAGGAAAAATCTATAAGTGAGCTGAAATATACCAGCTAACTAACTGGGTGATTTGTGTGATTAAAAAAGCAATGAATGTCTGAACTATAATGAAAACGCCAATAAAACCACACTAAAGAACTGTACAAAAAAAGGCATAATCTCTGAGCGGCTTATAAACTGAACAGGACTGGAAATTAAAAGGAATCTGTTTTGGAGGAGACTCATAAACGCATAAGGGTCACTCAAACTGCCCGAGGCGCACACAACCCACAGATTACCAGGGATGACTATGAGGAAACACAGTGGCTTAAAGACGTCGACAAGAAGTCGCCAAAGCTTGAAGGGGAAATCAACCTGGGGAGGGGGAAAAAAAACAGTAAATAAAAATACCAGAATAAGAGGCAGAACCACTGGGACCAAGCCCAAAACCCTAAGGGAGAGCTTGAATACGAGCACGATCCAAAAATACTTAACAAAAGAGGGAAGTCCAAAAGCCCCGGCCCTAAAAAGCAACAACAGGCAACAAAGAAAAGAAAAAGGAACCTGCGAAAAAGAAAGGAGAAGCACAGGAAAAAAATAAAACAGACACCAAGATGGAAAGCGAAGTAGAGACAAGAAGAAGCGACTAACAGAGTACCTGTGCTCAAATGCTAACTTAATTAGAAATAACAGAGATGTTTGTAAGACTAGAAAATTCCCTCAAGACAGAAATCGCTACATGCGGGCTGACCTGGGCCAGCTGCTAAAGAGAGTAGAGGAAACGGAGGATAAGAACAATAAGCAGGCTTCAGAAATAAAATAATTAAAAATTAAAGTCAAAACTTTACAGACTGGCCAGAGAGAAAAACTATACAAATTGGAAAACCAACAAAATCAAAGCAGACGCCAGAACTTGAGGCCAAAACTCAGACCCCATAAAAAAACAGTTGTAAACATGGATATGGATCCCACTACTACGAAAATAGGATGCAAATAACTAAACTATGACAACAATTAACTTCTTGACTTATATTGTTAGAGGGCTAAACACACCAACATAAAGGCATAACATTTTGAAAGAGATCGAGCACCATGGGGCCGGAGTGGTCTTTTTACAAGAGACACACCTGTCCCATGAAACAAACCTGGAGCTGTATTATCAACAATTTCCAAAGTGGTACTATAGTGACTTGATGACAAATAAGGCAAAGGGAGTAGCAATTGCAATAGGCAGAGGAATTCGGGTCTCCCTCGAGGACAGACTAACTGACCCAGTGGGAAGATTTCTCTTCTTAAAGCGGAAGTTGCTGGGAATAGAGTGTACATTAGCAAATATATACTGCCCCAATAGAGGCCCAACGGGTTACCTGGGTGAAGTTCTGGGAAGACTGTCGGAATTTAAAAAAGGGAAAGTGATTATAGCCCGGGACTTGAACTTTTGTATGGACCTGAAACAACAAGACCGTATGTCCATAGTACAGGGGATGAGGAATGCTCAGTTAAAGGCGATAAAACAGAAATTACACCACTATCAGTTAGTGGATGTATTTAAAATGCAACATCCTAGGACACAAGACTATACGTTCTACTCCCCTGTGCACGGGACGTACACTAGGATTGATTATTGGCTGATGATGTTAGATATGGTAATCTCCAACAACATAGAAATAACTACACTATCAGATCATGCACCAATGACCATGAAAATAAAGATATCAGAAACTCAGACACAGACGTATTCATGGAGGTTAAATGAAGACCTACTAGATAAGCAAGGTGAAGAGATAATAGAAAAAGAACTAGAACAATACTTTAGTTTAAACTAAACCAGTGAGGTTGCTGATAATACCCTGTGGGAGGCCCATTAAGCCTACATAAGGGAAATTCTGATCTTATTGGGAGCCAGGAAAAAGAAGGGAAGAATAAAAAAGAGGGAAAAATTTATAGAAGAAATATACTTACTAGAGCAAAGACATAAAAAAGATGGAGGATATGGTATTGGAAAAAAAAGTATGTTAATGTATATCCCTACTTGAAGGGAAAATGTTTTGTATACTGACAAATACTGAAAAATAAGGAGTAAAATAAAGCAGGGTTAAGTCACAAAAAATATCCGAAGCTTTGAACATCTCACAGAGCACTGTTCAATCCAGAGCATTAATCGGAGAAGCAGCTAATGCCCCGTACACACGATCGGAATTTCCGATGGACTTATTCCATCGGATTTTCCAATCGTGTGTAGCTCCATCTGAGTTTTTTCATTAAAAATTCTGATGAATTCCATCGGAATTTAGATATAGAACATGTTCTATATTTTCCCAATGGAATTCCATCGGAATTCCAATGTGATTTGGCCGGGCAAAATCCTGATCGTGTGTACGCGGCATAAGAGGCCTATGGTAACTCTGGAGGAGCTGCAGAGATGCACAGCTCAGGTGGGAGAATCTGTCCACAGGACAACTATTAGTTGTGCACTCCACAAATCTGGCCTTTTATGGAAATGTGGCCATTGTTGAAAGAAAGCCATAAGTCATAAGAAATGTAAAAAAAAAAAGTAAATATGATCTATCTATTTACTAATTCTAGTCATTGTTAATTGAGTGAAGTTCTGCTTTAACTAGAAACAACATCTCTGTGTCCACTCTGATTTAGTTTCACTTTTTTTTAGGGGTCTTCTGTGACTTCATGGCTGTTCTTCATAGTCTTTACAGGCTGCTCCATCCCTCAGCCCCCCCCCCCCTAATACTTACCTGAGACCCCTCTCGATTCAGAGATGTCCAGGAGAGACTTGTCTCTACAGGGACTCACACTCCTGATTGGCTTTTGGCAACAGCAGGAACCATTGGCTCACACTGCTGTCAATCACAGCCAGTGAGCTAATCAGGAGACTGAGGGGGTGGGGCCAAGCTGCGGCTCCATGTCTGAATGGACACGCAGAGCAGCGGCCTGGCTCAGGTTTCCCCTATAGCAAGCTGCTTGCTGTTGTGGGGGCATTTTAAAGGAGGGAGGGGCCAACAGTGCTGGCGAGGGACCCAAGAAGAGGAGGATCCATGCTGCTCCGTGCAAAACCATTACACAGAGCAGGTAAGTATAACATGTTTGTTATTTAGAAAAAACTAGACTTTAGTATCATTTTAACTATGGAAATGAGGCAAAATGTACCCTTGTAGTAGGGCCCCTCTGCACTTCAAGTGTTCACTGCTTATTGAGTCTAGAGGGGCTGCAATCATGAGTGATACGTAATTTACTCCCCACTTCGATGGGCTCTGACAGGCCTATCAGGCTGGTGTTGTGCTGCCAGCTCTCAAAAGGGCTCATTCAGACAGCTGATTAGTGTCGCCCTCCATGCAGAGCTGCTGGCAGATTTACCCCAGAGCTGTGTGCAGGCAGCCTATAGAAGTGGACTTAAAGTGGCTGTAAATGTATAAGGTTTTTTATAGGGTTGTCCCGAGTACCGATACTTTTTTTCAAGTACTCGCCGATATCGATTACCGATACTTTGTTTAATGTCATGTGACAGTGGCAGTATTTATTTATTTATTTTACAATATTTTTTTATTATTATTTTAGGGGGGGGGGGGGTGGATTGTCAGTGTGTTTTTTTTTTTTTTACATTTTTTAAATTTATTATTTATTTATTTATTGCAATTTTTTTTTTAATCAGCCCTGTTGGGGGTCTTTGGAGAGATATCAGTTGGTCTTAACAGACCCCTGACATCTCCCCTTTAAGACAGAGAAAGGGACTAAGGACACAGATTCCTCAGTCCCTTTCTCAGCAGCCTCAGCTAAGAATGGAGAGAAGCTTCTCTCCATTCATAAACTGAAGCATCGTAAACACAGGTCACGATGCTTAGCTATATGAATGGACAGAGTCAGTGATCACTGACTCTGTTCATTCGGAAAAGGTAGGAGCCCGGTGAACCATCCCTATAGAGGAACCATACCAACAAGTCACCGGATTTAGCGGCTCCTACCTCCGCTCTCCATCCTGACAAATTGAGGGGGGAGAGCGGCACGGACGGGGGGAGAAGACTGCACGGACGGGGGGAGAAGACTGCACGGACAGGGGAGAGGACTGCACGGACAGGGGGAGAGAGGACTGCACGGACGGGGGGAGAGAGGATTGCATGGACGGGGGGAGAGAGGACTGCACGGACGGGGGGAGAGAGGACTGCACGGACGGGGGGAGAAGACTGCACCGACGGGGGAGAAGACAGCACGGACGGGGGGAGAAGACGGCACGGATGGGGGAAGAAGACTGCATGGACGGGGGGAGAAGACTGCACGCAGGGCCGGATTAACAATGGGGCTGATGGAGCTGCAGCTCCAGGCCCCTTTCTCAAGATAGGCCCATTTGCCCAAAAAAAAAAAAAAAAAAAAAATTTTTTTTTTTTTTTTTTTTTTAAGATCGAATTTGGGGGGTTGTAGCTCGATGACCAGAGGTCACAGAAACCCCACATTTGGGGGTAGGCATGGGAAGAGCTACCCCACAACTGGTTAAAATATGGGACGGCTATCATTTATGGTTCCGGAGATACGGGCCTGCTTGCACAGCCTGTCAGAAGCTACATTCAGAGCGGCCATTATAAATACAAGCTGACACACTACAGCAGACTGATAGGATCACAGTGTTATAATAATTATTTGTATATTACTCATGGTAATTAACCCCTTGCCACCCAGGCCAATTCTGACACTTCTCTACTACATGTAAAAATCATCATTTGTTTTTTGCTAGAAAATGACTCTATGGTGGTCTTTGCACTTTTTATGTTGCAGGGTACAGAGCTGCACGATTCTCGCTAAAATGAGAATTGCAATTTTTTTGCTTAGAAGATAGATCACGATTCTCTCACGATTGTTGCGGCGTAACATCATCTTTCACATTAAAACAAAAAAAAAAAAAAAATGGGCTAACTTCACTGTTTTGTTTTTATGGTTTTTATTATTCATTGAAGTGAGCAAATGCAGTGTGACATAAAATATTGCAGCAATAGCCATTGTATTCCCTAGAGTCTCTGCTAAAATATATATAATGTTTGGCAGTTCCAAGTAATTTTCTAGCAAATAATATTGCTTTCTAACTTAAGAAACAAGTGTTGGACTTTAAGTGGTTAAATTTAGTTACAATGTTAGTTAGTTACAATGTTTCATTTTGTTTACAAACTTCGCAGACTGCCCAGATTTGTTCTTTACACACAGAAGTGTATCCCTTTGATCTAAGAAGGAAGTGTCAGTTACAATGTTTTCTGTTAAAAACTTGGCAGACTGCCCAGATATTTTCTTTTGACAGCTGAAAGTCTCTCCACTTGTTATATGAAAGAATCAGCAAACTCTGCATTGAAGATCGTCAGGGGGGTTGAATCGAGATCACAATTTTTTTAACGATTAATTGTGCAGCTCTAGCACGGTATTTGCGCAGCAATTTTTTCAAACATGTTTTTTTGGAAAAAAATGTTTCATTCATTAAAAAAACAGTTAGTTAGTTAAGTTAGCACAATTTTTTTTTGGTATCCTAAGCGATGCTTTACATTTTTTTAGGTTACATGTTTAGAGTTACAGAGGAGGTCTAGTACTAGAATTATTGTTCTCGCTCTAACGATCGTGGCGTATATAACCTGTGTATATCTGGCTCTGATACTACCAGTGCCTACCCAGCCACTGACTAGTATCTCTCCCCAGCCTGTCCCCACACACCCTCTCACCTGCTGACCTGTGGATGGGGGAATCACTCCTGCAGTGTTATTGTGTTCTGCCAGTGCGTACAATGATCAGTGTTGCTAACTTTAGCTGGCAGCACTGATTGTTTTAAGAAAAAAAAACAGGCTGGTTGTACTCAAGTTGATTAATAGATTGACTTGTGTAAAACCAGCTAGCCCATACATAGATTGACTATGGCTGGTCTCTGCATAATTGGCATAATTTCAATCCATGTATGACCCGCTTAACCACTACGCAGTCCCTAAATATCCTTCCACTCCTGTACATAGTGCTCACTGTCATACCCTCCACACTCCTCTCCTGTACATAGTGCCCACTGTCATACCCTACACACTCCTCTCCTATACATAGTGCCCACTGTCATACCCTACACACTCCTCTCCTGTACATAGTGCACACTGTCATACCCTCCACACTCCTCTCCTATACATAGCGCCCACTGTAATACCCTTCACACTCCTCTCCTGTACATAGTGCCTGCTGACATACACTTCTCTCCTGTACTTAGTGCCCACTGTCACACCCTCCACACTCCTCTCCTGTACATACTGCTCAATGTCATACCCTCCACACTCCTCTCCTGTACATACTGCTCACTGTCGCACCCTCCACACTCCTCTCCTATACATAGTGCCCACTGTCATACCCTCCACACTCCTCTCCTATACATAGCGTTCACTGTCATACCCTCCACACTCCTCTCCTATACATAGTGCCCACTGTCATACTCTCCACACTCCTCTCCTATACATAGAGCCCACTATCATACCGTCTACATTCCTCTCCTGTACATACTGCCCCATCATACCCTCCACACTTCTCTCTGGTACGTACTACCCTCTGTCATACCCCCCTCACTCTTCCTGTACATATTGCCCATTGTCATACCCTTCACACTCCTCTCCTGTACATAGTGCTTTTTTCCGTACCCTTTGTACTCCTCTCCTGTACATAGTGCCCACTGTTAGACCCTCCACATTCCTCTCCCTCACCTGCACATACTTCCCACTTATATACCGTCCATACTCCTCCCCTATGTCGCTTACCCACAAAAACAGTTCTTTAAAATTATACTGAATATCCTCAATGTTACCAGCTCTAGAACGGACACACTTTTGTTAGTTCAACTAAAGGAAATCTCAGTTCTCATATTTGTTCTGCCCCATTATTAGTACTCATTTAATTTTGTGATTACTACTGTGATGTATAGAGGAACATCGGGGATCTCAGCTACTCTAAATATAGCACTTATATAAAAAAGTGGCCCTGAAAATATTTTTTAAATGTTGGCAACTGTGCATATTTTTTAAATGTTGGCCACCGTCCACCGGGTCAGTAGGGGGCCCCATGAGAGGCTCCTGGGATCCTGTGATAATAAAGCGGTAGTAAACTTTCCTGACATTACTACTTTTTAGAGGCCCTGGGGTAGGTTATGCCACAACGTACAAGTATGCACAGCATATTAGCACATTAGTGTACACTTCAATTTTCAGACTGAGCCCTCCAGTGCTGCGATGAATCAGGCGGGGCCCGGGCGCTTACATCTTCACCCAGTCTTCCTTCTGGGTTCTGTGCCTTTGGTCACTTGCCTTGGCTGGGCTGCGTTCATGTCATTCCCACGCATTTATTTATTATGTATTACACCCCATTCACACCTCCGCGACAAAACGCCCGACGCCGGCCGCTCGTGCCGCTGGAGGGGAGAATTCCCATTGCTGTCTATGAGATGGTTCACATCTCATAGACGCCATACACCTGCGGCATGAAAAAAAGTCCCGGACCCTTTTTTTCAGGCGGCATTGGCGTTCGGCCATACAAAGCAATAGGAAGGATTTGTAAAAAAAAAAGTTACACTATTCGCGGCAAAATATGCCGCGTACGCGGCGTTACTTGTCGCGGAGGTGTGAATGCAGCCTAAAAGGCCCCACCAAAATCCTCAGCACCAGGCCCATGATGTTCTTAATCTGGCCCTGACTGCACGGACGGGGGGAGAAGACTGCATGAACGGGGGGAAAAGACTGCATGGACGGGGGGAGAAGACGGCACGGACGGGGGTAGAAGATGGCCCGGACGAAAAGACAGCAGGGGTAAAAGACAACACAGGGAAAAGACAACACGGGGAAAAGACAACACAGGGAAAAGACAACACGGGGAAAAGACAACACAGGGAAAAGACAGCACGGAGCACGGGGGAAAGACAGCATGGGGGAGAAGACTTGCAACTCCCCTGCCTGCCCAGGTATTGGGTGAGGCATCGGAGCATTTCCCCCGAGTACAAGTACTCTGGGAAATGCTCGGTATCGGTACCGATACTAGTATCGGTATCGTGACATCCCTAGTTTTTTACCTTCATGCATAGAATGCAAAAAGAACTTCTGTGTGCAGCAGGGCCCCAGCCCACCCTAAAACTATCCTGAGCCCCGTCTCAATCCAGCAATGTGCACGAGAGCCTCGGCTCCCTCAAGTCTCTACCTCCTCATTAGCTGAGACCGCAGCAGTATCACAGCCAATGTGGAGAGAGCTGGGGCGTGGTGAATGGACAAAAAGAGCAGAAGCTCAGAAGCAAGCTTGCCTGGGTGCCCTCATAGCAAACTGCTTGCTATGGAGGCACTAGGCAGGAGGGAGGGCCTTGGAACACCGACGGGGAGACCCAAGAAGAGGAGCATCGGGACTGTCACATCCATGTTTGTGGCGCATTTTTGGAGTGGCACCATTCATTTTGAATTAGCCTCCCTCCACTCCAAAAAAAATGTCAAAGAAGCTCATGTACCAAATTTTTGAGCCAGGGGCATTTGGAGCTGTGTGTTTTGTTGTGATTTTAGTGTGTTTCGTCGCACAACAATCGAGGTAAAATCACACCACGTTTGGGGTGGCATTAATAAATAATGACACTGCAGGCACATTTTGCGCTTTGCTGCGATTCTGAAATTACAGGTTGAATCGTGCGATTCCAATACACTCAACTGTGAATAGGGCCTCAAGGTGATTTATTTGTAAAAATGTAGTTACATTTAAACGTAAGCCTTTAGCTTTGTATCAGTAACAGGCATAAACAGTCCTTTCTGATAAACAGTACTGTGAAACCCAACGTCCTCAGGGGATCCACAGTTCCCATTAGGGAGGAGCACAGAGAGCCGTGTCATACATTGAATCAATAACAGAATTCATGCTGCTTCGTAATTTTTGACCAAGACTCTGGGGTTGATTTACTAAAGGCAAATCCACTCTCCACTACAAGTGCACTTGGAAGTGTAGTCGTTGTAAATCTGAGAAGGAGGTTTAAAATGAGGGGAAGATCTGCTGATTTTATCATCCAATCATGTGCAAGCTAAAATGCTGTATTTTATTTTCCCTTGCATGTCTCCTTTGGATCTACAGCGACTGCACTTGAAAGTGCGCTGGTAGTGCAAAGTGGATTTGCCTTTCAGGAATAAATCCCTCTGCACCTTTCTCCCTGCTAACTGCCCAGTAATGGGTTGTGTCAATGAGATTACAGGTGATCCACACTAAACCCAGGTGTACAGTCTAAAATTAAACATGATGTAACATATTATTACACAGGAGAGCTCATATAATACTAAGCTGGGTGGATAGCTTGGCACACACACCCAATAGCTGTAAGGTTTCATTTAAACGGGGGGGGGGTTAAAAACAGGTTTTTGGTGCACGTTTTTACCACTCCTTGACCACCCACCTACAAGCAGACATGGTGCACAGTGTCTGCTTTTCATCGCAGTGCCAGAATTACCACGCAACATGCAGAGATAAGCAGGCAGCACCGCTGGTCAAACACTCCCATATAAGTGAATAGGAAACGCTTAGTCTGCAGCTGCAGCGCACCCCCCTCAGGCCTCGTACACACGACCAAGAATCTCGTCGTAAAAGAAACGTTGTTTTCCTCGACGAGGTTCTTGTCAGGCTTGTCGAGAATCTTGTCAAGCTTTCTTTGCGTACACACTGTCAAGACAAAATCTCGTCGTTCTCAAACGCGGTGACGTACAACACGTATGACGGCACTATAAAGGGGAAGTTTGATTCCACTGGCGCCACCCTTGGGGCTGCTTTTGCTAATCTCATGTTACTGCGTGTTAAGTAAAAGTTTGGTAAGAGACGATTTGCACTTTTCAGACTGTTACAGCGCGACGAATGTGCTATCTCCATTACGAACGCTACTTTTACCGAAGGTGCGCTCCCGTCTCATACTTTATTCTGAGCATGCGCGGGTTTCCAAGCATACACACGAACGTGTTTCTTGTCGTAAACCAGCCCGACGAGGAACGCGACGAGGAAATTAAGACTCCTGACGAGAAAAAAGAGAACATTTTTCTCGTTGAGATCCACGACTGTTTTCTCGACGAACACACAACCGTTTTTCTCTGCAAAATTGCTCTGCCAGCATTTTTCTTGATGGATTTTGCCGCGGAAAACGGTCGTGTTTATGAGGCCTCAATACAAAATCGCTATTAGGCAGTAAAAAATACATGTTTACATGCAAGAAAAATGCAGCATTCTGCGCTTTTCAAAAAACGCAATTCTTCTTGCATATGCATTCATACAGCATTTATAAACGCATTCAACTGCATCTGGTGTAAATAAGCCCTAAAGGCTTTTGTATTCCTTTGCTAAGCTTTTAGAACCTTGCCTTTCCATGCTGAACTCCAGGCAGATCTAAAAGGTGAAAATGAACACAGCTCTCTTACCATTAATACAAAAGACAATGGGGGTTATTTACTAAAGGCAAATCCACTTTGCACTACAGGTACAAACTACAAGTGCAAAGTGCATTCGGAAATGCAGTCGCTGTAAATCTGAGGGGTAGATCTGAAATTAGGGGAAGCTGGATGCTGATTTTATTATTCAATCATGTGCAAGCTAAAATGCTGTTTTTTATTTTCCTTGCATGTCCCCCTCGGATCTACAGCGACTGCACTTCCAAGTGTAAATAACCCCCATTGTATTTTTAAACAATTGCCTTGGTATCAGCCTATTGCATTGCTACAGTTTGTACAGTAGAGCCCAGAGAAGGGTGGGGAGAAGCAACATAAGGAGCCAATCTAGTGTGCTGTAGTGCAAAGCATGCTGACAGGGGGAGAGAGCAGTGACAGATGAGAGATTAGTAAACTATCGGGGTTAAAAGCGTCCGATAGCTTCCGGATACCGCAGCTAAATGGATGGTAAAGCGCCGCTTTACCGATAATGCGGCCAGCTGGCAGTGTGAAATAGCTCTTCAGATAATTCAGCTTCACTCCATGCCGATATAAATATAGCCTAGAGAATGTACAGACCCCCCTTCAGCACAGATGGACCCCCCCCTTTCAGCACAGACCCCTCCATTCAGCACAGATGGACCCCCCCCCCTTCAGCACAGACCCCTCCATTCAGCACAGATGGACCCCCCCCTTCAGCACAGACCACTCCATTCAGCACAGATGGACCCCCCATTCCGCACAGACCCCTCCATTCAGCACAGACACCCCCTTCAGCACAGATGGACCCCCTTTAAGCACAGATCCCCCTTCAGCACAGATGGACCCCCCCTTCAGCACAGATGGACCCCCTCTTCAGTACAGACCCCCCTTCAGCACAGATGGACCCCCCCTTCAGTACAGACCCCCCTTGAGCACAGATGGACCCCCCATTCATTACAACCCCCCTTCAGCACAGACGGACCCCCCCTCCCCCCATCCCATTCAGTACCTCAGATCAGCCATCAGTACGGCACAGGCAGCAGGTTCCCTCCCCCTGTGTACACATAAACACTGAGGTGTAGGCGGCTTCACTCTGCTCACTGTGCTTGTGTGACATCTGGCCCGGGACTGCTCAGACAGCCCACAGCCGCGAGACTCTTCAACACCTTCTCAATTTTTTTAGAGTGGGGCAATTGCCCCCCCTTGCCCTATGGAGCGGACACCCATGCCGATGTGTGAATGACGAATCGCAGAACGCACATTTGAGATGCCATTCATTTGAATGGCACCTGAAATTGCAGCACAGTTCTGCCGCAATTGTCACGCAATACATTGCAGCAACCCACATCATGTGAAGCTTGTCAGCCAAAAAAAAATTCAGGAGCTACTTTTTGGCAACATGCTTCACGCGATAGGTAATCGCGGCAGAACCTCACAGCAATTTTAGGTCCAATTGAAATTAATGGCACCTTAAATGTGCTTTCTGCGATTTGTCATTCACAACTCTGCGCTTTGGAGTCACAGGCAGAATCGTCGCAAATCTGCCCGCGATTCAAAACGCAGAGGCGTGAATGCAGCTTCACTGTCTGACATGGGGCAGGGGGGACTTGTAAGAAATAAAACTGCAGCAGAGAAAGTTCAGGTCCCCTCCCCTGCTAAACAGGCGTATGCTGTAGGACAGAGCTGTGTAAATTTCATGACTGGGTGGACAGGAATACAAATCCTTTGGCAGTCAAAACAATCCCCTTATATGTATGGCTGTTTGCCCCGAGTTCAGCTTTAACAGCCCAGTATATGACTTTAAGGCCACTCATAGGCACGAGGCAGTAGATCGATTCCTCACACTAATAATCCCTTGTGTAAAGAATCATTCTGTACACAGTAATGGTTTTCATTACCGAATCATCCTGTGAGGGTGCCAGATAGTGCAATGATACCTCCAGGTGCAGGAAATGTCCATATGTATCATTCTATTATCTAAAGATGGATACAGAGAGATACAAAAACATTGTCATGTCTTCCACTGATTCATTTTTCTGATGTTCATCCAATGGTTGCCATACATGCAACAATCTTCAGAGAGTCAAGCCGCGTACACGCAGTCGTTTTTCGGCATGAAAAAAACAACGTTTTTCAGCATGTCCAAAAAACGACGTTTTTCCAACTTCATCATTAAAAGCGACGTTGCCCACACACGATCGTTTTTGAAAAATGATGAACAAAGCGCGGTGACGTACAACACGTACGACAGCACTCTAAAGGGGAAGTTCCATTTGTCTTTGGGCTGCTTTAGCTGATTCCGTGTTAGTAAAAGACGATTTGCGCTTTTCTGTCTGTTACAGCGTGATGAATGTGCTTACTCCATTATGAATGGTAGTTTTACCAGAACGAGCGCTCCCGTCTCATAACTCGCTTCTGGGCATGCGCGGGTTTAAAACGTCGTTTTAGCCCACACACACGATCATTTTTTACAACACGAAAAACTACATTTTAAAAAACGACGTTAAAAAATGCAGCATGTTCGAATTTTTTTTTGTCGTTTTTTAGAAGCCGAAAAACGATGTGAAGCCCACACACGATGATTTTAAATGACGTTTTTAAAAACGACATTTTTTTTGTCATGCCGAAAAATGACCGTGTGTACGCGGCATTAGACAATATGATCAAATCTATAAATTACTGGAAAGGCACATTGGGGTTGATTTACTAAACACAAATAGACATTGCACTTTGCAAAGTGCAGTTGCTCTCTGCAAGTGCAATTGCTCCAGAGCTTAGTAGATGAGGTAAAGCTTCACTGTACAAAGAATACTCAATCATATGCAAGAACAATTTAAAAAAATTAAGTTTTGCTTGCACATGATTGGATGCTGGTCAGCAGAGCTTCTGCTCATTTACTAAGCTCGTGAGCAACTGCTCTTGCAGAGTGCAACTGCACTTTGCAAAGTGCACAGTCTATTTGCCTTTAGTAAGTCAACCCTACACTGTGCTGCCGATTGATTTAAGGCAAAGTCAATTGATTTTCATCAAAATGATTCTGATTGGTCTAGATGGAAAATCTATTGTAGAAAAGTACATAGATCAGTAGATATGATCGCCAATGGTGGCCATACACACTTGTTGTACTCAAATATATATATATTTATATATATATTTATATATATATATATATATATATATATATATATATATATATATATATATATATATATATATATATATATACACATAGTCCTTCAAAAGGTTTCTGAACTTTTTTAAACTAAGTTATATGTGTATAAATATATATATATATATATATATATATATATATATATATATATATATATATATAATATATATATACATATATATATATAATATATATATATGTGTGTGTGTGTGTAAACGTCTCGAAAACTATATATATATATATATATATATATATATAGATAGATAGATAGATAGATAGATAGATATATATATATATATATATATATATATATATACACATATACATATATATATATATACACAGTATATATGCATAACTATGATATATATATGATACACATAATATACAAGTGATGATAAATTCCTTGTTCTCAATATTTTCTCTCTTGATATAACTTTTTAAACTCTAAATAAAGTCATTCATTGAGTTAAACCCACTCTGTAGTTCTGCGTGGACTTTCCATATAAATGATAGATTATTGATCCAGCCCCTATACAGTATCATTGATCTCGGAAGGATATTATTCTGATTTTTTCCCGTGCCTGCCTATACAAAGATACAAAGTGATTTCTAAGCAAGAAAACATCGATCTACTCACCGATCTTAGCCAAGGAAGCCAGCAGGATCCACAGTGTGATCTCAAAGGGGATCTGCACATGGGGGTAGTCCAGGGTGAAGACTGGCAGCCTAGTCTCAGCAGGGGTGACCCCATAGTGGGAGGTAGACTGATCCCCTGGATTGCTGGTCCCAGAGACAGATACACCTTCTATTGAAGGGAAGGTGAGCAGACACAGCAGAAGGTAACAGAGTCGGGTCTTGGCTGACAGATCCATCATTCTGTAGATGTGTCCTCTATGGAGGAGAAGGATCATGCATGCTCCCAGTACATTCTCTCTGCACTGTGCCGGGCTCAGGTTAGCAGAGCTGTCCCTGACTTCCTTCCTCCTGTCCCTATACTTATTACACTAAGAACAGGTGCTGAGCACTGCAAGAGCCGCCCACAGCCCGGCACTCCTCCTCCCTGTCATTTAGCCCTGCCACAAGTATGACTGTAAGGAGCTGCATGGATCAGGACTGTCCTAGGTATAAATCAATCTACACAGCTCATAAAATAAGGACAGTCCTGGGTACAAGACATGTACAGAGCTCATTATATAGACAGTCCTGGATACAAGACATGTACAAAGTTCATTATATAAAGACAGTCCTGGATACAAGACATGTACATAGCTCATTATATAAAGACAGTCCTGGGTACAATACATGTACAGATCTCATTATATAAGGGCAGTCCTGGGTACAAGACATGTACAGATCTCATTATATAGACAGTCCTGGGTACAAGACATGTACAGATCTCATTATATAGACAGTCCTGGGTACAATACATGTACAGATCTCATTATATAGACAGTCCTGGGTACAATACATGTACAGATCTCATTATATAGACAGTCCTGGGTACAATACATGTACAGATCTCATTATATAGACAGTCCTGGGTACAATACATGTACAGATCTCATTATATAGACAGTCCTGGGTACAATACATGTACAGATCTCATTATATAGACAGTCCTGGGTACAAGACATGTACAGATCTCATTATATAGACAGTCCTGGGTACAAGACATGTACAGATCTCATTATATAGACAGTCCTGGGTACAATACATGTACAGATCTCATTATATAGACAGTCCTGGGTACAATACATGTACAGATCTCATTATATAGACAGTCCTGGGTACAAGACATGTACAGATCTCATTATATAGACAGTCCTGGGTACAATACATGTACAGATCTCATTATATAGACAGTCCTGGGTACAAGACATGTACAGATCTCATTATATAGACAGTCCTGGGTACAATACATGTACAGATCTCATTATATAGACAGTCCTGGGTACAAGACATGTACAGATCTCATTATATAGACAGTCCTGGGTACAAGACATGTACAGATCTCATTATATAGACAGTCCTGGGTACAATACATGTACAGATCTCATTATATAGACAGTCCTGGGTACAATACATGTACAGAGATCATTATATAAAGACAGTCCTGGATAAAAGACATGTACAGAGCTCATTATATAAAGACAGTCCTGGATACAAGACATGTACAGAGCTCATAAAATAATGACAGTCCTGTGTACAAGACATGTACAGAGCTCATTATATAAAGACAGTCCTGGGTAAAGGACATGTACAGAGCTCATTATATAAGGGCAGTCCTGGATACAAGACATGTACAGATCTCATTATATAAGGACAGTCCTGGATACAAGACATGTACAGATCTCATTATATAAGGACAGTCCTGGATACAAGACATGTACAGATCTCATTATATAAGGACAGTCCTGGATACAAGACATGTACATAGCTCATTACATAAAGACAGTCCTGGGTACAAGACATGTACAGATCTCATTATATAAGGGCAGTCCTGGGTAAAGGACATGTACAGAGATCATTATATAAAGACAATCCTGGATGCAAGACATGTACAGAGATCATTATATAAGGATGGTCCCGGGTAAAGGACATGTACAGAGATCATTATAGAATGACAGTCCAGGGTACAAGACATGTACAGAGCCCATCATATAATCGAGAGGGGGGAGTTTGGGACTTTAAATGAGGCACAATAAATGTACCTCCATCCCTGGTTCAAGTACGTAAGAAAGGAATGTGAGACTTTAAATGAGGCAATTGACTTGTTGCAGTAGAGTGGTTAGTAAACATTATTTATTTGTAATAATAATATGAAACAGGTAAAAAAGTATTTTCATATATATAATACACATATACACATGGCATAAACATAATGGATAGATATATGTCAGCTTGGCAGCACATGAGAGATAGTGAATATTGATAAAATGTAATACAATGTATTTCCTATTAGCAGGCATTGGTACACCATATGCAAAAGAGCTGCTGTAAGATAGATACACATACACATTAATAGTTACATAGTACTCATTGAATTTTGAATGTATAAAAGATATATAGGGGCCAGCGAATAGGTAAAGAGCCAGACTTGACTGAGCACCCCATGAAAACTTGACGTGTTTCATGGCTATATGCCATTCATCAGGAGTTGGGAACAGAAATAACCTGTAAATACAAATGGATATGTAGTATTAGTTAATGTGTTCTACCCTTAAGGGGAGAAAAGACCTAATGGAGAGAGAGAAATCTATACTCACAGGTCTGGCTAGAGCACTGTGCTTGGCTAGCATCGAGGAAGATGGGACCCCAAATGGTTGTCTGTTCCGGAGCTGAGGCAAGGAAACCCAACCCAGCCAAGAAAACATCCACATAGCATGCCCGATCGCCACAACACATTCCACATGTGTGAGGATGATTGTAAGTATGGTGTTCTGGAAAAAAGGAAAAAGATATGTGAAAAATTTGTATGGAAAAAGTGAGAACATGTGAAAAGTGAAAAAACATGAGTGTTTGGAATAGAGAAAAAAGGGGGAAGAAAAAAAAAAAGTTTATATTTGAATGAGTGTTATGTACACACCCACACCCCAATATAAATGGGTATGTTGCATTGGATGAGAAAAAATGTGCATAATAGACATGTGCACAACAAAAATTTTCATTTTTTTTGTTTCCTTTCGTCTCGTTCCGTAGATTCGTAAAGATTCAAAATTACGTAAGACGCAAGTTTTCCTATTCGGACCCGTTCGTATTTAGTAAGACGCAAGTTTTCCTATTCAGACCCGTTCGTATTTCGTAAGACGCAAGTTTTCCTATTCGGACCCGTTCGTATTTAGTAAGACGCAAGTTTTCCTATTCAGACCCGTTCGTATTTCGTAAGACGCAAGTTTTCCTATTCGGACCCGTTCGTATTTAGTAAGACGCAAGTTTTCCTATTCAGACCCGTTCGTATTTCGTAAGACGCAAGTTTTCCTATTCGGACCCATTCGTATTTTCGGAACAGTTTTATTTTCGTTGATACTGAATGATTCGTAATTCTGTCTAATTTATTTCCGTTGATTCGAAATTCGTAATTTTGTTAGACAATAATTTTCGTTTAATGGATTCGTAATTTTGTACTTTCGTAAATACATTGTGGCGCGGTCATTTCGCAATCTTGTATTTCAGTTTTATTTTTAACATGCGGCTAATCCATATTAACCTCTTGACGACCGTGCCATAGCCCATAAGACGGCTACAGCGCGGTCGAGTTGTTCTGGGAGGACGTCCCTGGGATGCCTTCCTGGAATCATCCATGACGGCCGGGTCTAGAAGACCCGGGGCATCATGGATCGCGGTAAATGGCCGATAATAGCGGCCATTTACCACGTGATCGCTTTGTCCAATGACGGAGCGATCACTTGTAAACAAACCGGCGTCATGTGATGACGTCGGTTCCTCCCTCCCCTCTCTGTACCGATCGGTACAGTGTGAGAGGGGAGGGGGAGAGAGTGGAGGCAGCAGCAGTGCTGCGGGCTGGATTTGTGACAACTGCAGTCACAGATCCAGCCATCCATCCCTCCCTGTGCAATACTCTGCCAATACCCCTGTGCAATACTCTGCCAATACCCCTGTGCAATACTCTGCCAATACCCCTGTGCAATAATCTGCCATACCCCTGTGCAATACTCTGCCATACCCCTGTGCAATACTCTGCAATACCCTGCAATACCCTGCAATACTCCGCAATACCCTGCAATACTCCGCAATACCCTGCAATACTCCGCAATACTCCGCAATACCCTGCAATACTCCGCAATACCCTGCAATACTCCACAATACTCCGCAATACCCTGCAATACTCTGCAATACCCTGCAATACTCCGCAATACCCTGAAATACTCTGCAATATCCTGCAATACTCCGCAATACCCTGCAATACTCCGCAATACCCTGCCAATACTCCGCAATAGCGCTACGATCGAAGGATCATTTTTTTATTTTATTTCAGGCTTACCAGCCTAGAGGTGAGATGTGAGGTCTTATTGACCCCAAATCTCACTGTAAAGAGGACCTGTCGTGCTATATTCCTATTACAAGGGATGTTTACATTCCATATAATAGGAATAAAAGTGATCAAAATTTTATTTTTTGGGGAAAAAAGTGTCAAACTAAAATAAATAAAGTAAAATGAACAATAAAATGTTTTTTTTTTTTTTTTAAAGTGCCCCTGTCCCCGGTAGTTTGCATGCAGAAGCGAACACACACTTAAGTCCCGCCCACATATGAAAACGGTGTTCAAATCACACATGTGAGGTATCGCTGCGAACGTTAGAGTGAGAGCAATAATTTTGGCCCTAGACCTTCTCTGTAACTAAAAAAAAAAGTAAAAAAATTTAAAGCATCGCCTATGGGGATTTTTAAGTAGCGAAGTTTGGCGCCATTCCACGAGCGTGTGCAATTTTGAAGGGTGACATGTTGATTATCTATTTACTTGGCGTAACTTCATCTTTTACATTATACAAAAACATTGGGCTAACTTTACTGTTTTGTGTTTTTTTCTAAGCACAAAACTTTTTTTTTAAAACGCGTTCGAAAAATTGCTGCGCAAATACCGTGCGAGATAAAAAGTTGTAATGACCGCCATTGTATTCTCTAGGGTCTTTTCTAAAAAAGCATATATAATGTTTGGGGGTTCTATGTAATTTTCTAGCAAATAAATAATAAATGTAGGAGAAAAATGTCAGAATTGGTCTGGGTGCTCCAGAACGCCTGATGGTGCTCCCTGTATGTTGGGCCTCTGTATGTGGCCACGCTGTGTAAAGGTCTCACACGTGGTATCGCCATATTCGGGAGGAATAGCAAAATGTGTTTTGGGGTGTAATTTGTGGTATGCATATGCTGTGTGTGAGAAATATGACAGAAACGAGAAAAATGTATTTATTTTTACAGAATTTTCAGTCTTTTTTCTTTGATAGCACAAAAAATAAAAAACCCAGAGGTGATCAAATACCACCAAAAGAAAGCTCTATTTGTGTGAAAAAAAAGGACAAAAATTTCATATGGGTACAATGTTGTACGACTGAGTAATTGTCATTCAAATTGTAAGGCCCTGTACACACGAGCAGACATGTCCGATGAAAACGGTCTGCGGACCGTTTTCATCGGACATGTCTGCTGGGATCTTTTGGTCTGATGTGTGTACACACCATCAGACCAAAATCCCAGCGGACAGAGAACGCGGTGACGTAGACGTCACCGACGTTCTCTAACACGGAAGTGCAATGCTTCCACGCATGCGTCGAATCAATTCGACGCATGCGCGGGATTTATGGCCGCTGGTTATACGTCATACCCAGCGGACATGTCCGATGAGTCGTACTAACCATCGGACATGTCCGACGGACAGCTTTCCAGCGGACAAGTTTCTTAGCATGCTAAGAAACTTTTGTCTGCTGGAAACCTGTCCGCTCGGCCAGGAAACCTGTCCGCTAGGCCGTACACATGGTCGGACATGTCCACGGAAACTGGTCCGCGGACCAGTTTCAGCAGACATGTTCGGTCGTGTGTACGAGGCCTCAGAGCACCGAAAGCTGAAAATTTATCTGGTTAGGAAGGGGGTTTAAGTGCCCAGTGGTCAAGTGGTTAAGCCCCGTACACACGGTCTGACTTTTTGCCAACAAACTTCAAAATGAGCACGTTTTCCAAAAAATCCGACCATTGGAAAGAACTATTCGAGTACACACGTTTACGAACAGACAAAGAAACGGATTTACAAAACACACAAATGAAAATACGAACATACGAATGAAAATACGAATATACGAAATTATGAACAGACAAAGGATTTTAAATACGGAATGCAAATCGTTCGTTTCGTTATAGATGTAATTTTCGTTCTTTTGCTGTTTCGGTGTTTCGTATTTTAGTAAGTTTGTCCAATCATACGTTCGTATTTTCGCTTGTTCGTTATTTTGCTTATTCGTAATTCCGTCATTTTCGTATTTAAGTACTTTCAGCTATTCGGATGTTCGAATTGATCCAAATGTACGAATGTACTAACAAATTCGTACGAAAATCCGTTCATTACAAACAGAATCGCACATGTCTAGTGCATAACTTATGTGTGTGTGTGTCCAGTGAATGGGCTGTGTGTGCTACCTCCCTGGTGTCAAACACATAGTGAAATGGTAAGGCAATCAAGCTCACCTGCTTATGTAATCCAGGTGTGGGGCGGGTCCCCGACCAACGTCATGCACAACGTCGAATGAGAATAGGATTTGACAGTGAAATCCACCACCGGCACAAGCGCCAAAGTGGAGCCACGTCAACCCCATCTATGGCGTGAGATGGACAAAGGACATCCATGTATAGTCAAAAGACACCACGAACAAGTCGTAACATGATGTCGATGTGTAGGAGGGCCCCCCCACCAATCTCTCAAGAGAGACTTAGAAGGGAAGGTTGATATTTTCTGACACTCAGTATGTGTATGTCCCCCAGGGAAGTGTAGTCATACTGATACTGATTTGGTGCCGACTGACTAGTTTTAGATTAATTTCAGATGGAGGATCAATGATTGTGGAATCATGTGGCAACGTTAATATCCTTATGTAATGACCTATTGGAAATCTGCATCCAAATTTGAGTCCAATGGATGTGAAGTCAATAGGTAAGGGTGATATCCTTATTTAGAGACTCTTACGAACACTGGGTCCAAGATGCAATCATTACAGGTGTGTGGATCAAAGGAAGGACTGTCCCTCCTATGGCAGTGGTTGGCCAGGTATTGGAAAAAAACATAAAGTATATTGGCAGAGATAATCATATATCATAAATTCAGCAGTGTTTCTACAAAGTTGATAGCCAGTCTGCTGACAAGGTGCTTCCCAATGCATGGACTGTATATACTTCAGCATTGTGTTGGTGGCATGGATACAGGGTACTCATTGCATTTATACACTCACTGACAGTGTGAACACAGCCTTCTGTGGCCAATCAGGCTAAGACTAAAGCCTCGTACACACCATCAGTCCATCCGATGAGAACAGTCTGAAGGACCGTTGTCATAGGTTAACCGATTAAGCTGACTGATGGTCCGTCGCGCCTACACACCATCGGTTAAAAAAACGATCGTGTCAGAACGCGGTGACGTAAACACAAAGACGTGCTGAAAAAAACGAAGTTTAATGCTTCTAAACATGCGTCGACTTGATTCTGAGCATGCGTGGATTTTATATAGCACACACCAGGGCAGTCGCTTAAGGGGAGCAGCTCAGCTCAACTGTTCCTTTGAATAACATTGAAGATAAAAGTCTGTTACCACATCCTGGTGTATTCAGAGATGCTATGACCTCCACTGTGCTAGTGCTGTGCTAGTACTGTATGTCTGTTAGGTCAACAAGCTCCAAAGGATGATGGTTGATAGAGCAAGGTAATCAACAGCAGACGCCGTTTGGGTCAGGTGGTGGTCTAAATCACCTTCCGTTCCTAGTCCCTGTTAGAGAGGGGCATACTGTGAGTGGTGGCAAGTGACGTCAACGCTTTTCGCTAAAAAGAGTAGTGTAGCTTTGTCTGGATGGGGAGGGGCCAGCAAGTTCCTGTTCCTTATAGCAGCAAGACCATCATGGTAATACTGCTCCTCCTGGGAAGATTAAAGGAGAAGTCCAGCCTGAGCTTTTTAGGCTGGGCTTCTCCTATGGGTCACAGGAGTGTAATTTGTTTTGCACTCCTGTGACCCATTTTCAGCAGAGATCGGTCTGAAGTCCGCTCTCCGCTGATGCCACTGCCATCAGTCGGGATCGGGACTTCCCAAGTCGGGATCCGCCAGCTGCCCTGATTGATGGCAGTCTCAGCTTATCAGCGAGCCGCTGAGACGCTGATACAGCTCCTCCCCACCCCTCCACTGCTTAGCTCTCCAATGAGCGTGGAGAAGCAGAGAGGAAAGAGGCTGACTAACAGTCAGCCTCTTTCCTCTCGGAGATCTGTGAGAACCGAGCCAGCGGCGATGTTCGTGGCTCTGTTCTCAGTGCACAGACGGCGGGGGACAGCTGGAGCATCGGTCTGATGATCCATCCACCGAGGTAAGTATAAATAGCCCAAAAACGTGAAAACCATACTTCTCATTTAAAGGGACTCTTAAGCGACCTTCTGTCTATTGTCATTAATGTTCTCTGAAAAGCTGCATTGAATAGCTCATTTTCTGCATGGTAATATTTCAGTTTCTCTAGCTTTACTGGTTTGCTCTTGTTTTCTCCACTTGATCCCTACCTACATAGATAAAAATGTCAGTTTCTGCAGCAAAAGCTTTATGTTTCAAACACTTTACCTCTGTGAATGTGCTACTGCCCTTTAGGGTTGAATGATGCCCAGCATCCAAACTCTTTCTCCTAGAACAGGCAGTCATGGCCACTTCTCCTGCGGGTCCTCTTGCATACAATCACAACAGGTTCACAACAGCCCAATAGCAACAAATGCACATTACAACTGGGAGAGGAAAACAAAATGTCATGGAGGCTAGGTTTACATTAGTGCGGGCTGTGTGTCCCACATTTTCTCCGATGCAGCAGCACATTAATTTAAATTAGCTGCTCTGCCGCATGAACTGCACAAAAAAGGTACATGCATTTTTAACAACGCTGCCATATTTTTGACCATGCAGTTTCCCTGTTGTTACCGCACGCGCAATCTCGCTGTCAGATGTGATGCATGGCACCTCCCAAGCATCTCACAAGACCAGTGCGATTCAGCTGCGGGTACAGTAGTTGCAGGTATCAGTGCGGGCAAGTGTGAACTGAGCCGAAAGGGTGTAGGGAGCAAAAGCCAGGCTGTCCAGCAAAAGTCAAGGGGGCTATGTCAAACTATAGTTTTCTGCACCCCAGTTTTCATGCATAGGACATGGAAGACAAGCTGAGCGACTCAACTATGCTCAAAAACATAGGAACTGGGGTGCAGAAAGTGGAAGCCGGTGCTCTGGACTGATGAGTAGGGATAAGCCGAACATCCCCCGGTTCGGTTCGCACCAGAACATGCGAACAGGCAAAAAAATGTGTTCAAACATGCAGAAATAGTTAAAGTCGATGGGTCACGAACATGAAAAATCAAAAGTGCTAATTTTAAAGCCTAAGGCCCCGTACACACGGCCGAGAAACTCGAAGTGCCAAACACATAGAACAACGAGGAAATAGAGAACATGTTCTCTATTTCCTCGTCAAGCTCCTCGTCGGCTTCCTCGGCCGAAAGTGTACACACGGCCGGGTTTCTCGGCAGAATTCAGCCAGAAACTCGGTCGGAAGCTGAATTCTGCCGAGGAAACTGGTCGTGTGTACGGGGCCTCATAAGCTTTTCTTTTAAAATGGCGCGGGGTTCCCCTTAATATCCATACCAGACCTGAAGGGCCTGATATGGAATTTGGGGGGGACCCCCACGCATTTTTTTTATTTTGGTTTGGAGTTCCCCTTAACATTCATACCAGACCCAAAGGGCCAGGTAATGGACTAAGGGGGGAACCCATGCTGTTTTTTTTTTTTCACTTTGACTTTGACTTTTACCTGTATTTCTGGGACCCGACAATTCATTATAGCCACCAGTATTTTTAAATTATTTTTTTTTCCTTTAGAAATGTCATTTTGTGCAGGGACTTTTCTAAGCACAGGAAACATGCGATACTTTATAGGCATACTATAGACACCCCCCAGGTACGAAATTTAAAGGAATATTTTACTTTTATTGTTTCACTTTAAGCATTATTAAAATCACTGCTCCCGAAAACTTTTTTTTGCATTGATACGTGTGCCCTGGGGCAGGAACCAGGTCCCCAAACACTTTTTATGACAATAACTTGCATATTAACCTTTAAAATTAGCGCTTTTGATTTCTCCCATAGACTTTTCAAGGGTGTTCCACGGCTTTTCGAATTTGCCGCGAACACCCCAAATTGTTCGCTGTTCGCCGAAGGGGCGAACAGCCAATGTTGGAGTCGAACTCATGTTCGACTCGAACAGAAAGCTCATCCCTACTGATGAGTCAAAATTTTGAATATTTGGCTGTAGTGAAAGGCAGTTTGCTCACGAGAGCGGTACAATAATTAATAACTGCAGGGAATAGTGAAGCATGGTAGTGGTTCCTTGTAAGTTTGGGGCTGCATTTCTACAAATGGAGTTGGAGATTTGGTCAGGATTAATGATATGTTCGAAGCTGAGAAATACAGGCAGATACTTACTGTATCCATCATTCCATATCATCAGGGAGGCATGTGATTAACCCCAATTTATTCTGCAACAGGACAACCACCCCAAACATACAGCCAATCTCATTAAGAACTACCCCACAGAGCCTTGATCTCAACATCATCGAGTCTGTCTAGGATTACATGAAGAGACAGAAAGATTTGAAGAGCCTACATTCAAAGAATATCTGTAGTTAGTTCTCCAAGATGTTTGGAACAACCTTCTTGCTGAGATTATTTGGGTCTTAAATAGTTATAAGCACTATTGGACATCATTTGTTTTTACACACTGATCGTATGGTGAGAAGCAGCAGCACTTGGAAGGAGAGGAAGGGAATCAGGACATCTTTACGTTTTAGTCCAGATAGGACTAAGAAGCGAGTATTGACCAAACTTAATTGTGAGGTCACTGGCGTTAAGGTGAACATATACTTAAAGTGGAGCAGGAGCGGGATGTTGTCACCAGCTGCAAAATTTTGAGCACTTTAATGAAGCAAGTGGAGGATTGGTTATTGTCAGCACAGCAATAACGAATTGGACTTTTGTTTATATATTAAGAATTGCACAAATATATTTATGGTACTTCATACCTTGTTATCATTGCATGGTCACTGCTAATGGAGTAGATTACTGTTGTATATATGAAATTTGGCGTAATTTATTTAATGGATTTGACATATTTCACGGTTGACACAAAGTTTAATAGAGGCATGGCACATTATTTGAATTCACACACATTAATTGAATTGATTACACTGATTGAGTGACCATCTGACCATGAACAAACTTCTTGATCCCCTTCAGTCTGGATTTTGCCCTTAACACTTCACGGAAACTGCTTTCCTTAAAATCACAAATTACCTACTAACGGCTAAAACCAATGGACACTGTTCTGTACTACTTCTCCTGTACCTCTCTACTGCCTCTGACACAGTGGACCACCCCCTCCTTCTCAAAAAACTCAATTTATTTGGTCTCCGTGACTGTACTCTTCGCAGGTTCTCTTTCTACCTATCCCACAACTCCTTCAGTATCACTTACAACTCTACTTCCTCCTCTCCTCTTCCTTTCTCGGGCGGGGTCCCCCAAGGTTCTGTTCTTGGACCTCTCCTTTTCTCAATCTACACCACCACCCTGGGTCAGTTGATGCCTCCTGTAACGGAACCCCAAATGGGACAGGGGTTAAATTCGTTCACGATATTCCATTCCACCCAAGACAGCTTATCGACACTGGGTCAGTTGATGCCTCCCATGGCTTTCAATATCATCTCTACTGATGACACCCAAATCTATCTCTCCACCCCCCAGCTCTCGCCACCTGTCTCCTTATGCATCACCAATGTACTGGCAGACATATCAGCCTTAATGTCACATCACTTCCTCAAACTAAACCTATCCAAAACCGAGCTCATGATATTTCCTCCCCCAGGTGCCACTTCCACTGATTTCTCTGTCAATATCAACGGCTCAACTATCAACCTATTCCCACATGCCAAGGTTCTAGGTGTAATTCTGGACTCCGAACTAACCTTTTGGCCCCACATCCTATCACTATCCAACATCCACATTTGCCGCCTTACCTCCGCAACATCTCCAAGATATGCCTATTCCTAACCAATGTCTCCACAAAGTTTCTAATCCACTCCCTGGTCATCTCTCACCTTGACTACTGTGACTCCCTCCTCATTTGCTCACCTCTAAATGGGCTATCCCCACTTCAGTCCATCATGAACGCTGCTGCCAGGCTCATCCACCTCACAAACCACTCAGCGTCTGCTATACCCCTCTGCCAATCCCTCCATTGGCTGCCACTCAACCAACAAATTGAATTCAAGATACTAACAAAAGCTTACAAAGCCATCCACAACCTGGCCCCCAGCTACATCAGTAACCTAGTCACAAAATACCAACCTATCTATAAAAAATAAGTCATTTGCCATTTACTAGATGCAGCCAAAGCCTGCATCCCACTTAAATGGAAATCACCACACCCGCCGACCATTGACTTATGGCTCCAAAAAATCGATGACATTAACAAAATGGAAGACCTCATGCTTACAAGCCAAGACAGACAGGGGACCTACTCCAAGACTTGGCAATTATGGAATATCTTTAAGTATTCAGAGGAGGGGCAAGCCCTTAGAGGAGGTGACCTATTGTCCTGAAACATTATACTTTAACTTTATGGTTTCCCTACACCAGGTGATGTCTGTAAGAAAATATACTTTGTATTCCCTGCACTCACTGTGTGGGTGCATGAGTCTGTGTCCATGAGCTCCCCTCTCAATACATCCTTTATCTTGTCTTTCTTTTCCTCTATACTCTTGGGCACTGCCCGAGTGCTAACTTTTCTCTTTCTCTATTATTTCTTTAGTTAATTGGAAAAAGAAAGGAAATAGTAGCCTGGCATACCATATTCAGGAATGGGCGATGTCCCTATGGATATGGGGACCTACATCAGGAACCTATGTGTACAGCCTTAAAGACCTAATCAAGTGCACCCACCACCTATTATATCTTCCAACACACATTAACAAGGTACTAGGAAGATACCACATCATTCGCTTCACTATGCTGTATCCTTTATCTTTGTATCTTTATTTGTATCTGTATTACTACTGTTCGGATTGCATTGCTGTTGTGGTATTTGTGAACCTATTTCCCGGTATATAAAAAATAAAAAATACCAACCTAATCGTTCACTTCAATACCCCCAGGACCTGCTGCTCTCCAACTCCCTTGTCACCTCATCTCATGCTCGCCTTCAGGACTTCTCCAGAGCCTCTCCCATCCTCTGGAATGCGCTACCCCAATCTGTCCTACTTTCTCCTATTTTGTCCACTTTCAGACAATCCCAGAAAACTCATCTCTTCAGAGAAGCCTATCTGGCCCCCACATTAACAACTGTACATTTATATTCTACATCAGCACATCCCCCATAGTTATTACCTCTTATATCTCCTGACCTTCCCTCTTAGATTGTAAGCTCTAACGAACAGGGCCCTCTGATTCCTATTGTATTAAAGTGTATTGTATCGTACTATCTACCCTCAAGTTGTAAAGTGTTGGCGCTATATAAATCCTGTATAATAATAAAAAAATAATTACACACATTATACGGGAATGTGAGAAGAGACTGCAGCTGTCACTATAGAACTGATCTTAGGTTGCTCACAAGGATTTTGCTCTTCCAAAAATTAGTGAATGCAGTTATCAGAAATGTTGTAAAGAGTGCCACCTGTGCTTGGCCTGCCAGTTAAACAAATCACTCCATATAAGTAAGTGCAACATACTTGTGATATGAAAGGAATCATACATAAGATAATTATGTAAAGGCACTCCTATGTTTATTTGTTGGTGAGCAAATCTGATTGGAATGTACTATCCCTTATTTAATGCAATGGACCATTATTGACAATTAACACATTAGAGATGTGCATGTGAATCTCTAATGCAGTTGATAAAATCTCTATAATTGTTTTTATTTCCACCCTTGGCAAGCTATGAATTGTACTGTTTTGCATACACCTTTGCATACACCTTGTTCTATAACTCAATTTGAAAAAAGCACAATTTAAAATACAATCTATCCAAGGCACCACCAGCCCCCTGCTTAAATCACAATATTTTCTGCTGCTGCTTACACATCCTATGTCACTGAAAAATTGGTAGGAGACAGGGAAACTTGTTTGTTTAGCAGAAGAAACATGTAAAATGTCCTCTGCTTAAAAATGCAATCTTTGGAAATTTACCTAACTTGCTTGATCGGCCAAACTACTGTTATGGGTCACAGGGGTGCACTTACTTTTGCTCTCCTGTGACCCAGAATCACCTAACAGGGGGCTAAAGACCACTGCTGTCTGATGTCACAGAGTCGGTCCAGGTAATAATGTCAAAATCCACCCAGCTCAGACATTCGGTTCACCAGCTTGAGCCAACTACCCCTGCCTCTTCTCCAGCCTGGTGCTCAAGTGAGTGCTGAAGGGGCAGAGTAGACTGAGAAATGAGCAATCAGCAGTCACATGATCACTCAGTTCTCTGGCTTACAGCCGTGGGGGAGGGGACAGCTGCAGCATCAGACTGACGCTACAGCCACAGAGGTAAGAATGTGTGTTTGTTTTTTGATTTCCACACTTCTAGTTTAATGATGGTCGCTTTTTGTACAAGCCCCACCCCTTCTGTTATGTCATTATTTTAGCAAACACTACTGCTAGCTTGGAAGCAGCGTGAAGTTCATTTTATATACACTAATGTTCTTTAACTGTGCAGAATAAAAAAAAGAAAGGAAAGATTGTTTCATGTTTACTGCAAAGTGGAAGTCTCTAAATTTCTTTCAGTATAGATTTCCTTCCAGGAATGAGACCCACCCACACACATGTAGGGAACTATCAGGAATCTGGCTGCAGTGGATTACACAGATCATAGTAAACTGAGTGATCATTTGACTTTAACCCAAAACAACCAAAAACGTAAATATATTTTATTGGGATTTTATGTGATAGAACAACACAAAGTGGCACATAATTGGAAAGAAAATTATGAATGTTTTTTTTTTTTATTTATATAATCTTTATTTATTTTTTCTACATACTTTAAAAATACATTCATATAAATAAATAAATAAATAAATATATATATATATATATATATATATATATATATATATATATATATATATATATATATATATATATATATATATATATATATATATATATATATATATATATATATATATATGTATTTTTAAAGTATGTAGAAAAAAAATAAAGATTATATAAATAAATAAAAAAACATTTATAATTTTCCTTCCAATTATGTGCCACTTTGTGTTGTTCTATCACATAAAATCCCAATAAAATATATTTACATACAGACATTTTCTTACAACTTTATATTGTCTCTTTTATCACCCTATCCCTTTTCTTCCTTATCCCTCCCCCTTCCCCCGTTCTTTATCCTAGTATATGTTTTTGACCTTAGCCTATTCCTGTTTATTATTTATTTCTATGGAGTATTTCTTATTACTCCTATTCTATACCTTATATAGGGTATCCCATCCTCTCCAACCAAGGTTTCCAAATTTTTTTCAAATTCCTTGAAGTCCCTTCTCTTTATATAGACTACTTTTTCCCTCCATATCGTTTCTGCAACTATGCTAACCCAATCTTTTACTGAGGGGGCCTTCTCTTCTTGCCATTGCTGTGCTCTTAATTTTCTTGCCTGGAAGAGGCATCTTATCACCACCTTAGTTATACTAGCTGTTCCACTTATTTCTTCCCCCAAACCCACAATACATAGTCTGGGGTCCATTTCCAGGCTGGTTTCGTATATCATATTTATGGTATCGAGGACCTCCGCTCAGTATCAAAATAATTTTGGGCACCTCCATATCATATGTAGCATGTCTCCCGTATCCTGGCATCTGGGGCACTTGGCATCTGTTCTCTGTCCGACATAGGTGTGCGCAGCTTATTGCATTAGGGTGTGCACCCTAAAGCTCAAACACACATGCATGTGTATGTGTCTACATATATATGACCTGGCACACTGACCTCCCTGCCGACACAGTGAAAGAGAAGAGCATAAACACTTCACTTATGGTAGAGCAGGTAAGGGGTAGATCTTTTACATGTAACTTCTGCTACACAGAGCGATATTACTAATGCACATGGGGTAATTAGGGTGTGCCTGGGCACACCCAGCACACAATGTGCGCATGCCTATGCCGTCCGAACAAAAACAGTCTCTTAGGTGTATAGTATGTCCTGTGTATCAGCACTAATTGTGAGACCTTCTGTGCGGATGAGACCGATACCAAGTGCCCCCTCTCTAATATCCTCCTCCATTGCCCATCTGATATCATCCCTAGGTCTTCTTCCCATTTTCCCCTACTTTTTTTGCTGTTCCGGGCCCTCAATACTTGCGCCGCATATATGTGGGTATATTTCTGATATGAATCCCCCTCTCCTACTCAGACTACCTATTCTTTGGTAGATTTGGGTATTACTCCAATCCAGGCCTTGTTTCTCAAACTGAAATTGAATGCATGTCTGCATTTGTAGATATTTATAAAATGAGTGTTTGGGTATATCATATTCATCTCTCAGGGCTGTAAATGTTTTTAAAGTGCTTCCCTCGTATAGCTGGGCCAGCCTATCTACCCTCTTTATTTCCCACTCTTTGATATTTCTTATTGTTGCCATGATAAATGATTTCAATTTCAATTTCAATTTTTTTTACAAATAAATATGTGAAAAGTGTGGTGTGCATTTGTATTCAGCCCCCTTTACTCTCATACTCCTAACTAAAATCGAAAGGAACCAATTGTGAAAAATATTAAAACTTTTATGCACAGCACAGGGCTATTTCCTGTTGGGTCCCTGGAAAGTTAGAATGCCCGAGCTTAATTTACTTCACTTGAAATGCGATCACACGGAGCTATCATCACTTAGCCAAGGAGATAAAATTGAAAGATGAGCAAAGAGATAATAATAGTACCCAGGTACTGACTCACTTGTCATAGTTGTGCCAGATGCATATATATATATATATATATATATATATATATATATATATATATATATATATATATATATATATATATATACATATATAAACAGTGCCTTTAAAAAAGTATTTATACACCTAAAAAATTTCCAAGTTTTTTTATGTTACAACCAAAAATTACATGCATTTTATTGGGATTTCATGTGATAAACCAACACAAAGTGGCACATAATTGTGAATTGATAAATGGTTTTCAGGCTTTTATACAAATAAATATCTGAAAAGTGTGGCATGCATCTGTATTTACCCCCCCTGAGTCAATAATTTGTAGAACCATCTTTTTGCTGCAAGTCTTTTTGGGGATGTCTCTACCAGCTTTGCACATCTAGAGAGTGACATTTTTGCCCATTCTTCAAAATAACGCAAGCTCTGTCAACAGAAATATGCAATGAAGAAATTACCGCTCACCAAGCCTCTGAACCTTGATTATGCTCCCGCTCTACCTGAACAAACAGGTGCCGTATCTGCACAAGTCTATGGAGGAAGAGAACATCCTGGACTGCCGCACTCTGTAGAAGACGTCTTTATTGTAGAATAAAATCCCATCATGGCAATACAGTCAAAATCAAAATGAAACAGGGACAAAAGACTAACGTGTTTCACATCATTAGATGCTGACATAGCAGAAATATGCAAGTATCCAACTGGATCCAGGTCGCAGCCCCCAGAGTCCCCTAGGTCACGCTCCGTAAGGAGAGAGGCGAAGCAGCCACTCAGGACACAAAAAATAGTGAGGGATAAGCCGAGGTCGGGGCAACAGGCAGACAAGGATAACCAAGGGACAGGCCAAGGGTCAGGGTCACAGGCAAACAGGAGTAGTCGGAGACAAGCCAAAAACGGTACACAGAAATAACGTAGCACACGGCAAGCAGGAACACAAAGCTAACAAACAACGTTGATCAGAAAAGCAGACCTGCAGTGAACTGGTTAATATAGAGTTCCTGGGATGGCCTGGGGTGGAGCCATACAGGGAGGAGAGATGATAAAGGCAGCCAGATAAGAGAGTCTGGCCTCTAATGAACACATGGAGAGAAAGGTAAGCTGCCAGACATACTACATATCCATGACACTTTGGGCTGAATATAAATGCACGCCACACTTTTCAGATATTTATTTATAAAAAAAAAATGAAAACCATTTATCATTTTCCTTCCACTTCACAATTATGGGCCACTTTGTGTTGGTTTATCACATAAAATACCAATACAAATACATTAACGTTTTTGGTTGCAACATGACATAATGTGAAAATACTTTTTTCAAGGCACTGTGGCCCGGATTCACAAAGCACTTGCGCCGACGTATCTCGAGATACGCCGCGTAAGTGCAAAATTGCGCGGTCGTATCTATGCGCCGTGCCCACAAACTGAGATACGCCTCAAAATAGGTTTCATTCGATTGACGTAACTTGCCTACGCCGGTGTATCGTGGGTGCATATTTACGCTGGACGCATGTGGCGCTCCCATTGATTTCCTATTTAAATATGGAAATGAGGGAGATACATCGATTCACGAACGTACTTGCGCCCGGCGCATAATATACGCGGTTTGCGTAAGTCGTACGTCCGGCGTAAAGTTATTAAGATATATGAAGCGCAACCCATGCAAAGTTATGGACCAGGGAACACAAGCCGTCGTATCTTTTGTCGTTTACGTTGTACGTGAATATGACTAGGCGTAGGTTACGTTCATGTCGTAGGCAGTTATCCGGCGTATCTTAGGGAGTAGTTCCGACATGATTCTGAGCATGCGCACTGGATGCGCCGTTCGTTATTCGTATCTTTATGGCGCTCGGCCCATCATTTGCATGGGGTCACGCCTCATTTGCATGGCTCACGCCCACTTCCACTTACGACGACTTATGCCTAAGAAACCCAGCGCAGATTTGGTGGCAAGTGCTTTGTGAATCCAGTGTTTGCCTCTCTGTTCTGCGTCGGCGTAGCGTAAAGAATATACGCTACGGCGGCATAAATATGCGCCGCTGTATGTGAATCCGGGCCTGTATATATATATATATATATGGCCTGGATTCACATACAGCGGCGCATATTTATGCCGCTGTAGCGTATCTTCTTTACGCTACGCCGACGCAGCGCAGAGAGGCAAGCACTGGATTCACAAAGCACTTGCCACCAAATCTGCGCTGGGTTTCTTAGGCGCAAGTGCTTTGTGAATCCGGGCCACTGAATTCATATATTTTGTAACATTTTGAAAAGTTCAAAGACACATTTTAACAGTGTTGCCAACCTACCATTTTCAAATTTACTGACACCACACTCAAAATTTACTGACACAGTAACGTCAGACAGGCTCCAGACCAGAACCACACATGCGCAGTTCAGAGTTGAGCGCTACAGCCATATTTTTTGCTAGTAAGCTTTTCCTGTTACCGGTATTTACTGGCAGGAGAAAAGTGCCAGTTTTTTTACTGCCAGTAAAAATACTGATGGTTGGCAACACTGCATTTTAGAGTCCATGCACGCTTGGCCTAAAAAACGCTGCTTCTACAGAAATGTTGTGCTTTGCCTGTAGAAGCAACTTAAGCCGTGTACATACGATCGGATTTCTGATGGAATCAAATCCGATGGATTTTTTTGTTGGATATCCGATGAAGCTCACTTTCATCAGTCTTGCATACACACTATCAGACTAAATTCCGATACAGGTCACAACCACTGTCACATTTCAAAAAGGTGTTGGTATACACGTATCCATTTACATTTGCCTGCCTTATATATCTGATTTACAAATCAGATCCACCCAAAAGCTGTGACAGTGTGTTTTTTTTTACAAGACTTTACACTTCCTTCGTGAAATAGTAGGGGTACAGTGTACCCCATTACCATTTCACACAGGGGGGCGGGTCAGGATCTGGAGGTCCCCTTTGTTAAAGGGGTCTTCCAGATTCTGATAAACCTCCCGCCCGCATACCCCCACAACCACCGGGCAAGGGTTGTGGGGATGAGACCCTTGTCCCCATCAACATGGGGACATCCTCCCTATGTTGAGGGCATGTGGCCTGGTGCGGTTCAGGAGAGGGGGGGGGCCGCACTCTGTCCCCCCCTCTTTTCTGCGGCCGGCCAGGTCAACGTGCTCGGATAACGGGTCTGGTTATGGATATTTAGGGGGAACCGCACGTCATTTTTGTTTTAAATTGACGGCGGGGTTCCCCTGAATATCCATACCAGACCTGAAGGGTCTGGTTATTGAATTTGCGGGGACCTCCGCGCATTTTTTTTTTCTAAAAGTCCGTGTCCCATTGACTACAATGGGGTTCGGAGTTCGGACCCGAACCCGAACATCCAGGTGTCCACTCAACTCTAGTGCTGAATTCTCCCTGAAAAATAGCAGTGCCGTCTCTGTGCCTACAGCCTCATAGCTGTAAATCCATAGTGTGAGATCTAAGGCACTGGGGGCATCTGACAGCTAGTTTCATGAGATTTAGGGCTTGTTTACACTTGCTTCAAAATGTGGCAATGGAGACACTTTCTTAAAGGGGAGTTCCACCCACAATTTCACTTTTTAAATATAAATACCCCTGTAATACACAAGCTTAATGTATTCTAGTAAAGTTAGTCTGTAAACTAAGGTCCGTTTTGTTAGGTTGTTACAGCATTTAGATAGTTTATAATCTAGAAATAGACCGTGGCCATCTTAAGTGTGGGCATCATGAAGTCAGACTGTATGACTTCCTGGATTTCAGCTTTGCATATCTCGCACATGCTCAGTGCACAAGCAATGTAATAGGTTTCAGTCAGGTTTGCAAGGACTACTGGGAAACATGATGCCTATCCCAGAAACCCTTGCAAATAGCCTAGGCAAATAAGGAGGAGGAAGTAATGAAGGACTACAAAATAAAGGTATTTACAAGCAACAAATTAAATACAAATTGTCCATTCTGAACACTATGAGATTAGAGCATGCAGCACAGACAAACATAAAAAAAATGGGTGGAACTCCACTTTAAAGCTCTCTCAATGCCAGTCAAAGCCCCTGTCACTAAATAAAGTGGTTAGCTTACAGTCCTGTTCACATGCTGTGTTTGCTTTGCTTTAAAAATGATACCCCATGTCACTTTAGTGGTGCTTTAAAGCGTCTACAAAGCCTCCATAAAAGTCTATGACAAAGCTCTCTCTTACAGCACCTGCAGCATTTGAGGGGTTTTTATTCAGCTTTAGCTTCACTTTGCTTTGTAGGTATTGCAGGTATGAGATATCAACACACACACACACACACACACAGGGCATCAGCCAAGCTTCAGATATGGTGACGTCATTCCTGTGTTTCTCATTATTCTCATTGCTGGAGAGAATGCTGTATATAAGGACATGCAGACAAACATCTCACGGTTTCTACTTCATTCACTATGTAACTTGGTGAAATCTACCCCAGCCCTGCTGCTGATTTGTTATTCCACCATTACCGTATTTTCCGGCGTATAAGATGACCTTTTGGATGCAAAAAAATGCATCCAAAGTCGGGGGTCGTCTTATACGCCGGTGACAGTCTCCGTCAGGCTGCGGGCATCCATGATTTAAAAGCCGCGCCTCCTCCTCAGACAGTTCCGTGATAGGCGGAACACAAATTTTCCCAGCAGGGCCTCTTTTCAGTGTTCCGCCTATCACGGATGCCTTCTCATCCTCGGACGAGAGGACATCCGTGATAGGCGGAACACTGAACAGAGGCACTGCTGGGAAAATTTGTGTTCCGCCTATCACGGAACAGTCTGAGGAGAAGGCACGGCTTTTGAATCATGGATGCCCGCAGCCTGGAAGCCAGAATCTGCAACAAAATAAGGTAAGGAGATTGTCTTGGCCGGCACAGTGGGGGCAAGTGATGGCACAGTGGGGGCAAGTGATGGCACAGTGGGGGAAAGTGATGGCACAGTGGGGGAAAGTGATGGCACAGTGGGGGAAAGTGATGGCACAGTGGAGGCAAGTGATGGCACAGTGGGGGCAAGTGATGGCACAGTGGGGGCAAGTGATGGCACAGTGGAGGCACATTTTTCCTGGAAAAATAGGGGGTCGTCTTATACGCCCAGTCGTCTTATACACCAGCAAATACGGTAGTTATTAGATCAGGAGGCAAACTCACATGAGGAAGCAAAGCCTGCTTCTACCAAGATGGTCACCTCTATAAAGAAACACAGTGCAGAACAAGGCATTGTTAGTTTGTAATAGAAAAAGTAAGCGAGAGAGCCTACAGGTCACTAGTCCCTTATCCCCTGCAGTGGCGGAATTATCATGGTCGCAGCAGTCGCATGTGCGACTGGGCCCTGTAGTTCCACCAATTTAGGGGGGCCCGCCACCCGCGTGAGGGGCCCACCTAACTGTCCTGTCACTGTCGGTTCGTTCCGTCGTGGGAATGGGGGCTTTCGTCAACTGAGGGGAGAGAGAGAAGGCAGGCAGCGCTGAGACTGTGGACCGCCCCGCCCCTGCCTATCCAGAGACAGAGAATGTAGGGAGGCGGGGCGGATACTGCTGACACCAATTGAAAGAAGGTGGGGGAGGAGCTGCAGGAGGTCGCGGCCACTGTGTAAAGGGAAGAGACACGGAGCAATGCAGGGGAAAGCCAAGTGAAAACTGACAGCAAGTAAGTCTCTGATCCTGGCACCCAGCGCTGCCAATGCCACTCATCCCATCCCCCCAGCAATCTCACTCACCCCCCCCCAGCAATCTCACTCATCCCATCCCCCCCAGCAATCTCACTCATCCCCCCCCCAGCACTGACACTCATTCCTCCCTCCACCACTGCCACTCATCCCATCCCCCCCAGCAATCTCACTCATCCCCCCCCAGCAATCTCACTCATCCCATCCCCCCCAGCAATCTCACTCATCCCCCCCCCCCCAGCACTGACACTCATTCCTCCCTCCCTCCACCACTGCCACTCATCCCATTCCCCCAGCAATCTCACTCACCCCCCCCCCAGCAATCTCACTCATCCCATCCCCCCAGCAATCTCACTCATCCCCCCTCCAGCACTGACACTCATTCCTCCCTCCCTCCCTCCACCACTGCCACTCATCCCACCCCCCCCAGCAATCTCACTCATCCCCCCCTCCACCACTGCCACTCATCCCATCCCCCCAGCAATCTCACTCATCCCCCCCCAGCACTGACACTCATTCCTCCCTCCCTCCACCACTGCCACTCATCCCATCCCCCCCAGCACTGACACTCATTCCTCCCTCCCTCCACCACTGCCACTCATCCCACCCCCCCAGCAATCTCACTCATCCCCCCCCAGCACTGACACTCATTCCGCCCTCCCTCCACCACTAACACTCATCCCATCCCCCCCAGCACTGCCACTCATTCCTCCCTCCCTCCACCACTGCCACTCATCCCATCCCCCCCAGCAATCTCACTCACCCCCCCCAGCACTGACACTCATTCCTCCCTCCCTCCCTCCACCACTAACACTCATCCCATTCCCCCCAGCAATCCCACCCACCACTCATTCATCCCCCCACCACTGTCACTCATTCCTCCCTATCTCCTCCACTGTCACTCATTCCTCCCTATCTCCACCACTGCCACTCATCCCATTCCCCCCAGCACTGCCACTCATCCCATTCCCCCCAGCACTGCCACTCATCCCATCCCCCCCAGCACTGACACTCATTCCTCCCTCCCTCCACCACTGCCACTCATCCCATCCCCCCCAGCAATCTCACTCATCCCCCCCCCCCCCCAGCACTGACACTCATTCCTCCCTCCCTCCCTCCACCACTAACACTCATCCCATCCCCCCCAGCACTGACACTCATTCCTCCCTCCCTCCACCACTGCCACTCATCCCATCCCCCCAGCAATCTCACTCATCCCCCCCCCAGCACTGACACTCATTCCTCCCTCCCTCCACCACTAACACTCATCTCATTCCCCCCAGCAATCCCACGCACCTCTCATTCATCCCCCCACCATTGTCACTCATTCCTCCCTATCTCCTCCACTGTCACTCATTCCTCCCTATCTCCACCACTGCCACTCATCCCATTCCCCCCAGCTCTGCCACTCATCCCATTCCCCCCAGCACTGCCACTTATCCCATTCCCCCCAGCACTGCCACTCATCCCATTCCCCCCAGCACTGCCACTCATTCCATCCCACCAGCAGGGGCGTATGTACAGAGTTGCCAGGGTCACAATTGCATGCTCCAGGGTTTCCATGCGACCCCCTGTACACCTGGATAGGAGGGGCTGCATATAGAGGAACCTATCCCTTAATTTTCCTTCTGCAGCAGCTGAAAGGCTGCAGGAGGAAAATGAAGGGGAATGGTTCCTCTATATGCAGCTCCTCCCCCGTGCTATCCACCACCTGCTCCCCCAATCTCCTGTGTACTCTTTGGCCCCCCTCCCCCACAGTGCTGCCGGGTTCCCCCCTCTCCTCTCCTCTCCTTCCCGGCTGCTGCGGGGGGATGTTTTCTGCATGGAGTGTGGGGAAGGGACCAGTAAATGTGTAATTTACCGGTTCCTCCCTTGTCTTAATGAATAGGGATCACTGACCCAGTTCATGTATAACTGAGACATGGTAAACTATGTTTACTATGCTTCAGTTTGTGAATGAACAGGAAGCTCTGTATGGAGCTATTTCTGTCCATTCATTCTGTGCAGCTGTGGCTGCAGAAATGGAGATTGTGGGCTGTGTCCTCAATCTCATTTCTCTGTTTCAAAGATGAAACATTAGAGGTCTGTTTAGACCAGGGCTGTGGATTCGGTAGATAAATGTTCCGACTCCGACTCCGACTCCTCAGTTTTATGTACTTCCGACTCAGACTCAGACTCCGACTCCCCGACTCCGACTCCTCTGTATTAATATGCGAATGTATTTTATACATTCCTTGAGGGAAAGAAACGCGACCTACCACAGGACTACTGGCTGGGAAGCCAACAGTCTACTGTATTGCACAGTTTAAGCAAAAGACAAACACAATGAAAACAAAGTTTTATTAATTTTTTCTTATTAATCAATCAAGTGGCTGGATAGTAGCAGCAGGCATAAACATCAGGAACAGGATTTTTACCAGTTCAAAAATACAAACCACATTATTTGGTTGTTTTAGAACAAAAACAAAGCTTATCTATAATGAACCAAAAACAAAATCTGTAAAACCTAGAAATGGTTTATATTAATCTTGAAATGTAGTTATAGGCTTAGCAAATGCAAATCAATTCAATGTAGAGTTCTAAGGAAGAGAATTGCCTCTGCCAGATCCTCTTTCATAGAGGCTCTTAAGTCAGACTTTATTATTTTTAGGGCTGAAAATAATCTTTCGACACTGACTTGGGTGGGTGGCATTGCAGTAACTATTCTGGCCACATCACTAACGATCTCTGGATAAACAAGGATGGCTTCTTCAACAGTAAGTTTTGATGAGCGATCATACTTTTCAACTTCTTTTAGTGCTTTATAAAACTCCTGTTGGAATTATTTTTTTTGGACACTTACTGGTTCTCTAACATGCGTTCCCTGTAAAAGCAGAACACAACACTATGGAAAGTATAAGTATTGCAGCTCCTAATTGTGCGTTGCGTGCCATATAGTGAAGCACATGAAAAGCATGCTTCTTCACGGTCACTTAACGTGTTCGTTTTGCGGTTACGTGAGGCACTGCATGCATTTGTCTTTATTCTTACAGTAGAGAAGTCATTAATTATAACTTTTTGTGAATTGGGACATTTAAACTTGCTTTTTTTTATTTTTATTTCAATCTAAATTTAGTAGGAGTCGGAGTCGGTGCATTGTTTGCCGACTCCGACTCCAGGTACCCAAAATTTCCCCCGACTCCGACTCCTCGACTCCGACTCCGACTCCACAGCCCTGGTTTAGACCCCTGATATCACACCCACAGTCCAAATTTCCCATCGCGCACACTCCTAGAATGCATGCTTAAACGTTTCTTTATTCAAGAAAGCTCACATCACAAAACAATGTAGTACAACGTTTCGGAGCCATGTAGGACCCCTTTGTCAGGGGTCCTGCGTGGCTCTGAAAAGTTTTACTACATTGTTTTGTGATGTTAGCTTTCTTGAATAAAGAAACGTTTGGACGAAATTGACGATCCTTGGTGTGCTGGGGAATATCCACATATGATATCTCACTCTTTGGGTGGCATTTTACCTTTATCTTCTCGCTGTCCAGGGTGATAGAGAGAGTTGAAAAATTCCAATGTCCACACGATACACTTCTTTTTCTAGGATTTATTTGCAGAACTTAGTAGAAAATAAGTTGGAGGGGTGGAAGGGTAAATAGTGATCAGTGAGGTATAACTGGGTGCTATGGACAGTACCTCAGCACATTAAAACAGAACTTTATTGTAAAGGTTTTTTTTTTAAATACAAACATGTTATACTTACTTGCTCTGTGCAAGGGTTTTGCACAGAGCGGCTCTGATTTCCTTCTTCTGGGATGCCCTGGCGGTGCTCCTGGCCCCTCATCTTCATCGGGTGCCCCCACAGAGAGCCAATTTCCATGGGGGCTCCCAAGCAAGTGCGTTCACTGCTGCATCAATTAACACAGACAGCAGGACTTGGCTCCGCACCCCCCCCCCCCTCTCATGTCAATGGATTTGATTGACAGCAGTGAGATGGCAGGAGCTTCTTGACTCAGGCTCATCGCTGGAATGAACAGGTTCATGTAAGAAAAGTGGGGGGGGGGGGGGGCAGCTGCAGCATAGAATGCATTAAGGTGAAAACTTTGAGACTTTCAAACAGGATTCACCAGCTTCTCAGTGAATCAAATCCTGGCAGCTGTATTTATCCATAGTGTTCACTAAGTCAGCTATGACATGATGTGATACTGACGTTGGTGTATGTTTTTTTTCTGTGCTTTTGTGGTGCACAGATATGTTTAAAATGTTTTAAGGATAAAAGAAACATATTTTTTTTTTTGCACTTTTATGTCCTTTTGTCAAGCTATAATATATATAAAAAAAAAAATTTAATCTGAGAAGGGTATTTAACATAGTATTGCAGTAAATAAATAAACGTATGCGCCCTTTAAAATCTGCAGAAATTATTGACATACTTGTCAAAGATGTATTGCCAATTTAACCAATGCATATTGGTGGTGCTTAATTTGGTCTGTAAATCTAGGCATCTGTGACCATGAGTGAGTCATGTGAAAAATGAATTTAGCAAAGTTCCAAAATACTTTTTGCAGACATAAAATATGAGAGTTTCCAGATTTGAAATTTCTGAAATTGTATTAAAAAGTATGAAAAAATATAGCCACCGTAGCAAAAGCTCATTTTAGCTTCTCTATAAAAAGCAACATAAATATTATTACTTTTCACTTTGACTTTCATTCTACTATATAGTCACCAGCCTTCTTTACATTGAACACTAGATGACAGCAAAGTACTTTCTTTGTTATTATATAGATCAACTTGCTATGAAAGATGAAATACTGGAGAATCACAGCTCTAACAAATCAAATGCTTACTCGTTCACACTCAACTTTATCAATTGTATTAGATAGTGCTAACTCTACAGCACTATATTTACATAGCAAAGTTGGGGTGCTGCTGCTGCAGGTGATTACTTTAGTAATTTGATCAGGTCCACTTTTTTTTATTTTATTTTGCTTCTTTTAAATGAGAACAAAGTAAAACCTAAATTATTAACACGCTGAACTCACTAGTTTGGAGGGATAAATACGATATTCATGGTACCTAAAATCTCTGTCTCTAAAGCAGGGGTCTCAAACTGGTGGCCCTTTAGCTGTTTCAGAACTTAAAGGATCACTATAGATTTTTTTTTTTTTTTAAATAACAAACATGTAATGCCTCGTACACACGATCGGTCCATCCGATGAAAATGGTCTGATTTTTCCATCGGTTAACCGATGAAGCTGACTGATGATCAGTCGTGCCTACACACCATCAGTTAAAATCGTGTCAGAACGCGGTGACGTAAAACATAACGACATGCTGAAAAAAATGAAGTTCAATGCTTCCAACCATGCGTCGACTTGATTCTGAGCATGCATGGATTTTTAACCGATGGACGTACCTACAAACAATCGTTTTTTTTTTCTATCGGTTAGGTATCCATCGGTTAAATTTAAAACAAGATTGAATTCTTTTAACCGATGGATAAATAACCGATGGGGCCCACACACAATCGGTTTGGTCTGATGAAAACAGTCCATCAGACTGTTCTCATCGGTTTGACCGATCGTGTGTACGTGGCATTATTCTTACTTCCACTGTGCGTCTCGTTTTGCACAGAGTGGCCCCGAACCTGGTCTTTTGGGGTCCCTCGGCGGCTGTCTTGGCTCCCCCCCCCGCAAGGACTCAACACCTTCATGCAAGTGAGCGAGCTTGCATGGTGTTGAGTACTTGCGGGCGCGCTCCCGTGACACTGCCGGTGGCCATAGCTGCTCACTGTATCACTCGGTCCCGCCCCCGCCACGTCATTGGATGTAATTGACAGCAGCGCAAGACAATGAATGCGCTGCTTTCAATCAACCAATGAATGAGCCAGGAAGATGACCGAGAAGCCTGCTCGTTCACGGCTTGTGACTTTCGAGGGTTCAGGTAAGTAATCGGGAGGCTGGGGGGGGCGCTAATACTCAGATGTTTTTCACCTTAATGCATAGAATGCATTAAGGTGAAAAAACATTTACCTTTACAACCCCTTTAAAGTCCCATGAGGCATTGCAAGGCTGACAGTTACAAGCATGACTTTCACAGGCAGAGGCATGATGGGACTTGTAGTTCCACAATCATTGGAGGGCCGTCAGTTTGAGACCCCTGCTCTAAAATATCAAGTACACCAAATAATACAGCATCTAGACAAAGAGGTAACTTAAAGTGGTATTACTCACCAAACTAAAAATGCAATATATTGCAGCTTACCAATCATTAGATGTGTTGTCTGCATTCATTTTTTTTTCTTTCGTCCCCCCCCCCCTGTTTTAACCTGGTGATCTGGCCAGTATTAAACCTCCTGTATTAGAGTGCCCCCACTGTGGATGAATGAGCATAGTGGCACCTTTGGACAACAGCATTGTCAGTCCGGGGAGAGGGGAGAGTTAGCTGTATTAGCAGCTTTTGATATACTAACACATTGAAGCCAAACCCCAGCTCACACTGCAGTTACACAAGCCGTTAGAACAACAGTTTATTTTTATTCTTTGGGAAGAAGAGTTTATATGAATGCATAAAAACTGAAAATTGCAAGCACCCCTGTCAGTGGTAAATGATTTGCCGACTCACCGTTTTTTTTGTTGCTCTTTCTTATTGTTCTCCTTCCTGCGGACTCTCTGGTGTATGCACCCATTAATGCCCAGGACCATCCAATGCCATGTTCATGTGACATCAAAATTATGGCAGCACCCCAACTCAGAAGCGAGCCGTACACCCCAGTGTCTCCGTATCATAACTTGAAGTTGTCATATAGGTGCCTCCTGGTCTTACGATCCATACACCTACTCAGGATGCGACACTCTGAAGGAAACACCACATAGCAGTGTCCCGTTCCACCAGTTCAGCTAGACTCCGCCACCTATCCACCAGTGACAGAGCGGGAACTAGCACGGACCACATGCACACACATAATTAACTGTTTCTGCTCCTGTACCATTCGGCCAGGTCCCTAGGGTCAACACCACACAGGTAAGGTCCTGATTGCTGGGGCTCCTCCACTTTCTTCACTATGCATGAAACCTGTCATCCTTGTCAGTACCACTCTCCCGCCGTCTGGTTGTCATATCATCCTTCTCTTGTACTTGTTGCCCCTTGCAACGACATGTCACCACTTCATTTTGTGTGTGCATTACAGGTCCTGTTTTTCCATACCCCATTACCACCATGAACCCCTTTAAATAATTTCAGAAATCTATCTATCCAATCACTCTGTATCCAATCAGGCAGCCCCATGCATTACATAGTTTATGGTAGATCTAAAAGAGATTGTACAATTAGACTGTATAGTGTATGGTGAGCTTAACAGACTTCCAGGGATATAATTCTCTCATTTTAAATACTACAGCTCTGCTCCATATAGGCTGTTAAGTGATCACTTAGCTCCTGCACACTCTACCAAATAAAACATCTATGCAAGAGGAAGGTACAGTTCAAAACTATTGATGCCTGTGTATGGCTGGGGAAGGAGGGGTAATTTTTTATATAATGAATAAATAACATATTACATGATAAAATAGGGTATTAATCAGACCCGAAATGAAAAAGAACACCTGCACAGTACACCTTGCGGATCATTTAGAATTGAAGTGCTTATTAGGTAAATTGACTTTCACCCTTTTTTCAAGTATTAATGCTGCACTTTCATTTGACTTCTACCTTCATCTTGGCAATGGTTTTTGAATTTCTATGTATTTCACTGCTTCATCCATTTTACTTTCTACTTTTACTAACCTAACCTTACCTATACACTCATTAGCATCTCATTATCCTATCCTTTACCAAGTATAGGACTTATGACCCATGATATCACATGATAAGAGTTCTCCATCTATTTTATAATTTCACTTTTGTTTTCAGCACTTATGGTCAGTTCTGACCATTATTTTTTGGAATTTCCTTTTTTGGAAACCATTTTTGTTGAGTCTCGGTCTGTTATAACCACCTCAGCTCCAACCAGCGACACCCCTTTGCAGATATTCTGGTTATTACTATACTACAGCATTTAATCTCCACGTGCATGCTCCTGAAGAGTGGATGAATCCACAAAATGCATAGAGCTACTATATGCCATGTTTTTATAACTATAACTATATGTTTTATCTTTGATCACTTGTAATATGTGATTTGTATTATTAGGTGGTAAATTGCAATTGCTATATGGTTATCCACCAAATTAATTATATTAGTTTTCTGTTTGCCTCATGCAACTTATAATTGATTTCCAATAAATTTAAGCTACTTGCACCTGCCTGCTTCATTCAAAGTCCCAACCCTTAGTCCTCCTGTTTGTGTTTTTTCTAAACCTAAAACATGAGATTTGAACTTACTGAAACTTTAATAAAAAATATGACAAATGATTGCCATCAACTCATTTTAGCTTGTATTTATAAATTCAACTAAAAATCATTGCTTCTCACTTTGACTTTCATTCTACTATATACTTACCAGCATTCTTTACATCGCACACTAGATGGCAGTGGAGTGCTTTTTTTATTTTGAAGGACAAGTTGCTATGAAAGACGAAATACTGGAGAATTAGGGCCAGATTCTTAAAAGGCTTACGACGGCGCAACACCATTTGCGCCATCGTAAGTCCTAATCTAGCCCGGTGTATCTATGCGACTTATTCTTAGAATCAGTTACGCATAGATATCCCTTAGATCTGACAGGCGTAAAGCTCTTACGCTGTCAGATCTTAAATGCAATTTTTTTTCCCGCCGCTAGGTGTCGCCTCGTCGTTTTCCACGTCGTCTATGCAAATTAGCTCTTTACGCCGATTCCCGAACGTACGCGTGGACGACGCAATGAATTTACGACGTTTCCGTAAGCGTAAACTTGCCCCTGCTATATGAGGGGCAAGTTTACGAAGGTCCGTCGTAAGCCATGTTAAGCAGGGGTGGACTGACAACTCATGGGGCCCCTGGGCGATAGAAGATTATGGGGCCCCCGGGCTTACAGATGGCCACCACGCCAGGAGGCATTGCCTAGGCAGGGCAGCTAAAATCTCAGGATTTTCACATCAAAAGCATGTTGGTTTTGGACATATCAGGGACAGATGTAAAAAAAACACAGATTTTTACATACTGTCCCTGGTTTTATTGAGCCTGACAACCCTGATGGGGCCCCCTAGTGACATGGGGCCCTCGGGCAGTGCCCGAGAGTGCCAATGGTCAGTGCGCCCCTGATGTTAAGTATGGCGTCGGGTCAGCGTCGTCTTTTTCCGTCGTTTACGTTGTTTTCGTAAGTCGTTCGCGAATACGACTTTACGTCAATGACGCTCACGTTGGCGTCATTGACGTTTTCCGTCGTGAGCTGGAGCATGCGCACTGGGCTATTTTTATGCCCGGCGCATGCGTAGTTCGATCGTCGCCGGGGCGTGCTTAATTTAAATACAAACCGCCCCCTTTAAATTACGGGGCCTTACGCCGGGCCATTTACACTACGCCGCCGCAAATTACGGAGCAAGTGCTTAGAGAATACGGCACTTGCTCCAGTAATTTGCGGCGGCGTAGTGTAAATGGCTCACGCCACGCCGCCGCAGATTCTACCAGAATCTGGCCCAAAAAGCTCCAACAAATCACTCAAATGTGTCTGTAGTGTAAGATTTTGTTAACTACATATACTGTATATATAAAATGACCCAAGCATAGCAAAGTTGGTGTGCCATTTTGCTGCAGGTGAATAATTTGGAACTGTGATCAGGTTTTCTGTCATTTTTGAAATGAGAAAAGCAAATTTAAATTTAAATTAACCAGCTAAACTTACTAGTTTGGGATGATAAATAAGATATGCATAATACCTACAGTACTATCTCTGTCTCTAAAGTATCAGGTACACCTAGAAATATCAAGACAAAAAGGTCACAGACCATTAACTTTAAGAAAGAAAACCTAAACCAATGGTCATTCATCTCCAGCACAAGCAAAATGAACTATAAATACATAATAAGTGGCCTTTGATTAAAGAGTACCCATCCTAATGTAGGAGGTGATATGTTGCAGCGTATCAAGAAAAACCTGTTTGAGTTTCAGTTAATGTAAAATGACTTTCTAGATATTTAATTAGATGTAAGGAGTATGACACATTATTTATTTCATATCATAGTTCTGGAAAAATATTCCCCACCCTGTTGCTTATCTTGGCAGGACTGTTAACCAATTACAAGTCTTTCCCACTCACATGTCTACTTGCTTCAACGTTGCATACAGTCGTGTAAACCCAAGGCCAGCACCCGTTCTCAGCCTCTCTCTTGATTTCTCCTGCCGTTTTCCCAAAGCAGTACAGCCATATTTATGTGAATGACCAATACAAGCCGAAGAGAACATGAGTTGATTTCCAAACGGAGTAGAGTCTGCTCTCATTTAAAGTGTACAATATGTTCACTGAGCTTAGTAAATAAGGTCAAGCTAGGTTCACTTCAATTATACAATTATGTTCTAGAAAAAGTCTACTTTTTTTTTTTTTTACATGATTGAGTTTTCAAAATGAACACACCTTACTTACTAACAGCAAAGTGAAGATATACTTCATAACGTGAACATTCAAATTGCTACATGAACAGCCTCACACCCGGTGGTATATTAATCCAGGCTCACCTGAGCAGAGCACAATTAAGGCCAATTTATAAATACTGTATATATTGCATTAAGATACTGAAAGGAAAGAAAATAAGGAGATGTGATACTAATAAACCTGGAAGCATACCTCCCAACATTTTGAGATGGGAATGAGATGGGAATGAGGGACACCTACTGGAAAATGCATGTAGACATATGACACGCCCCCTGTCACTCCCCCTTAACCACTTAAGGACCACCTAACGCCGTTATACGTCGGCAGAATGGCACGGCTGGGCACAATCACGTACCTGTATGTCCTCTTTAACCCCCCTGGCGGTATTCCCGAGTCTGGCTCGGGGTAAGATTTCATTACCAAAAGCGGTATCCCTGAGCCAGGATCGGGATCGCCTCGCAGCAGCCACAGGCAAAGTTACGTCCCTGGATCCTGCGATGCATCCCCGCTGTGTGAGCAAGCGGTGTCCTCGCTCGATTCACACAGTGTCCCTGTGTGCCGCCGATCTCCGTTCCCTGCGACGTTATGACAAACGGGGGCGGAGGACGGCGCCAAATTCAAAAAAGTAAATAAACACTTTACATACAGTATACTGTAATCTTACAGATTACAGTACTGTATGTAAAAAAAAAAACACACCCCCTTTGTCCCTAGTGGTCTGTCCAGTGTCCTACATGCACTTTTGTATACTAAAAACTGTTCTTTCTGCCTGCAAACTGTAGATTGTCCATAGCAACCAAAAGTGTCCCTTTATGTCAAAAGTGGTTTTATAGCAGCTAGAAAACAGCGATAATAAATTATAATCACTTGCAGAATTGAGCGATAGCGATTTGTGGGGAAATTCGTCATAAAAAAAAAAGTAACGACAGCGACAATTTTGCAACTGAGCAAATTTCAGTGATTTTGAGTTGATTACATTATTGAATAATTTTTATTATAATTATATTATTATTTTTTATAATTATTTATAGTTATTTATTATATTATAATTTATGATTTTGTTTTTCAAACTTTATCATACCCGAGATGTCTACTAGACTTTTCTTTTTCTACTAGACTATTGTTCGGACAGATTTAAGTGAGTTATTCCTAAGAATTACAGGCCTACAATGTAAAACGCCTAAGGAGACTGGGCCGCAGGGCACTATTCCAAAATGATAATGACCCCAAACACACACCAAGACGACCACTGCCCTGCTAAAGAAGCTGAGGGTAAAGGTGATGGTCTGGTCCATCCTTGTCTTCAGACCTAAACCCTACTGAGCATCTGAGGGGCATCCTCAAATAAAAGGTGGAGGAGCGCAAAGTCTCTAACATCCACCAGCTGATGTCATCATGAAGGAGTGGAAGAGGACTCCAATGGCAACCTGTGAAGCTCTGGTGAACTCCATGCCCAAGAGGGTTAAGGCAGTGCTGGAAAATAATGGTGGCCACACACAATGTTGACACTTTGGACCCAATTTGGACATTTTCACTTAGGGGTGTACTCAGTATTGTTGCCAGCGGTTTTGACATTAATGGCTGTGTGTTGAGTTATTTTGAGGAGACAGCAAATTTACACTGTTATACAAGCTGCACACTACTTTACATTGTAGCAAAGTGTAATTTCTTTAGTGTTGTCACACGAAAAGATATAAGAAAATATTTACAAAAATATGAGGGTGTACTCACTTTTGTGAGATACTGTATGTATTTACAGCAAAAAATACAAATTACAGGAAAATAAATAAATAAAGAAGTAAAACTATTCAGAGAATAGAAACGTTATTTGATTAAAAAAAATGAATAATCTTGATATCTGTAGTGCACCCCCTAAAGAGCCACTGTTGAATTTGGGTCCTATTTCTCCCCTCAGAGCACACACAGCCAGGCACACAGCATTTTCCACTGGCTCAGTGAAAGCAGTCTAGTTTTTTTGGGGGGGAATAATGAACTGGGATAGGGAGAGGGAGCATGGGATACCCCCAAAAATGGTAGAACTGGATAAATTGAGTACTCCTCGATTTCTGGCTGCACTTCACAAACTGCTGGCTGCATTGCACAACTGCTGAATGTCCCACAGGACAGTGGCCTGCACACCTTCCATTGTTTAAAAGCTACACACACTCACTCACTATTTAGCAAAATACTTGCTTACCCAATTAGTCACAGGATCATTGGTTGCCTCTTGCTGATATCAACAAGGCTCTAGCTAGTGGAGGAGATGTAGACTTACATTACCATAGGACAGCTCTACTCTTTCCTACCAACTTTCTTCTGGCTTTATCCAGTGAGCTTCTTCAGACCCCACTTGATCCTTGGTTTTCAGCTTGCTAAGAGACCCCCCCCCCCCCCAGCTAAGCCTAGCTTGGTCCTCAGTGTCTTCCTCCCAGATCCTCCCAGAAAGCTGGCCTAGGGATCTCCTCCAGAAAAACTGGACCCAGGAACTCTGAAGCTGCTGCTCAGGCCTCAGACTATGTATGCTCTTTTCCTCCACCTTCTGGGCACACCTCCCCAGGCATTGGATGGAGTCCGATAAATATATAGATTGCATGCCCTATTCTTCCTACAATTCTAGAATTCTCTAAAACACTGGAGAAGTAACAGAGCAGAAGTCTGTGAGATAATCAACTAAACAATCAACCCCTGTTCCACTGATTACAGAGGAGCTAAAGAAAACACTGCACTGCACTGATGGGTGCTGATATGCCGCACTTATGGGCAACACTGATGGGCATCAATAGGCAGCCCTGATAAGCAGGCACTGATGGGCAGAGATAGGCTGCACTTATGAGCAGGCACTGATGGGTATGAAAGGCAGCACTGACAGGCATCACTAATAGGCACTGATTGGCATAACTGAGGGGCACTGATGGGACTGCACTGATAAATCTGGGCACTGATTGGCATCACTGATGGGAACTGATTATCTGTGCAGATCTCCCCTGTGAGGTAATGCAGCTGATCGGCTTTCCTCTCCTCATGCGTTGTCATAACTGCCATTTCCTTGTTTGTAAATGTGACCAGTTGTGATTGGACACAGCTGACAACATGGGTAAAGAGCCTCGTCATTGGCTCTTTACTGGGATTGGTGGTGCACTGTGTCCCAGGGACAGAGTGCACCAACATTTGCTGCACGCTCCGCTAGGCACGAAAGTGCGGCGAGAGTGGGAGGACTTAATAAGCAGTTAAGCTGGCCATACACTAGTAGGATTTTTTAAGAACATTTGTACACTTTTCTAATCATTAGTGAAGTAAAATTGTTGTCCCTTTTCGACCACAGTCATGAAAAAATTCCATGGCACAGAATATAAATCTTTTCTCAGACTAGCCAATTTTTAACAGTGTATGTGATTTTTGTTTGAAAAATTACATTAATTTCAAAATCAGATATTAACCACTTGCTTACTGGGCACATATACAGGCATACCCCACTTTTAAGTACACAATGGGACCAGAGCATGTATGTAAAACGAAAATGTACTTGAAGTGAAACAATACCTTTTTTCACTTCTAGGGTGTAGTGGGGGGTCCAGAGCTGTAGTGGGGGTGTAAGGAGCTGTAGTGGGGGTGTCAGGGGCACACTGGAACAGGGCGGGGTATGCTCTCGGAGCTTCAGCTCCTTCTACTGCGGCTGCAAAATGTCTGTAAAGTACTTGTAAGGCACTTTACATACACTCGCAGGTAAGTCCTTACTTGCGAGTGTATGTAAAGTGAGTGTACTTAAAGCGGGGTATGCCTGTACCCCCCTCCTGCCCAGGTGAAATTTCAGCTTTCGGCACTGCGTTGCTTTAACTAACAATTGCACGGTCGTGCGACGTGGCTCCCAAACAAAATTGACGTCCTTTTTTCCCCACAAATAGAGTTTTCTTTTGGTGGTATTTGATCGCCTGTGCGGTTTTTATTTTTTGCGCTATAAACAAAAAAGAGCGACAATTTTGAAAAAAATACAATATTTTTTACTTGTTGCTATAATAAATATTCCAATTAAAAAAAAAACACACACATTTTTTTCTCAGTTTAGGCCGATACGTATTCTTCTACATATTTTTGGTAAAAAAAAAAAATCGCAATAAGCGACTGGTTTGCGCAAAAGTTATAACGCCTACAAAATAGGGGACAGAATTATTATTTTTTATTATTTTATTTTTTTACTAGAAATGGCGGCGATCTGCGATTTTTATTGGGACTGCAACGTTATGGCGGCACATCGGACACTTTTGACACATTTTTGGCGCCATTCACATTTATACTGCGATCAGTGCTATAAATATGCACTAATTACAGTATAAATGTGACTGGCATTGAAGGGGTTAACACTAGGGGGTGAGGAAGGGGTTAAATGTATTCCCTGCATTGTGTTCTAACTGTAGGTGGAGGGGGGGTGACTGGGGGGTTGACCGATCTGTGTCCCTATGTACAAGGGACACAGATCGTTCTCCTCTCCAGAGACAGGACGCTGTCTCAGTGTAAAACGGCAATGAGAGATGATCTCATATGTTTACATATGAGATCATCTCTCATTGGCCGCACAGATCGCAAATGGCCACTCTGATTGGCCGTTCGCGGCGATCTGTAATTGGCTGTGTCCAAGGGACACGGCCAACACAGAGTTTCCCCGCTGCGCGCTCTGGAGCGCGCGCGGGGAACGCGCAAAGGGGCAGACGTCAATTGACGTCCACTTGGATTTTCGGATCCGCGCTGTAGCCGTCATTTGACTATAGCGCGGATCCCAAGCGGTTAAAAGCAAATTTACATTTTGAGGTACTATTGAACAATATTCATTGGGTCATTGAATGTACTAAAAATGTTCATGTGAATGATCATATATATATGCGTATGAAAATCTGCTAGTGTATGGCCAGTTTTAGAGGCTGTGATTGCAGGTCTGTAATGGGGGCAGATAGCTATATAATGACAAGCAGATGCTTCTGACTATGGTTTCTGCTGTGATCTGGTGACTTCCATTCATGGACCCAAACCCAACATATGTTTATAGTACTGGTACAGGCACAAATGCCCTCTTTCCCTCATTGTAGTCTGTCCCTGATTTTATTTTCTAAAAGCTTACATAAGAAAGATATGAAAAAGAATCAAAAATGAATCTACTGATTTTAAAAATGTTTACTTTTTAGGTCTTAACCTACAAGGCCTTTAAGAGATTCAGGTCCTCTTTGCAAAAGATCAAGGTGGCTTCTACACTCACAGTTAGAAGCAATGAAGAAGCCATTTCGTTTTAAAGTTTATTATAAATTAATTACACTCAAAGTACATTTTTAACCTTTCACAGAATAATACTCCAGTTCCACGTTTTATAACAATGGCATTTACATAAATATATTACCCATTACCCATGGAAAAACCACTGTGGTTGCACATGTGCTTGTGGTACCAAGAAGTGATAAAAGCAATCTTGGAAAACCTTTTTGTAAAAGTCTAAATAAGTAAAATTGGAAATGTCTAGGTCATCCTTCAGTATACTGAGTTTTTGGTGCTGCTGGTCATAGTACATGATTTCTTAGTCATGTGAGTTTCAGGAAAAAATAAGTATCACTTGTTGGTCAGATTGACACCTAAATAGAAGTCCACCCTAACACTAAAATCAATGCATCTACAGACATCCACGATCTAACACTAACCTATATAACCATGTAAACAAGAAATCAGTATTAATTTTTTTTCCTAAAGCCGATCCGACCCGATCCCACGCTGAGCTGTCAACTGCGGCTTTGCTATGGAGGTGGGTGCAGAGAAGGCAGCCAACAACGAAAGACCCATAGTAACGCTATTGGTGATGCCACTTTCCATTCATTTCACAGCCATTGTCGGCTGTGTCCTCTGCAGAGATTTTCACTGCTAAAGACCGGACTGTATCGGCTTAAAAAAAGGTATATATACTGATTTCTTCTTTACAGGGCAATAGGTTAGTGCTAGATTGTGGATGTGTGTAGATGCAGGGATTTTAGTGTTAGGGTGGACTTCTAATTTAAAGTGACAATATACATTATTCTTATTCTCCAATAAATAATTCAAATACTGTACATTGACTACTTAATGGCTCTGTAATCCATTTTCAATAAATCTTTTTAAAACCAAGTATATATGTTCTTCTTACCAGATTGTGCTCAATGGCCAGTATCTGCAGCTTTTTTAAATCTTTAGCATGGTTACCATATTTTATTTAATCTATTTCTATAGGATGTCATGGCCATCCACATGGTCATCATCTTCCTCAAGGACTATATCAAAATATGGCTTCTTTTTAGTTGGCTGATATATTGGTCTTGCAATGAGCTGTTTCTGGGGCTCATTCTTTTTGATTGGCCAAGTCCCTGTTCTAGTCCTACTCCTGGTTTCCTCCATTCCAGCATTTTCTTTAAGATTTTGTGATGGTGAAGGTGGTAAGTTGGTACCAGGCCTAGTTAGGATCCCTGCTGGCTCCATAAATACAGAATTGCTATCATCTTGACCTGAAACAAAAAAATAAATTATGATTGTAATAATCCATAAAAATGTGTAGAATAAACCCCCACAGAAAATTTTGTACTAATCTCTAATGGCCAATTTGTGGACTAAATCATTATGAGGCTTTTTAATTTGTCCCAAAACTATTAGGCCTCTTGCACACAGGAAATTTTGCTTACTCTCTTCAAAGTCTTTCCTCCTGCCAGCAGCATTATGGCAAAAAAAGCCTTATGCTTAAAAAGTGTGCAATGCGTTTTAAATGCATTTACAAGTGTCAAAAGCTTGGACGTTAATTCATTTAATTGGCCAGAATAATAATTTATTCTGGCCTTTGAAATTAATTAACACTCAAGAACTAAACACGCCTAGCATTAACCCCTGTTTTGATGCATTTACATGCGTTTACAAGCGCCAAAGCATTTATTTTTTTGCCAAATATCTGCTGCACTATGTGTGCATGTGCCAGCTTAGATGCCCCTAGAAGCAGCTGTAAAAACATCCAGCGTGCTTGAGGCCTTACAGTATTACTAAACCCAGGTCCCTGTATTCACTATATCTGGTCTCCCAAAGTACACAAAGCATGGAAATGCAATCATTTTAACCACTTCCTTACTGGGCACTTAAACCCCTTCCTGACCAGAGGACTTTTTGCGATTCGGCACTGCGTCGCTTTAACTGACAATTGCGCGGTCGTGCGACGTGGCTCGAAAACAAAATTAACGTCCTTTTTTCCCCACAAATAGAGCTTTCTTTTAGTGGTATTTGATCACCTCTGCGGTTTTTATTTTTTGCGCTATAAACAAAAATAGAGCGACAATTTTGAAAAAAAAAAATATTTTTACTTGTTGCTATAATAAATAGCTCAATTTTTTTTTTTTACGTTTTTTTTTTATCCTCAGTCTAGGCCGATACGTATTCTACATATTTTTAGTAAAAAAAAAAAAAAAAATCGCAATAAGCGACTGGTTTGCGCAAAAGTTATAGCGCCTAAAAAATAAGGGACAGAATTATTATTATTATTTTTTTTTTTTTACTAGAAATGGCGGCGATCTGCGATTTTTATTGGGACTGCGACGTTATGGCGGACACATCGGACACTTTTGACACGTTTTTGGCGCCATTCACATTTATACTGCAATCAGTGCTATAAATATGCACTAATTACTGTATAATTTTTTTTTTTACTAGAAATGGCGGCGATCTGCGATTTTTATTGGGACTGCAACGTTATGGCGGACACATCGGACACTTTTGACACATTTTTGGCGCCATTCACATTTATACTGCAATCAGTGCTATAAATATGCACTAATTACTGTATAAATTTTTTTTTTTACTAGAAATGGCGGCGATCTGCGATTTTTATTGGGACTGCGACGTTATGGCGGACACATCGGACACTTTTGACACATTTTTGGCGCCATTCACATTTATACTGCAATCAGTGCTATAAATATGCACTAATTACTGTATAAATGTGACTGGCAGGGAAGGGGTTAACACTAGGGGGTGAGGAAGGGGTTAAATGTGTATCCTAATTAGTGTTCTAACTGTGGGGGAAGGGGGGTGACTGGGGGAGGTGACCGATCTGTGTCTCTATGTACAAGAGACACAGATCCGTCTCCTCTCTCCCCTGACAGCACCGCTGTCTGCGAGAGCCGGGAATGAGAGATGATCTCATATGTAAACATATGAGATCATCTCTCATTGGCCGCACAGATCGCCTAGGAAACGGCCGCTCCGATTGGCCGTTCACGGCGATCTGTGACTGGCTGTGTCCAAGGGACACGGCCAGCACAGCAGTTCGCCGCTGCGCGCTCGGGAGCGCGCGCGGGGAACGCGAAAAGGGGCGGCCGTAAAAACACGGCCTCCCAGAGAAGTAGAGCCACCCGGCGGCCGTATATAGTCGTACGGCCGTCGGGAAGTGGTTAATAAATCTAAACTGCTGAATACCCTTTCTCATCTGCAGTATATAGAAGTTGGGTGACTTCTATCAGCACCAGCTTGTAGGAGGAATTTTCATACTGCACTCTCAGTCCTATCAGGAATGGATGCAGGACCCCTGACTCTCTGTCTGGGTAGTGCTGATTGGCCCTCTGCTGATCATATGCACTCTCCAAAGACAAATTTTTTTTTTATGGCAATACACACCAAACTGAGCATGTGCAGACTGACTCCACTAACTAGAAATGTTTTGGGGGCAGGATCTGTGCATACAAAATCAAACAGACTTTTTTACAAAATGCAGAGGGTTAAGGTTCCACAGTGAGTATTACACTGCATATACAGACTGATTTTACTGTTCTGGGTTTAGTAACACTTTAACACCACATGACTAGAGCCCTAGACTTTGCAGTGCTGTGAATTTACACTTTTTCACCTTGTAAATATTGATGATTATTCTTTGGGGGCCAAATTCTCAAAAGAGATACGCAGACTTAACTCAAGTTTTCTAAATTTACACGGCGCGTATATTTGCGCACGATCTTCAAAACGACTTAAGCAAAGATTTCCGTATTTTCAGCCGTACTTAAATTAGTTACACCTGCGCATCCCCGGGCGCAAATTACGCTAGGCTCGCCGCTGTTTTTGATAGGCAAAGATGCAAATGAGGGAGTTAGGGCGATTCTCAGAATTAAGTGTGTGTGCCGTATTTTCCGCCCTGTGCGCACCTGTTAGTTTTTCTGACTAAATTTCCACATTATAAAACCAGCCCTAATTTTACACATGCTGTGGAAGGGTTTGCTGTAGGTAGTGACTAGAGCTTAGAGCTATAGTTGAGAAGGATCTTTGTGTAAAAATGCCAGGACCAGCTATGATTCTGACGGCACTTGCTGCCTTACAGGCACAAAGGAGGAGGAGGGCACAGAGGAGGAGGATGAGGGCACAGGCGCGAGTTTATCGTCCACGGCGTGATCTTTGGCAAATGCCAGATTATGAGGTGATTGGCAACTACCGGTTTGATAGGGAGGCCATCCTGGAGATCACCCAACTTCTTCAGGAGGATCTTATCACCCCAACCAGACGCTCCCATGCCCTGACACCTCTACAAAAAGAGATGGCAACCCTCCATTTTTTAGCCAGTGGCTCATTCCAGCGTGCATCTGGAGGTGTGGCTGGGATGGTGCAGTCAACAATGAGCAAATGTGTCCATCAGGTGGTCCCTGCCATACTGCGGCGCATGAGCAACCAGTTTGTGATGCCCACCCAGGAGGAGCAGCGTGTGCAAGCCATGACAGACTTCTATAACATTGCTGGCTTCCCAAGGACCATCGGGGCGATAGACTGCACCCATGTGGCACTACAGGCCCCCCATGAAACAGAACACCTGTTCAGAAACAGGAAAGGCTGGCATTCGATCAATGTCCAGGTGATCGTAGATGCCCATGGCCTCATCTGGCACGTTTGTGCCAAGTTTCCAGGGTCGTGCCACGACAGTTACATCCTACGGCAGACCAAGATCTACCAAGACTTGGAGCAGAATGTGTATGGAGACAGCTGGCTGATTGGTGAGTGACATTGGTGTCAGGTATGCCCCCCCCATGATGCAGACATCACAAGGGGCACATGCATGACTAATATCCTCCTGTCTTTTCCCTTACAGGTGACTCAGGATATGCGTTGGGACCCCACCTGTTGACCCCCTTTAGGAACCCCCAAACACCCGGAGAACGGAAATTCAACGAGGTGCACATCCAGACCCGGGCAATAGTAGAGCGGACATTTGGCCTTCTCAAGTCCAGATTTAGATGCCTTGACAAGACTGGGGGTACACTCTTGTATTCCCCAGACTTTGTCTGCCAAATTATTGGGGCATGTTGCATCCTCCATAATTTTGCTTTGAGAAGGGGCCTGCATGTTGATATATGTCCTGACCTAATCCCCCACCCAGGCAACCCCCCCCCCCCAAACCCCTCTACCCGGACTGCTGAGGGCCAGGTAATAAGGAGACAACTGGCTGAAGGCATCTTTGCCCAGTAAATGGACCCTAATTATCTTTATTTTTTTGCTTTGCCCAGAATAAATCACAGAGATTATGTGACCTTTAAATATTTTCTTTGCACATAAAATGCACATTACTTATATGCCAATGAGAATGTTTTTTTTTTGTTACAAAACGCACATTAATTATCTCACAATGAGAATGCATGAATGCACGTCACTGTGGTCCCTAGCACAGACACATCACATGCACATCGAATTGGATTAGATCCAAGTACCCCCCCCTTTGGTACTTGGGATCAGTAACGCCCCGCCACGGCTCCAATTATGTCACTGTGCATTCATACACCATTCAGGAACCTAGGATGACTTCTCCCTGGTCCTGGGGATCCATACTCCACCAAAACTGAGGGTGACACCCTTATGTTTTCAGGAATGCCACCCCCCCCACATTCACACATCATTCACACACATAAACCAAATCATAAGTACAGTAGCAAAAAAAAAAAAAGTACCCCTGCAAATTAAGGATGTTGCCGAGTGCTCCTTCTGGGCTGCCCACGGGCACGGGCACGGGGACGGCCACGGCCGACTGGGGGATCTTCACGGGGGGGGGTCTGTGCAGGGGAGGGAGTATTTTCAGGGGGGGGGTCTGTGCAGGGGAGGGAGTATTTTCAGGGGGGGGTCTGTGCAGGGGAAGAAGGAGCCTCCCCTGGTGTCTGTCCTCCTGCTGGCCTTCCCTCCAAGGCAACGGCTATCCTTGTCAGACAGGAAGTAATGTCAGCCGTATTGCCCTGCACAGCCCGGGTATTGGCCTGCACAGCCTGGGTGAGGGCAGTCACCTCCTGGGCCACGCCTGTTGTGGCGTTCCTCAGGTCCCACAAACAGGTGATGACCCCCACTGAGTTGGTGGCCACGTCACCCAGTGACTCCCTCATTGCACCCAGGCTGCGCTCCACCTTGGTCATCGTTTTTTGGATTGCAGACAGACTGCGGGTCTGCCGGACATTGTCCCTCAACAGACTGACCGGCAGACGCACCAACCCCCCCCTGTTTTCCGGGGTCGGCCTCCTACTTGCCCCTGAGGCTTGTGGCCTTGGAGGAGGAGTTGGAGTGAGCCATGGGTGCTGCTGCATGTTGGAGGAGGGTTGGAAGGGGCGACCCATGATGGTAGCCTGACTGCTGGGCGCCTGTGGGGTTCCCTCAGGGGATGACTCTTGGCCCATCATGATTTGCTGCCCAATCACAATATTGTCATCTTCCTCCCCCTCATCCTCCTCCCACTCAACATCCAAATTAGGGGAGTTGTGGGCACTCCCCTCCCATGGCGAATCCTGCCCTTCTTGGGACTCTGCATCAGCCTGTCTTGGGGGTGGTGCAGCAGCCTGCCCTGATGGGCCAGCAACCTCCTGACCTGATGGGGCTGCCACCTCCTGGGCTGATGGGGCTGCCACCTCCTGACCTGATGGGGCTGCCACCTCCTGACCTGATGGGGCTGCCACCTCCTGACCTGATGGGGCTGCCACCTCCTGCCCTGATGGGCCAGCAACCTCCTGTCCTGATGGGGCTGCCACCTCCTGGGCTGATGGGGCTGCAACCTCCTGGCCATCTGGGGAGGACACAAAACAATCACAGGTTGTTGGATCCACACACTTGGCACATCTTCCCTTCCCCCACCCACACATGCTAATCACCAGATAGAAATTCCAAAAAATTACCTGTCCTCATAAGAGGATCATTGTCAAAGCCAGGCAGGCCCACCACCTGCTGTGGGTGGAAACACTGGGCCACTGCCCATTCCTCCTCACTCATCCTGACTGGGCAGGGTCCCCCTCCTCCAGTGCCCCTGGTATGGGCATGCAGCGTTGCCAGCTTGTTCCGGGACACGCTCCTTAAGTCATTTTTTTTTTTTTGTACTCCAGCGATGGTCCTGGTCTCCCCCCCCCCGCCGCATTGATCCGATCGGTAATAGTTTTAAGGATCTCCTTCCTCCTGGCCGGGGTGGTGTTGTGGCTCTCAGGGCCATGGAGAAATCGCCCAAATTTAATGACGCCCTGAGCAAGTATATGCTTCTCTGCCAGGGTAAAATTAAGCTTCCTGCGCTTGGGAGCCATGACAGACAAGACCCAGCAACAGGGAACTCACCCAAAAATCAAACAACAATACACACACACAACAAAGAAAATAAAAACAAGCAAAAAAAAAAATATACAGACAGCTACTATAAATTCAAAAACAAACAGGCAAAAAAGGACAACAAAAAACAATCACACACCAAAAAAGAAATACTTATCAAAAACAAACAGGCAAACAATCAAAACAAATAACAAATTAGCAAAAACAAACACCAACTATACCCTCCAACTCCACAAACACTTTTCTCACAAACAAATCTTACCAACAAACACTGACAAACGTTCAAAGCAGAAGCAACTTGCTTTAGGAAGGGAACACAGGGAAATACTTTTGCAATAGAAGTCTGTTTGACTGGGGCTATTTAGACACAGGGCGATCTTCAAACTAAGTACGCTTGGCCTTTTACCTATCTCACTGATTGCGATGACCAAAGTTCTGCACATGCGCAGTGAGGTCCAGATTCGTGCGCGCATGCGCAGTACGGCCGGCACTTCATTTGCATTGGGGCACGGCTCATTACAAAGAGCCACGCCCACTTCATTCCCACTTGCCATAACCACGCCTTACGCATTGAAACTTAGGTTAAGGATGGCGCAATTTTGTGCGCAAATGCGCTGAGAATACGGTACTTACGACAACAACTTAGGGCGCCGTAACTTAAATGACATAAGTTAGATAATCCTAAATTTACACAGGTTTTTGAGAATTTGGCCCACAATGTGTTAATATTTGTATTTTACATTAAAAACTTAATATTTTTGATTGAGACTCAAGTAATTTGCATTTTCACACAGACATACTAAATATGTCAAATTTTGCTCAGTATATTGTACAAAAGAAGGACAATCTGTAGAAATATTATAGTAAATGTAGGATGCTTTATGTAAAAGATTATTAGGACAAACACATTAATATTAATAATGTTTTGTTATTATGGATATTACCTTGCAAAAAATGCAGGTTATGATCTTCTCTTGTTTTATAACGGTCATGGGGCAGTGATAAATAGCGTACATTCCGGACATTTGTCTGTGCAATAGAAGTTAGGACAATAAAAACAAAGTGTAAATTTGACGGTGGGCGGACGGCAAGTGGTTAAAGAAAAAAAACACATCTTGTTAGTGTTTTGCAAATAATTACTCATAATAAATAAATAATAAATAAATAACTACTTGTTCATAAATTTGGGCAAAAATGTATTCTGCTACGTTTCTTTGGTTAAAAAATATTATATGTATATTATTTTGTTTGTGTGAAAGTTATAGAGTCTACAAATAATGGTATATACAGTATAATATATAGATCTAGATCTATAGATAGATCTAGATCTACCTATCTATATAGATAGATAGATCTAGATCTATCTATAGATCTATATTTATCTATCTATCTATCTATCTATCTATCTATCTATCTATCTATCTATCTATCTATCTATCTATCTATCTATCTATATATATATATATATATATATATATATATATATATATATATATATATATACATATATATATACACACACAGTATATATAGATATAGATCTATATATCTATATAGATATAGATATATATAGATCTATATATTTATATAGATATATATAGATCTATATCTATAGATCTATATATATCTATAGATATAGTTATATATCTATAGATATATATTTAGTTAATATATAACTCTTTTCTTGAGCCCCTAAAATGCCAGCACAGTACAAACACCCCCAAAATGACCCCAAGGTATTTGGTGAGAGACATGGTGAGTTTTTTTATGTAATTTTTTCCAAAAATGTTTGAAAAAAAAAGTAAATACAATTTTATTTCACAAAGTTGTTTCTCACACACGGCATGGGCATACTTACAATTACAATCCCAAAAACACCTCCTTTAACTCCTCCCAAGTATGGAGATACCACATGTGTGAGACTTTTTTGCTGCCAAGCTGCATATAGGGGCCAAAAATCCAAGGAGTATCTTCAGGCTTTCAAAGGGCATTAATAATGCATCTAATTTCATGACTACCTGTTACATTTCTTAAAGCCCTGAAGTACCAGGAAAAATAACCACATTTCCGAAGTAAAATGTATTTAATTAAAGACCAGATATTTTGCCATAAGTTTTTGTAAAAACATTTTTTACACACAACTGTCAATTAATAAGGTATTTCTCACTCACAGCATGGGCATACTTAGAATCACACCCCACATTCTTCTATTCTTCTTGAGTATGGGGAGACTTTTTTTGTATCCTAGCTGCATAATGGGGCCCAAAATCCAAGGAACGCACTCAATGGGCATAAATTAGGCATTTAATTTCCAGTCTACTTATCTGATTTTGGAAGCCCTGGAGCACCAGGACAGAAGAAAACCTACAAAATAACCATATTTTGGAAAGCAAACACCCAAAAGTATTTAAGGGGCACAATGAGTTTTTTTAAAAGTTAATTTATCGCAAACATTTTTGTTTAATTAAGAAATAAAAGTTAATTTTGTTTTACACAAAGTTGTCAACTAATATGATATCCCTATCGTGAAGTATGGGTATAGCTAGATTTACACCCCAAAAAAAAAACATTCTTCTACTTCTCTCAAGTATGAGGATATCACATATGTGAGACTTTTACGCAGGCTAGCCACATAGAGGGGCCCAAAATTCAAGGAGCATGTAGGAAGGTGCAGTGTGGTATGGCAGCAGTAACTCACACACAGTCCAGTTGCAATAGAAAAAATTGTAGTCAAAAGATATCAGTTCACAACAAGCCCAGTGGAAGGAAGCCTGGGGACACTCACAGGTAAACAGCAGCTTGTAGCAGAGAAGTCAACCATGTTGTCCATCATTAGTTATGATGAATGATGATCCCTATGACCTGCTAGCACAAACACGTCAACCTGCACAAGATGATCTTTTCCCAATGGACTGGTTCTGCAGCTGACAGCTTGGTTGATGGAAGTCAACAAATCGGTAAGTGATGCTGCCAGACCTCACTGACCAAATATAGTATTGAACACATTTAGTCAATGGCATCACATCTGAGGCTCATTAACTTATATTTTTTTTTAGCAAGCCAGCAGGCAGCAGGATCCTTGGTAGCTAGGATGCAGCCGGTTGCCCTGTATCCTAACAACCAATGGTACTGTGTAGCCACTTGTGTCCCAGCAACCAAAGATATTTGTGGCCAGCAAAGTGGAAAATTGCCATTTAGTGGCAGAAATAATAACACCACTAAACAAATAACTTCCTGCAGGTTCAGCAACTGGAGGTTTGGGTGGGCAAATATGGACAAATATGGCAATTTAGTTGGCCCAGTCTACAGCCAGATTTCGGGGTGATGCAGGGTTCAACCCTAATCCCTGCTCAGAAACTGTTGCTGAATGTTAGCCTACTATTCAGTAGATCAAATTGTTATATCTTTACTCAGAAGCTGAAAGACTTTGCTTCACAGGTGCCCTTGATTCTTGATTCTTGAGACTATTCAAAATGAGTTTGCTTATAGTGGGTACCAATTTTTGGCCCTAGTTTTAGGCAATTCTGAACAGGGCATGTCTGTCTTTTCTATGCATGTTTTTGTGATCCTTATGACGTCAACATATGTAACATATTTTCATTGCATCTATTGAGTGATTAAAGGCCAGTTGTGATAATCATCCTTCCATAATTTAAAGATTTCCACAAAAAGTGCATTCTATGACGAAGGTGATTCTTTGCTATTGTGTGTCACATCAATCTAATTACAGTTACGTATCCCCTACTTTGGCAGAAACAAAGAAGACAAAATTAGTATGTATTATGATAAACCACGAATAAGTCTTGTGGGTCAATTTACCTGTATATATGTAAAAACTATTTGTCTATTACCTGTCTTCCCCAGGGCAGACTGTTTCCTTTCCTCATACTTGAATAGCGACGAGTGAGGATTTCTCTGTTTTGTCTTTCATTATCTTCTTTCGGTAAGTTATACTTTACATATGAAGATGTCTAAAAGAGAAGGTCAAAACTTAGTGCAATAACGTTTGTAAGACAACATTACTTATTTGTAAGATACATCATCATTGTATTCAGTTGTGTACCAAACATTGTTTGGTTGAAGTTATTCTTTAAGTTATTATTTCAACGTGTCCTTAAAACATCTGAAAATGCGGTTAAGTTAATTTATGCCTGGACTTTCTTTTAACTTCCACCTATTGTAAGCCAACAGAGGGTTATGGATTTAGATTTCCATTAGGCTTGCTTGGTTTGTAAATAGTCTATATTCACACCACTACTTTGCTCCTTGCCGTTTTATATCACACTGTGACTTTCCATTTTTGTCACCACCAATCCACTTGTCTAAGTTAAAATCAACTGCCGGTATTTTATTTTCTGCAGATAAAAATAGGCCACAGGCAGGCAATATTAGGAAAAGTAAGTATTTGATAGAAAAGTAGAATGAAAACAATACACATACAGAGGGATCAATTCTCTCTCATGCAGTGCACAGGTCTGGTCTTCCCCAATGTCTCCAGATTTGCCCTGGAAAAGTTCTGGTCTCTCCTGTGTACATGGGGTTGTGTCTCTTGTAGTCCAAGGCCCCATTCCTTTGTCTTGTACAGTGCTCCTTGGGGACTATATGTTCCTTATCCATTCCAGCTGCCTTTCTACACAGTGCCACCTCCCTGCCGCTGATATGCTTAAGCTACTGCCACCAAGAGGGATAGAGGAAGCAGGAGTGAACAGAGAACACACAACCACTCTGATGCCTCCAGTTGGGGGGGGGGCGAGTGGGGGAGTGGGGGAATCCACACAGTGTCCACTCTGCTAACAGCCAGCCATGCACAGCAGGGGATGGGGGAAGAAAGCCCACAACACAGCCAGACTGTCCATGCCAGCTGTCTCTCTGATCCTCACACAGCACAGCTGGCAGCACACACAGGAGGGGGGGGGGGTAGCCCAAGCATTCATTGGCACCTGGTTACACCAAGAATGGAGCAGTTATACAATGACAATGTAACTCCTGTGAACATGTGTAGAAGTTAGATTGGTAGAGAGACTGCCAAAGGAGAAAGTCGCCGGGGGAACCTTGGATGAACAGCAGGGAGCAGGAGCCTCAAAGAGCCACGGATGGATGCAGGCTTCTGGACCGAGCTGGCATCCATCCATGGCTCCCCGAGGCTCCTGCTCCCTGCTGTTCATGGCGCTTGCAGCACATCCCCAAGGGTCACCCGGCGGTTTTCTGTTATTTCACTGGACTTGCCAAGCCCGCATCCACTGAGCAATATGTGAGTGCAATCCATTTTACTGTCATTTAAAGAATTTCATCTTAAATAAATTTTTATTGTTGTACCTGTGCCTGACGCTTCTTGTGTTTATCTTCCACAGTTCCTGGGTTCCCAGCCCTTACTTTAAGCAGTCTCACCACCCACTGCAGCCACATAATAGAGACTCATTTAAGGGGTTCACCCCCCTAAACCTCACTTTGAAACACTGTCAGTGTTTCTCATAAACTATCATCTTTGCATTTTTTTATATCAATATAAGATTGGTGAGCATTTGTGTACTCTGACTGCAACTATCAGGTTCATTTAGCGCTGAATTTCACACAAGCTTTGTGTGTTTTGTATCGTAAAAAGAAAAAGTTGCGGGGGCGCATGCGCGGCGCTGATCGAGATGGTCGCCTGTTAGACCTGCTCCTGGCGCTGCGGGACTAATTTTTCCTATTGGGGGCCATCAAATAACTTTTTACCTCTCAAACTATCACCCCCCAGCCCCGGTGATCGTGGTGTATGTCGGCGACGAAGAAGAAGCAGAAGGGAGCGGCCCAAACCTCTCTAACCCACTACCTCCTCCGCGCGAGGGATCAGAGCAGCATGGCTCAACATGGCGCCGCGGTCTCGGCCTTGCCTCCAGAGTTGGACCCTTCCTCGCAGGCAGAATTCAGTGAGTACACCCCTGCCCTTTCTAAAGCGGACCTTGATGCCAGTCTTGAGGCCATGTATACCCGATTGGCCTCGAAGTTCCAATCTGAACTTAACAAGACATCGCATACTTTATCTCAGGAGATCTCCTCACTGGGCTCCCGTACGGATCTGCTGGAGACCAAACACGACGAGCTGGCCCTCGCTTATAGTGATCTCAGCAGGGAGCATGAAAATTTATCCAATGCTTTTGCACATTTGCAAGCACAAGTCGAGGATCTCGACAACCGGAACCGCCGTCAGAATCTGCGACTGCGGGGGTTCCCGGAATCGATCACGGATCTGATCCCCGCGGTGATTAGACTTTTTAAGTCCCTGCTCCCTGAAAGAGAGGCAGCAGCTTTCACCTACGACAGGATTCATAGGGCGCTGAGGCCCAAGCCTCCTGATGACAAACCCCCCAGAGACATTATACTCTGTCTTAAGGACTTTCTTATCAAAGAGGAAATCCTTAGAGCTGCCAGAAACACCCCTCGGATCACTCTGGATGATTTTACAATACAGATCTTCCCTGACCTGTCCCCTGCCACTCTGGATCGGAGGAGAGGGATGAAGGAAGTTACTACAGTACTGCAATCGGCTCGCATCCGTTACAAGTGGGGGTTCCCGTTTAAACTCTCCATCCCCCATAATGGATCCACATATGTTGCCACCTCATTGTTTGAAGGAAAGGAAATCCTTGTTAAGCTTGGTCTTCTGGACGCAGCAGAGATTCGTCGCCCTCCCCTGACACCTCGTCCTTCTCAGATCTGGCAGACACCACCTTCTAGACGTAACGGGAGGAGGATTCGCTATGGTGAAGGATCCCCGAAGAACTGATGATCTCCTATCCCCGTTGTCTCCTTATTTGTCGTGACAGCACCCCTCCTCAGTTGGGTTTATTTAGTATGACTTACTGCTCTAACTCGATTTTCAGGTTTGGAGTGCGGTGCTGCTGCTTCGGTTCAACTTTTTTATTTTTTGTTTTGCCTAGTTTTTATATTTTATTTTTTCATGGCTCTCTTCTCCGCCCTCATGACTCCGACACCAGTGTTTTCCATATGCAATAGTCCTTCCCGAGACGCCGCAGCATGCTCTTCCCCCTCCTAGCTACCCTCCGGACTGCTAAAAGAATTTCTGTAGTTGTTACTTTCCCCTTTTGGTTTGCGGTCTGGGTCTAGCTGGTGGTGAGACGTGGAAGTCTCTGAATTCCTGTTCTTTTTTTCAGGATTTACTATTTTCCTGATCCCTTTTCAATGACCTTTTTTTCTCTTTTTTTAATTTCTCTATATTTTTGTTGTTTTTATTATGCTGAATTTTCATTATTTTGGTGCAATCTCGTGTCTCTGTTGTTATCGGTTCTCAATCAATGTGATTTCCCCCTTGTCCCACACTTGAGCCGGTGTTTGAGTGTTGTCGAATTGTCGGCTCGGGTCTTGGACCTTGTGTATGTGAAATTTTATATATATGCTTTGGTGTGTTCAGGGGTTGGGGAGCCTGCCTGGAGGGGTTTAAACATGATCTCCCCTCGATACAACTATCTCATTAATATCTTGGATATTCACTTAACAGTAGGTGATTATGACGATCAAATGTATTTCACATAACGTCAAGGGGTTTAATACTCCTCAGAAGCGCAAGAAAGCGTTCTCTCAATATAAACAGCTGGGCGCTAAAATTATCCTTTTGCAAGAGACCCATTTCTCGCGGGCTTCCCACCCCAAATATTTTGATAGGAACTTCCCGCAGGCCTTCTGCTCTCTCCACACTTCTAAGAGCAGGGGGGCTGCGATATTTCTACACTCTTCCCTTAACTTTGTTGTGCAACAGGTATATAAGGATAAAGATAGTAGATTTGTTGTTGTCAAAGGCTTACTTCACAACAGAGAATGTACTATTGCTAGTGTCTACGCGCCTAACGAGGCGGCTGCAACTTTTTTTTCGTCCTTTTTTTTGATCCTGGAGAGGTTCCTGTCTCCCCATATGATTATTGGCGGAGATTTTAATTTGGTCTCTACCCCTTCCCTAGATAGGAGCCATGTTTCTTCCTTCTCTAGGGCTTTCCCCAAGTCCCTTTCCCGTAGATTGACTGATTTGCAGCTGCTTGACTCCTGGCGGGCCCTGAATGTGGGTGCAAGGGAATTTACGTTTTTTTCGCACCCTCATCGAAGTTATGCTAGGTTGGACTATATATTCACCACCCCCGTTATCCTAGCTAACTCCAGTTCAGCCGACATTCATAGTTGTGTGTGGTCAGACCACCATATCACCTCCTTTTCCACAGACTTTGTTGGATTCCCCCCCTCGGCATTCACATGGAGGTTGAATGAGGCCCTCCTGTCGGACCCGTTGGTGGAATCGGAGATCTCCAAATCCATTGACGCCTATTTCTCTATTAATGATATCCCTGAGACTCCGATTTCATCAATATGGGTTGCACATAAAGCGGTGCTTAGGGGGGTTTTCATTAAATTGGCCACTGCCCGAAAGGCTAGGGACAAGCTTCAGATTGTGCGGCTCTCTTCCGAGCTAGATGGACTCTACAGGGATTCTAAATCCCTACTTTTAGACTCCACTAGATCTCTGATTGAGCAAAAACGGTTGGAACTAGACACTTTACTTTCAGCAAAAACCGAAAAAGCTCTGCGCTGGGCAAAAGCTAAGTTTCTGTTGCATAGTAACGCGGCCTCCACTATGTTTGCTAGGAAGTTGAACCAATCCTTCAGACCCCCTCACAGCTATAAATTATCTTCTCCCTCTGGAGGTATAGTCTCACACCCTAAGGAGGTTCTAAAGATCTTCCGGGACTTCTATTCCACTCTGTTGGGCCCTCAACAATCCTCCCCAGCCGGACCCTCCCTTTCTTGGTTTAGGGACCTCCCTTTACCCTCACTCTCCCCGGCCCAGCTAAATAAACTCAATGTCCCTATCTCGGTAGAAGAGATCTTGAAGGTCATCAGCTCTCTTAAAAATTCATCCTCCCCTGGCCCCGATGGATTTTCTGCCCCTTATTATAAGAAATTTTCTGCACAACTGGCCCCCAGGTTGTCTCGGCTTTTTAACTCTGTTCTTCAGGGAGGTTTCTTCCCTGATGAGATGCTCCTTGCAAATCTATCCTTAATCCCCAAGCCAGGTAGGGATCATACTTTGCCCCAAAATTTTAGACCCATCTCGGTCATGAATAATGACGTTAAAATTTTTAGCAGAATTATGGCAGATAGGCTGGGTAATATAATTTCTTCCTTAATTTCCCCCTATCAGGCAGGTTTTATCCCCCACCGCTTTATTACTGACAACATCCGCCTATCCACGAATATTCTCCAAGACGCTGGCCTCTACTCCAGGAAACTATTTATGTTGAGCTTAGATATAAATAAAGCTTTCGACTCTGTTTCCTGGGAATATCTATCTCTCTTACTCCAGAGATTTGGTTTCAGAGGTGAGTTTCTAAATGCGTTCCATGCTCTCTACTCTGGTCCCTGTACCAGGATTAAGATTCCGGGATGTACCTCGGACTTTTTCGGACTTGGTAGGGGAACTAGACAGGGATGCCCGCTCTCTCCCCTAATCTTTGCCCTGGCGATCGAGCCCCTAGCCATAGCCATACTACAACATCCCCTTATTTCAGGTTATAATAAAGCAGGATCAGAGTACAAACTCTGTATGTACGCAGACGACGTATTACTCTTTTTGACTGACCCTTTGTATACATTGCCCAACCTTCTGGACACACTATCCTTATTTGCGGATATTTCTGGCTTAACAGTCAATATATCTAAATCCCTGGCCCTTCCAGTTGGATTCTCCCCTGCGGAGTTGACTCAGATTAAGCAAACGTTCCCCTTCTCTTGGGCCACTTCCTTTCTTCCTTATCTTGGAATTAAACTTTCAGGCGACTTTCACAATTTATTTGACCTTAACTTCCCCCCCTTAATAGCTTCCCTTAAAAGGCTTTTGAAAATCTGGTCCCTATATAAAATCTCCTTTATGGGGAAAATTACGGCAATTAAAATGACCATCCTTCCCAAGATCCTGTATTTGTTCCGAGCCCTCCCCGTTTTGATCCCTAAGGCATTTCTCCTCAGATTTCAGTCCTGCATTAATAGGTTTATTTGGGGTGATAAACCCGCCAGGTTTTCGAGAGATGTGCTCTATAGGTCGGGTAGGCTGGGGGGTCTTGGAGTCCCACAGTTGTGGCTATACTATCTGGCGGGTAGATTCTCCCAACAAGCACAGTGGTCTATCAGATGTCCAAGAGTCCCCTGGGTCAAGTTTGAACGTGATTCAATCCTTCCCCGTTTTCTGCCTGGTCTCCTATGGTTCTCGGGCCCTCGTCCTCCGGAGCTGGCGGATTTTAACCTCCTGGTGGCCCAGGGTCTGAAGCTTTGGAAGCGTCATTGTTCTTCCCTTTCACTGGCCTCTGCGGCTCCCCCGGGCTCTACTTTCCTGGGGGACCACAGGTTGCCTGCGGCTTTTTCGGACCCTGGTTCATTCGGCTGGTGGGTCGCCTCTGGTTTGACCACTCTAGAGGACTTCCAACATAACGATAAATTTTTTTCTTTTGCCCAATTACAATCCCTGAAGGGAGCCCCAGATGAGGAATTTTTTAGATTTATGCAGATCAGACATTTCTTTTTGACACATTACTCATTAACCCTTGCACCTTCCTATACATCTTTTGAATCACTTTGTAGGTCTGGCCCCAGACAAAGAGGACTGATTTCTCTTTTATATAATGTTATGTCATCCACTAGAGACAGAGATAAACTGAAGTATATGGTAAAGTGGGAGTCGGAGTTGGGTCTGGAGTATGAGCTGGAGGACTGGGAGAAGAATTGGCTAAATCTCCGGCAATGTACTGCCTCGCTCTCGTTTCGAGAGACGGCCCTTAAATTTTTCACTCGTTGGTACTACACTCCCCAGCGCATACACCAGATATTCCCCCAGACCTCTCCTAACTGCTATAGGGGCTGTCCTGTTGTGGGTTCCTTCTTTCATATCTTTTGGGACTGCGTGCATGTCTCATTGGTCTGGAAGGGGGTCTTTGATCTTGTTGATAAATTAGGGGGTGATCAAGCAGTTTTATCATTTAAACACTGTCTATTATTTGAAAAGATCCCGGATACTCCAAAATCTCTCAGACGTTTGATCTATACACTTTGCTCCTCAGTCCTCTGGGTGGTGGCACTAAATTGGAAGTCCCCGGTGGTCCCCTTCCCTCAGGTCCTCTCCAGGATGGACCAAATTATGATGGCTGAACTAATTTTTCACAAATTGAATGACACAATACCTATTTATGATGCGAAATGGAACCCATGGCGGCTCCACCGTATCCAGTCGCAACTTTGACAAAATGCACCCTAACTTAGAGATACGAGGCACAATTCCTCTTTTTATATCTTTTTCTGACTCTCTCTTTTCAGCATAAGTTGAGTTTTACTTTTCTCTTCTTCTTTTTTATTTTTTTTATTTGTCCTTCTCTCTTCCCCCATCTCCCTACATTGCTCTCTTTTCTGGAGTTTCTATTTACATTGCAACCCTCACCTTGTAGACCGTGTTTACTTACCGTACTGTTTTGGTGGGCCCTTTATGTTCTATAAGGGTTGTTGATTACTAGACTAAAACTTACTTTTAGTTTGATATACATGTTTTGGATCTTAGATGATCTTTCTTTCCATTGGCTATGTTTGTTACTTTGTTTTTTATTACTCCATTACTTATGCCTAAATGTCATTCCTCTCAATGCAATGTAATGTACCTTGCTGTCTTCTGTGTATTTACTAATAAAACTTTGAAAGTAAAAAAAAAAAGAAAAAGTTGCCTGTGACTAAATGGAAAATCACAGCAGAACTCATGGGGACTTCTTAAGGACCCCGCTTGAGAAACCTTGGCTTAATATATATACAGTAAGCATAGCAATTTTTCATGCATTTACACAGTTAAATAATATCACCTATTTTTGCACCAAAGAAGACTATTATGAACTATCATTTAAATGTTATAAAATGTGATACACCTTACCCTTCGGCGAATGTGATAGAGACTGTTTGTTAATATATCTTTCATGTGAATTATGTCTTCAGTGGAAAATGTGTTTGAAGTATTTCTTTTTCTGCAAATGATAAAACAAAAATTACATTGTTGGCTTCTGCGGCAGTATCATTAAAATAACACCATACCGTAGTGCTTGTAAAGCAATTTATTTGCTGCATAGTTTGCCCACAGTTTTCTGTCTGGGTTGCTTTCTATGAGGAATCTAGTCATGGAATCACCATAGAGCAGCCTCCCTCAGCCATTTTACCCCATAGGAACTCCTAAAATAACTTTCAAGTCATGGAGAACCCTAAATAAAACAAATTATTCCGGGGCCAGTGGGCTCCATACATTGATTGACAGCTTAAAAATGCATTGGTATCACGCTGCTGGCTTTGACCCAGGAACTATGCAGGTACCATCAAATGGGAGGTCAGTCAACCACAGCTCATAGAACCCCCGGGAAACTTTGGAGCAACCCTAAGGTTTTATGGAATCCCAGTTGAGAATGGCTGCCAGAGAGGATAATATAAGTCCTTCTGACTGTAAGACCCCTTTCACACTGGGCACTTTTCAGGCATTTTAGAGCTAAAAATAGCATCTGAAAAGCGCCTCTCATGCCTCCCCAGTGTGAAAGCCTGAGTGCTTTCACACTGGGGTGGTCGCTTGCAGGATGGGAAAAAAGTCCTACAAGCAATATCTTTGGGGCAGTGCAGGAGCGGTGTATATACTGCTCCCAAAACCCCCAGCCTATTAAAATGAGAGGGGGCAGCGCTGCCGAAGTGCCTGCAAAGTGATTTGGCAGTGCCAAAACACGGGCGATTTTAACCCTTTCCTTTGCCACTAGCAGGTGTAAAAAACAAAACACAAATCCTGACAAACTCCAAACATTGATTATGCAAGCATGGGCTGCCATCAGCCAGGATGTGGAAAAAAAAGTTGCGCTAACTGTAAATATTGTAAACCAGTAGCAGCTAGCACCAACAAAAGACAATATTGTGTACAAAGAATAAAAAAGAAAAAGTGCAGCGCTGAGTATTCAGTGAAATGAATCAAAAAATATGGTAAATAATCAAAGTTCAGTGAAAAATCAAAGAAATTTAAAAAAGAAAAAAGAGGGGGACACACCCCCGAGTAATGTGACAGGTAAATAACCTGAAAGGCAGCTAGAAAATGAGATCTAGCTGGATAATGTGTAATATAAACACACCGTGATAAGTGAGGGGACACAAAAATCAATGATAATGAGAACCTCAAATGAAGTCCATATAATTTATACGTGAAACTCCAAAATGTAAATGTGATAGTCCAAGGTCAAAATGGCTTATACAGTCCAAAGAAATATATATATGCAATGTATTTCCTTTTTTGGAGTTGGTCAGAAGTTCTTTGTGGAAAAGACCAAATGACTGTAGAGGAATGGAAGATGTTGTGATCTTCTCAGGTATGGAACTCAGATGTTCTTAATAAGCAGTTGGAACCTCATCAGCAATCCATAATAGTATCCAAATAAACAAGTATAAAGATGGGTACTCTTACCGGAAAGTGTGGACATACACGTCAGCGACGGTATGTCAAACACGCATGTACGAGCTCCTAGGCAGCCGTGATGTCTATGGGGAAGCTGTTTGATGTGCCAGCCTTTAATCCGCCAGGACGGGTCCAATCCAATGAGAGGAGACAGCTCGTGCAGGTGTGGTTCTCAGATGAAAGAGTGTAGTATGCAGGCCAAACGTAGAAACCATGTAAGGGAAAACGTACTCACATAGTGCGGTTAATCCCAAAACAAGCCTTTATTAGGCATAGAAAATAAAAGCCAAAAATAAACAAAAAACTGGATAAAAATATATAAAATAGATAAAAAAGTACAAGCCCAGTGAAAGACGAGTACAAGTGATCACAAGTAAAATATGGCGTAATGAGCAAGTAGCGTATGAGCTATGTACCCGACATGTTTCGAGCGGCAGAGCTCTTCAACTGGGGCATAGTTATGCCCCAGTTGAAGAGCTCTGCCGCTCGAAACATGTCGGGTACATAGCTCATACGCTACTTGCTCATTACGCCATATTTTACTTGTGATCACTTGTACTCGTCTTTCACTGGGCTTGTACTTTTTTATCTATTTTATATATTTTTATCCAGTTTTTTGTTTATTTTTGGCTTTTATTTTCTATGCCTAATAAAGGCTTGTTTTGGGATTAACCGCACTATGTGAGTACGTTTTCCCTTACATGGTTTCTACGTTTGGCCTGCATACTACACTCTTTCATCTGAGAACCACACCTGCACGAGCTGTCTCCTCTCATTGGATTGGACCCGTCCTGGCGGATTAAAGGCTGGCACATCAAACAGCTTCCCCATAGACATCACGGCTGCCTAGGAGCTCGTACATGCGTGTTTGACATACCGTCGCTGACGTGTATGTCCACACTTTCCGGTAAGAGTACCCATCTTTATACTTGTTTATTTGGATACTATTATGGATTGCTGATGAGGTTCCAACTGCTTATTAAGAACATCTGAGTTCCATACCTGAGAAGATCACAACATCTTCCATTCCTCTACAGTCATTTGGTCTTTTCCACAAAGAACTTCTGACCAACTCCAAAAAAGGAAATACATTGCATATATATATTTCTTTGGACTGTATAAGCCATTTTGACCTTGGACTATCACATTTACATTTTGGAGTTTCACGTATAAATTATATGGACTTCATTTGAGGTTCTCATTATCATTGATTTTTGTGTCCCCTCACTTATCACGGTGTGTTTATATTACACATTATCCAGCTAGATCTCATTTTCTAGCTGCCTTTCAGGTTATTTACCTGTCACATTACTCGGGGGTGTGTCCCCCTCTTTTTTCTTTTTTAAATTTCTTTGATTTTTCACTGAACTTTGATTATTTACCATATTTTTTGATTCATTTCACTGAATACTCAGCGCTGCACTTTTTCTTTTTTATCAGCCAGGATGTGTCCCAGAAGTTGATTGGCAGCATGCCAGGGCGAATTGCAGAGGTCTCGAAAAAGAAGGGTCAACACTGCAAATATTGACTCTTTGCATAAACTTTATGTAATTGTCAATAAAAGCCTTTGACACTTATGAAATGCTTGTAATTATACTTCAGTATACCATAGTAACAGCTGACAAAAAGATCTAAAACACTGAAGCAGCAGACTGTGAAAATAATATTTGTGTCTTTCTCAAAATGACACAAATATGTAGATGTAGTGTTAATACTGTAGATACAAAACACAGCTTGGAGGGCCAACAATAATAGGCCTAGCCCTATATTTGTGGAATCCTGCTGTACATGATTAAATAACACTTACTGTAGAGAGGATGAAGAAGTATCTCTGCTAATTCCAAACCTGGTCATTTCAATGGCTTGTTTAAGCTCAAGCTTTTTATGCAGAGAGACAATACTTGATTTAGGCTGATGTTCTCGGATAAGCGCTTTCCGTAGAAATTTATTATCAAGTTTTTTAAATCTGGAACAAAACATACATCATGCTTTATATAGTAACAAGAAGAAAACAAATTGACACTAATAATTTACGTTAAAATATCAGAATTTTTAGTTGCACACCTTTGCAAATACATCATATTTTATTTAGCTGTAGAAAATGTGAGCAAAGGGAATTAGATACATACTACAGAAACAAAAGTTATTTTAGTGACTAAGAGTAAATTTGGATGGACTAGTCACCCATATGAATGTAGCCTAACTTTTCCTTTTACTAGAATAATAAATGTGCATATATTTGCATGAAAAAAAATATCATGGGTGCAATGCCAGGCTCCTGTAGACTATTTCTGTGTGTGCCAAGGTACAAACTTTTAGTTTAGAGCCAGGGAAATTATCAATGGGGAAAGTCAATGTGGTGATCACTGCACTCATGTTCCATTAAGAACTACAAGTCAGTCTATCATAGAGGCAAACAGGATTTAGAGTGTATTCATACATTGTGAAAGAATGATGTGGCTGTAAAGGTGGAAATTAGGGATGAGCTTCGTGTTAGAGTCAAACTCATGTTTGACTCGAACATCGTATGTTCGCTCGTTCGTCGAATTGCGAACGTTATGGGCAGTTCGCGCCAAATTCGAGTGGCGCGTCGCGGCCCATAATTCACTGCGGCATCGCAGTGCATTGCTGGCTGATGATTGGCCAAGCATGCACTATGACCCGCATGCTTTGGCCAATCACAGCACGCAAAAAACGGAGAACCATAAATGGCCAAAGCCAGGGTGGCTTTGGCCAATTATGCCTCAGGGGATTTAGTACACGCCCCACACTATATAAGGCCGCCTGGAAGTCGGCCTTGTGTAGTGTGTTGCGGCGGTGGTTAAAGATAGAGACAGAGAGAGACAGTGTCATTTCAATTGAGTTAGATAGAGCAGGCAGGCGAGTCAGTTACAGTTACAGTATGTAGAGGATATATATGCATCCCAGATGTTGTATATATATATATATATTTATACACTGTATTGAGTTCCTGTATGCTCTTCCTAATATACTGACAGGCAGGCAGGTGATTGTGCTAGCTGCAGTATTTTCACTTAGTGTACTGTGTCCTTTGCACAGTGTGCACCTAAAGCTACGTGAATACAATTGCTGGTGTTCTCATATTAATACCACAGGCAGGGATCTGCAAGTATTTCCACTTGGTGTACTGGGTCAGCTTAAGGGCAGCACACCGGCTGCATCACACCGCAGAGCTCCGCATGTGCAAGGCGCTGCTGTCTCTCCGCGTTATTCCAAAAGTTCTTTGGTGTGGGCCTTTTTCTGACACGAGTGCATCAGATCGCACTGCTGCTATTTGCAACATATGTTGCAAGCATATCTCGCGTGGCCAAAACATCAACCGCTTGGGCACCACATGCTTGACCAGACATATGTCGACCTGCCATGCAGTTCGTGGGCAAGCGTACCTCAAAGACCGACATCAAAGAACAAAACGGAGCTCTCCTTGCTCCTCATCAGCTGGGATCTCCAACCACACTATACCCTCAGTCCTCTCTGAAGCCTGCACTGATAGGACTGAAGGTGTAGAATTAGGTGTGTCACAGCCAAGTACTTGCGGGCAATCTACTATCGGTACACCGATGGCAGATTTTACCAGGCAAATTTCCCTGCCCCAGCTGCTGCAGCGCTGAAAGAAGTTTGCTCCCAGCCATTCACATGCCCAGCGATTGAATGCTAGCTTAGCTAAATTGCTAGCACTTTAATTGCTGCCTTTTCAGTTGGTAGACTCTGCCCCCTTCCATGAGTTTTTTGGAATGTGCGGTACCTCAGTGGCAGGTTCCCAAATGCCATTTTTCTCACGGAAGGCGATTCCGGCTCTCTACCGGCATGTGGAAGGCAATGTCCATGCCTCGCTGGACAGGGCAGTCAGCGGTAAGGTGCATATTACCGCTGACTCATGGTCCAGCAGGCATGGACAGGGATGTTACCTATCTTTCATGGCGCATTGGGTGTCTCTGCTGGCAGCTGGGAAGGATGCAGGACAAGGTACAGTAGTGTTGGAGGTTGTTCCGCCACCACGCCTCCAAAATGCTACTACTGGTGATTGTGATACACCTCTCTCCTCCACCCCCTCCTCTTTATGGAGAGATCTGGGGTCTTTGAGACCCAATATCTCACCTATGGCCTCCAAAGCATTCTCGGTTTGATCTGATGCTTTCACAAGTAAGTACACAGTGAAGGGATAGGCAGTGATTAAAGTGGTAGTAAACTTAAAGGTAAAGGCATAATATGCTAGTATGGAGATATTTGGAGTGATGTAACGCGTGGGGGAAGAGCCTAGTGACGTGATCAACTGACGTTCATCCGTGTGAGGAGATCACTATACTGAGGGGCTTGTAAGGCTATGTTTAAAGGCTGTATCTGAAGAGGGGATTAGTGAGTGCATCTGCTTTTTTTTTCCTTTTGAGTTATATCGCCCCGAAGCAGCAAGGCGTCCTCATATGCTGGGCCATTTGGAAGCAATTAAGCACCAGTCCACACTTATTAATCTGAAGTTTCAAGGTGTCTGCCTGTGTTTTGTTTGAAAGATCAACAACACGTCAGCCTGTGATAGCAAGTGGGTGTGGAACCCTTTTGTATTATAAGTACTACTACTTAGAACTGGACATTTGCTACACTTGAGGTTGTTTTTGCACTTATGGATCATCTCACAATTTATTTGTTTTTTATTGTGGTTTCTTATTGATACCCTCCTGAGTGTGTATATTTGGTGTCAATTCTGCACATATTGTACACATATTATCAGCAAAAGTTGATTTCAGAGCATCACTATTTTTTTCATTTTTTTTGTATCATTCTGGTTTTGTACACCTGTGTGTATGCAGCGATATCATTTGGGTATTTTTTTTTCTTTTCTTTTTTTCTTTCAAATTTAATTAATAGTTAGCGCTGTAGTACATATCTCACATAGTATGGAGATATAACGTTACGAGACAGCAACTCGTCCATCCGAAAAAAAGTCACTATTACGTAGATTGGAGTGTACAAAGTACAGTGGCTTATGCAATTTGGCAAAAAGCCTTAATCATAGCCATTGCATACTAGCACATTATGAAGGACTTACCTTGAAACAAAGCCCTCCAGCGCTGCAGAGGCTTTCATCTTCACAAAATCTTTCTTCCAGGTTCATGGGCTGTGGCTGCTTAAATGGCCGAGCAACGATGACGTCACTCGTCACATGACTGCAGCTCAGAGCTTTGAAGGAAAAACACACATATGCCGTTCCTTCAGAGCGCATGTGCCAGTGATGTCACTGGCTGTAACTCATTAGAATATTGGTGCATGTTTAGGAGCAATTCATTTAAGCAACAGGTTCAGTACAGTAAGCTTTATTATAAGCTTACCTGTAGGTAAAAATAAAAATACAGTTTACTACCACTTTAAAGCTTGCTTCTAATGTAAGTCTTTAGGGCAGCAACTGCAGATATTAGTGACTTACGCAATTTTCTTATTATTAGTCTGTGATTTGAATTCATTGCATAGCCGTCACAATAGGCTATTTTATACATTGTGCTATGCTTTCTTTTAATATAATAGTGACATATAGAAAAGGATAAATACCCACTTTTCTTTCATGTGATAGTGACCCCAGAGGCCACATATGTCTGATATTCCTGTCTTCAGGTGACCCATTAACTGTTAGGAGAAATTGTTAATAATGAGTGATCAGAATATGCAATTTGAAACATATCATTGAAAGTGTCTTCATTTTTACAGGCTTTTTCCTTTCCAACATATAAAGTTGTAATATAGGAAATCACCTACTGTCGCGCTAAAAGAATATATATTAACTATATAAACTAAATATATATTAGTTAGATGAAACATCTAGGTCTTCTCTGAGTTACAGGCAGAAATGCAGAGGTACAGTAGTGGGTGTCCTGTTCCCATACCCTGTCTACCTGGGCTCCACCCACAGCTGGAATTTATAAGAAAAATACCTCCACCCATTTCATTACTACAAGAGTAGTTTCTCTAAAAGGGAAGCTATTACTTGCTTATAATCTTTCCCTTGCCATGCCATAATGGCAACAAAGCCACCTAGTGGCAGGCAAGCTAACTGAACCTACTTACAAACCATTGCCAAGGCCATTATCAGGTTCCATTTTATGACAAAACGCATTTGATAGGGGAATAATGGCCACACTGCATCACAGGTGCCTGCATCTCCCTTATCCCCTTTCTGCACTCAGTGGGATCTGCTCAGGAGATCAGATGTGTGGGAGCTGTTGGGAGACAAGCTGTCACTTGTAAACGTAGAAGCCAGACTTTTGTGTTTACAAGTCATAATGGACTTAGGAGACAATGCCTGGCTGCACTTTCATATGATTAAAGCACAATTCATCACTCTCTTTTAAACTAAATTACATGTATTGCCATGTTATACATTTACTTAAATATAATAATGTAAAAACATGTCAAATTAAAACTCACTTACCCGAGTATGAATTTCTTGATTGACCGTTTGTTCCCTTGATATTCTTTTCACATTCAGATATCTTACCAGAGGTCCAATAGTCAGACCCTAAATTTAAATGTACATTTGCTTATCATATTTTTTTATAAAAAATTGTATCTGCATAAACTAAATGCACATTGAACAAATATTTATTTTTTTACCTTAATGAACACTGTGAAGTATATAACTACAAGGGTTGAAGTGATGAACAATTTCTTCCTTGGAAATAAGAGAATAGGCAACAAGAATACAAGTGAGAAACTACTGGCTCCCCGTAAACCGCTGTATGTAATGATTAATTGATCTTTAAAAGTGAATGGGTATGTCCGGAAACAATTTATTATTGGAAAAAGAAGAAAAACACCTGAAATGTATGAAACACAAAATTAAAAATAATCAGATGCTACGACTACTACAACTACCACTACTACTAATTGTAATTATCATTATTATTAATAACCATTATAAAAAATAAAGCAAAAAATATAAAATACACATATGCAAGGAACTTGCTAAATGCTGTGCTATGAATGTATTTTGTGATCTGCAGGGAGCAGCCTTCGGGCTGATTTACTAAAGGCAAATAGACTCTGCACTTTGCAACGTGAAGTTGCTCTAGAGCCTAGTAAACAAGCAGAAGCTCTGCTGACTTCCATCATCCAATCATGTGCAAACAAAAATGCTGTTTTTTGCTTGCAGGTGAATGGGAACTCTTTGCAAAATTAAGCTTTACCTCATCTACAAAGCTCTAGAGCAACTGCACTTTGCAAAGTGAACAGTCTATTTGCCTTTAGTAAATCAACTCCTAATGTCTCGTATTTTAATTTCCGATGAAAAAAGCCTGACTGACTTTTTCCATCGGAAATTCCGACTGTGTGTATGCCCATCAGAGTTTTTCCATCAGAAAAATTCCGAGGCATTCCATCAGAGTTTACATAGAGAACAAGGGCCAGATTCAGAAAGAACTGCGGCGGCGTAACGTATCGTCTTTAAGTTACACCGCCGCAAGTTTTCCTCGTAAGTGCCTGATTCACAAAGCACTTGAGTATAAACTTGCGGCGGAGTAACGTAAAGACGTCCGGCGCAAGCCCGCCTAATTCAAATGGGGCGTGTACCATTTAAATTAGGCGCGCTCCCGCGTCGGACGTACTGCGCATGCTCCGTTTTGAAATTCCCGCCGTGCTTTGCGCGAAGTGACGTCATTTTTTTGAACGGCGACGTGCGTAACGTACGTTCGTATTCCCGGACGTCTTACGCCAAAAAAATAATAATTTGAAATTCGACCCGGGAACGGCGGCCATACTTTAACATGGCTCGTCTAAAGTTAAGCCATGTTAAAGCAGGCTTTACTTTGCGACAGGAAAAAATTACTAGCGACGATGTAACGAACGCGAAAACCGTCGTGGATCGCCGTAAAACCTCATTTGCATACCCGACGCTGGAAAACGACGCAAACTCCACCCAGTGGCGGCCGAAGTATTGCATCCTAAGATCCGACGGTGTAAGTCAATTACACCTGTCGGATCTTAGGGCTATCTATGTGTAACTGATTCTATGAATCAGCCGCATAGATACTATCAGAGATACGACGGTGTATCAGGAGATACGCCGTCGTATCTCTTCTGTGAATCTGGCCCCATGTTCTCTTTTCCTCCAATGGAATTCCGTTGGAATTCCGATGTGAGTTTGGTCGGGCAAAAGCCAGATCGTGTGTACGAGGCATAAGAGTTCTTTTACTTTTGAGTGTGAATAAAGCTTGTTTACTGCTTTTACGAGTTTTTACAACTTCTGACTTTTTAATTTTTACAGGCTGGCAATCTACTAAGGAGCCTCTCTAATGCCTCAGGTACTAAGGAACACCAGTTTTACAGACTTCTTTTTACAGACTTTTTTTTTCTGCCTCCCTCTATGTTAGCCTACATGTTCATATGTGTTTATAGGTGTTTAGAGGCAGGAGCGTTTAGGGGCAGAAATCTGAATGTACCACAATAGTGTTCAGAGTGTTTGGGCAGAAAAATCTCCCGACGTGTGTAAATGCGCTTAAAAACTAGGCGCATTTAGTCCTTGAGTATTTGTTCATTTCAATAGCCCAAATAAATTAATATTTTGGCCAATTAAATGAATGAATGCCCAAACACTGACCTCAGGGTAAATAGAATTAGACATAAATGCATTGTTCTGTAAAAAGTAGCATGGTAATTCCCTGTTTTATATTTTCTTTTACATAGTTAAGAAATCTCCAAATTCAGTTTTTATCGTGAAGGTCCCAAAATGTAGCTATTCAGTAGTCATTACACTTATTGTATTCAGTTTATAAGAGCTTCATCTCATACACTATGTCCTTTATTTGGACATAATGGTTGGTTTACTAAAGAAAAGTAGAATGTTAATTTTGCATGGAAAATTGCACTTTGTAAGTGAATGAGGTGAGGCTCTGCTGACTTCCATCATCCAATCAAATTTATTTATTTATTTATTTATTTACCTTACACTTAATTGGGTATTGGTTGGTTAGTGAAATTGTATCACATTCAATAAGATCTAGAGAAAATTCTCTTGAAAAATGTAACTTTTCTTGTAACGTAAAGAGTTTATTCACCTTAAGTAAATTACGGTAACTCCATAATTTGACCTATATCTCATTGGCTAATTTATAAAAGGTATTACCTTATGCTTTTCATGTAAATATGATATTTATTGCATTTTGTTCTAAATCATGTTTTATTTTAGGATCTGTTGCTATTAAAATGTTGTAAAAATCTATTCATAAAAAGTTTATAACAGAATTTATCGCTCCATAAAATGTGTGCATTCTAACCCAATAAACAATGATTTCTCTTTTTGTTCTCCCTCCCTCATGCAAACTAGGAAAATTATTCACAAATTTCTACAAACTATAGTAATATACTATAGTTTTTAGGTTAAAAAAAAAAGCAACACTTCCTGCTGTCTGGCCTAGGTCATGCCCTCTGCCTGCTGATATGGCCAAATCACACTTACCCCAGGAGGCAGTGTGATACAGAGGATGCAAGTTTCGGTGTATATGCAGACACCTCACCGGTATTAGTATGTCTGTGCATGTGTGGGGAATTTCTGCACATGTGCACAGATGCTGCGGTTCGCAAATATTACATATGGTAAAAACGTATGGCATGTGCACACGTGTGCAGAAATCCCATGCACATGCAGATGAGGCACAGGTCTCTGACAGGTCCCAGATTCTTGGCAGGGCCTTTGGAAAATCTACCCACACGTTGGTTTTTTAAAGAAGAGAAAGAGGGGGAAGGGAATTGATGCGGGACTAAAGTTAAATTAAGGGCAATTGTGAGGTTCTATGACTTCTGGCGTACTGTTGTTTCTTTAACCACTTGAGATCCGCGCTATGGTCGAAAGACGTCCACAGCGCGGCTCTCAAGTGCCGGGTGGACGTCCATGGACGTCCTGCTGTTGTTGTTCCCTGTGCGCGCCGCTGGGGGCGCGCAGCAGGGAAACAACATGCCCGGCGCATCGCTCGGGAGCCGATGCGAGTGCCTGGCGGCCGCGATGTCTGCCAGGCACTCGCGATCGTCGGTAACACAGCAGGACGTGGAGCTCTGTGTGTAAACACAGAGCTCCATGTGCTGTGAGGGAGAGAGGAGACCGATCTGTGTCCCTTTACATAGGGACACAGCATCGGTCACCTCCCCCAGTCAGTCCCCTCCCCCCACACAGTAAGAACACAATGAGGGAATACATTTAACCCCTTCCTCACCCCTTAGTGTTAACCCCTTCACTGCCAGTCACATTTATACAGTAATTAGTGCATTTTTTATAGCACTGATCGCTGTATAAATGTGAATGGTCCCAAAATTGTGTCAAAAGTGTCCGATACGTCCGTCGCAATATCGCAGCCCTGACAAAAAAATCGCAAATCGCCGCCATTACTAGTAAAAAAAAAAAACATAAATCTTTCCCCCATTTCGTAGGCACTATGGGCCAAATCCTCAGCCAGGCGGCGTAACTTAACTTTCAGCAGTTAAGTTACACTGACTTAAAGTTTTTACCTAAGTGCCTGATCCACAAAGCACTTACGTAAAAATTTCAAGCCGTGTAAGTTAAGTGCCGCCGTCGTAAGGCGTTCCTCCTCTCCGGGGGGCGTTTACAATTTAAATGAGGCGCGCTCCCGCGCCGGCCGTACTGCGCATGCGTGTGACGTCATTTTCCCGACGTGCATCGCGCGAACGTAATTGACGCCGGGCGGCTTTGTGGATTGCGACGGGACACTAAAGTTGCGACGGGTGAAAAAAAGACGCGCCGGGAAAACAAATAATTATAAAAAAAAATGACAGCGTCGCTCGGCATGCATTCCTGAGAGGGAGAACTCCATGCCAATTTTCAATGAAAAAAACGGCATGGGTTCCCCCCCCAGGAGCATACCAGGCCCTTAGGTCTGTTATGGGTTGTAAGGAGACCCCCCTCCGCCGCAAAATCGACGTAGGGGGTCCCCCTACAATCCATACCAGACCCGTATCCAAAGCACGCTACCCGGCCGGCCAGGAATGGGAGTGGGGACGAGCGAGCGTCCCCCCCCCTCCTGAGCCGTGCCAGGCCGCATGCCCTCAACATGGGGGGGTTGGGTGCTCTGGGGCAGGGGGGCGCACTGCGGGCCCCCCCACCCCAGAGCACCCTGTCCCCATGTTGATGAGGACAGGACCTCTTCCCGACAACCCTTGCCATTGGTTGTCGGGGTCTGCGGGCGGAGGCTTATCGGAATCTGGGAGTCCCCTTTAATAAGGGGGCCCCCAGATACCGGCCCCCCACCCTAAGTGAATGGATATGGGGTACATCGTACCCCTATCCATTCACCTGTAGGCAAAAAGTAAAAGTTAATAAACACACAACACAAGGCTTTTTAAAATATTTTATTATTCTGCTCCGGATGCCCCCCCTGTCTTCGTTATTAGCTCAATTACCAGGGGGGGCTTCTTCTTCCGCTCTCCGGGGGTCTTCTCCGCTCTCCGGGGGGGGGTTTCTTCTTCCGCTCTCCGGGGGGGGGCTTCTCCGGACTCCGGGGGTCTTCTTCCATCTTCTCCCCTCTTCCGCTCTTGACTCGGCGAACCCCGGTTCTTCTGCAGCTCTCCGGTGCCTTCTTCTTCAGCGCTGGCTGCCTGCTATGTTTGTGTGTTAGCTCGATTTCAAACAGGCAGCCGGCGCGGTCTTCTGTGGCGTCAGGGTCTTCTGTTCCTTTCTTCCGATGTTGCCTCGTCGCCTGTTGTCGCTGTAATGATGGAAGCGTGCCTTGCATCCCATTTATATAGGCATCACCGTCCCATCATGCTCCGGCAGGTACCCACGTGGTGGGTGCCTACCCACGTGCACCCACCACGTGGGTACCTACCGGAGCATGATGGGACGGTGATGCCTATATAAATGTGATGCAAGGCGCGCTTCCATCATTACAGCGACAAGAGGCGACGAGGCAACATCGGAAGAGGGGAGAAGAACAGAAGAGAAGATGACGTCACAGAAGACCGGGCCGGCTGCCTGTTAGAAATTGAGCTAACACACAAACATAGCAGGCAGCCAGCGCTGAAGAAGAAGGCACCGGAGAGCTGCAGAAGAACCGGGGTTCGCCGAGTCAAGAGCGGAAGAGGGGAGAAGATGGAAGAAGCCCACCGGAGAGCGGAGAAGCCCCCCCCCCGGAGAGTGGAAGAAGAAACCCCCCCCGGAGAGCGGAGAAGACCCCCGGAGAGTGGAAGAAGACCCCCGGAGAGTGGAAGAAGAAGCCCCCCCTGGTAATTGAGCTAATAACGAAGACAGGGGGGGCATCCGGAGCAGAATAATAAAATATTTTAAAAAGCCTTGTGTTGTGTGTTTATTAACTTTTACTTTTTGCCTACAGGTGAATGCGCCCCCCTGCCCCAGAGCACCCAACCCCCCCATGTTGAGGGCATGCGGCCTGGCACGGCTCAGGAGGGGGGGGGGCGCTCGCTCGTCCCCACTCCCATTCCTGGCCGGCCGGGTAGCGTGCTTTGGATACGGGTCTGGTATGGATTGTAGGGGGACCCCCTACGTCGATTTTGCGGCGGAGGGGGGTCTCCTTACAACCCATAACAGACCTAAGGGCCTGGTATGCTCCTGGGGGGGAACCCATGCCGTTTTTTTCATTGAAAATTGGCATGGAGTTCTCCCTCTCAGGAATGCATGCCGAGCGACGCTGTCATTTTTTTTTATAATTATTTGTTTTCCCGGCGCGTCTTTTTTTCACCCGTCGCAACTTTAGTGTCCCGTCGCAATCCACAAAGCCGCCCGGCGTCAATTACGTTCGCGCGATGCACGTCGGGAAAATGACGTCACACGCATGCGCAGTACGGCCGGCGCGGGAGCGCGCCTCATTTAAATTGTAAACGCCCCCCGGAGAGGAGGAACGCCTTTACGACGGCGGCACTTAACTTACACGGCTTGAAATTTTTACGTAAGTGCTTTGTGGATCAGGCACTTAGGTAAAAACTTTAAGTCAGTGTAACTTAACTGCTGAAAGTTAAGTTACGCCGCCTGGCTGAGGATTTGGCCCTATAACTTTTGCGCAAACCAGTCGCTTATTGCGATTTTTTTTTTTTCTACAAAAATACGTCTAAAAATACGTATCGGCCTTAACTGAGAAAAAAAATAGTTTTTTTTTAAAAAAAATTGGGATATTTATTATAGCAACAAGTAAAAACAATATATATATTTTTTTAAATTGTCGCTCTTTTTTTGTTTATAGCGCAAAAAATAAAAACCGCAGAGGTGATCAAATACCACCAAAATAAAGCTCTATTTGTGGGGAAAAAAGGACGCCAATTTTGTTCGGGAGCCACGTCGCACGACCGTGCAATTGTCAGTTAAAGCGACGCAGTGCCGGAAGCTGAAATTTCGCCTGGGAACGAAGGGGGTTTATGTGCCCAGTAAGTAAGTGGTTAAGGAATTGGGCTACATCAGTGATAGTCCTGTTCTCAATTTAGTCATTGCTATGTATATGTCCAGGGTTGGGCACTCATATAGTCTAAAGTCAGGAATAATACTTTGAAGAGGTGCCTTGGTGCGTCAGTAGAGCTTTACATTTTCCAACAAAACTTGCACAAAACAAAAACTTTTGTTTTCAATGTTAGAAACAGTTTAATTAAATAAAACTTAAGGGAGGATTATAACTAGAGATGTAGAGAACTGTTCGCCGGCGAATAATTTGCGGCGATTTTTGAGCGTTCGCGTTCGCCGATGCACACGAACATATGCGCTGTTCGATCCGCCTCCTATTAATTATCATTGAGCAAACTTTGACCCTCTATCTCACAGTCAGCAGACACATTCCAGCCAATCAGCAGCATACCCTCCCTCCCTGACCCTCCCACTTCTCGGGCAGCATCCATTTTAGATTCATTCGGAACCTGCATTCGTAGTGAGAGGAGAGATAGTGTTGCTGCTGCTGAATTGATAGGGAAAGCTATAGCTAGACTAGTGTTTTCAGTGTCCACTCCAGTCCTGAAAGACTCATATGATCTCTGCTGTAAGGACAGCACCCCAAAAAGCCCTTTTTAGGTTTAGTATATCAGTCAGCTTTTTTTTTTCTCTGTAATCTAATTGCAGTTGCCTGCTAGGAAGGCAGCGTGTGTGTGTCAGGATCACAGCGTACACTGTGCCCAGTGCCACCCACCACTCATCTATCTTGGTGGCACAGTAGATAACATTTAAAAAATAAAAATAAAAATATTACTGCAATATAATTGTAGTCAGTTGTCTGGCTGGCAGCGTGTGTCAGGGTACAGCGTACACTGTGCCCAGTGCCACCCACCACTCATCTATCTTGGTGGCACAGTACATAACATTTAAAAAAAAAATATTACTGCAATATAATTGTAGTCAGTTTCCTGGCTGCCAGCGTGTGTCAGGGGTACAGCGTACACTGTGCCCAGTGCCACCCACCACTCATCTATCTTGGTGGCACAGTACATAACATTTAAAAACCCCCCAAAATTTACTGTAATAGAATAGTAGTCAGTTGCCAGCGTGTGTCATGCTCATAGTGTAAACTGTGCCCACTTGCCCAGTGCCACCACTCATATCTGGTGGCAAAGTATATTAAATTTAAAAAGAAAAAACACAATTTTGAATGCAATAGAATAGCAGTTAGTTGTCTGCAGGCGTGTGTCAGGCCTACAGCGTCTACTCTGCCAACTTCTGCCAGTGCACAGTGCCACTCTGTCTGGTGTCACAGTAGCTTGCATGCATAGTACAACGAAACAAATAAAAAAAAATACTGGCAGAGGCAGGCCACCCCGCAGGGGCTGTCGTGGTCGTGGTGCTGTGATTCCCTGTGGCCCTAGAATAATGCCCAGTGTTCAGAGGCCACGTACCCTGAACTCGAAAAGTTCTGAGGACATAGTTGACTGGCTAACACAGGACACCCAATCTTCTACAGCTTCCGCTCATAACCTTGACACACCATCCTCCTCCTCCTTACAGATAGGGTTAGGGCTACAGATAGGGTTAGGGTTAGGGTTACAGATAGGGTTAGGGTTACAGTTAGGGTTAGGGTTAGGGTTACAGACTGTAACCCTAACCCTAACCCTATCTGTAACCCTAACCCTGTCTGAAACCCTACCCTAACCCTATCTGTTACCCTAACCCTATCTGTAACCCTAACCCTGTCTGTAACCCTACCCTAACCCTATCTGTTACCCTAACCCTATCTGTAACCCTAACCCTATTTGTTACCCTAACCCTATCTGTTACCCTAACCCTAACCCTATCTGTAACCCTAACCCTAACCCTAAGCCTTACACTACCTGATCGATATAACATCATACTTGATGTTTTAAAGCACGTTATTCCAAACAATTTATGAATGTTAGGTGATTTATGCCCTTTATGGATTAAAAACGGACTCTGCGACAACTACGTAATTTTCCATGGGAGTTTTGCCATGGATCCCCCTCCGGCATGCCACAGTCCAGGTGTTAGTCCCCTTGAAACAACTTTTTCATCATTATTGTGGCCGGAAAGAGTCCCTGTGGGTTTTAAAATTCGCCTGCCCATTGAAGTCTATGGCGGTTCGCCCGGTTCGCACATTCGCGAACATATGCGCAAGGTCGCAATCGCCGTTTGCTAACGCAAAATTTTAGGTTCGCGACATCACTAGTTATAACCCCTTTCAGATATTTTGGCATCATCTGTGTCCCATTGGGGAGATTTACTTTCACTTCCTGTACCATAGCCAAACAGCAAGAGCAAATTAAGCTAGCGCTGCTGTCAATCACATCCAATGATGTGGCGCGCCGAGGGGCGGGGCCAAGTGATATGGCCTCTCACTGTATAACGGGAACGCGCCCGCAAGAAATCCACTCTATGCAACGGAGCTTGCATGAATGTGTGGAGTTCTTGCGGGGAGGACCAGTGTCAGCCACCGAGGGACCCCAGAAGATGTGGATCGGGGACACTCTGTGCAAAACGAGCTGCACAGTGGAGGTAAGTATACATTTCCTTTACAAACCCTTTAATTGATGGGGATTTTTCGAATGTAAATATTTATTTCAGGTGAAAAAATTTAAATTGAGGCAGATATATTTGGGAATTAAACATTATTATTAGGTAAAATATCAATTTAAATTAAAATATTTCAGGCATCATAGAAAATGAACCCTTTTGATGTGAAATATTGAAACTATTTGTATTTTCGCCCTTGCCAAAAAGTTATAAATGATGCAGTCCCATCTACTTATTTTTTTCTTATATACCGTATCTCACACTAGGACATATGGAGCTGTTTTTTTTTTTAATGCTGGGCAAGAGTAATACATAGTAAAACTTATAAAGATCATACTTAGAGCTCGCCATGTCAGGCAAAAGAGTAGAGTAAAGCAGACAAAAGCCCAGTTCCATTCATGGTTTTTTCCAACTGTGCTGACGCCCATGAAGATAAATATAAGAGTCTCGCTCACGCTGCTCAACATCTTCATAAAATATTTAATAGTTGTGCTTGAATTCTTGGAGATGTTTTCTTCCACATATTTCTTCATAGTCATTGCGCAAGCTGTCATACTGGTGAACACACAAAGATAATTACTCCATATTCATATGGAAAATGTAAGGGACCGGTCTCTAAATACTAGAATATTGATTTCTTAACCTATATATGAAACAAACTTGGCCAAGTTGCTGTTCTTATGGAATAATATTTACATTTCTTGTTGGGTTACATAGTTAAAAAGAGATTTATCAGATGTTACTATGGAAGCATTCAATGAGCAAATGTAAAATCAAAGGAGCACAACGCCATGGGTTCAATCAGAAGAAAAAGGGAAAGACTACTGTACAACATGCACATGTTTAGTCTATGGAAAATAACAATCTATACTACACAATTAAATACACATCAGTTATTATTATTTAGGTTTACCTGACAAAGCTGTACTTAGGTAAATACCAAGAACAGCATCATGAAAAAAAAAAGTTGCATGTAGTCCTTTGCAATCAGTGCTAAACTATAAAATAGCAGTTTACGTTTACCTGATGTTGTTCTTGCTTATACAGTGCCTTGAAAAAGTATTCACACCCCTTGAAATTTTTCAAATTGTGTCATGTTACAACCAAAAGCATAAATGTATTGAGATTTTACAGTACTTGTATGTGTTAGGCCCCGTACACACGACCGAGTTTCTCGGCAGAATTCAGCCAGAAACTCGATCGGAGCTGAATTCAGCCAAGAAACCCGGCGTGTGTACACTTTCGGCCGAGGAAGCCGACGAGTTCCTCGTCGAGCCAAATAGAGAACATGTTCTCTATTTCCTCGTTGTTCAATGAGGAAAGTTGGCTCGCCGAGATCCTCGGCGGCTTCACACAGAACTCGACGAGCAAAACGATGAGTTTTGCCCGTCGAGTTCCTCGGACGCGTGAACGGGGCCTTAGACCAACACAAAGTGGCACTTAATTGTGAAGTGGAAGGAAAATGATAAATGGTTTTCCAAATTCTTTACAAATAAATATCTGAAAAGTGTGGCGTGCATTTGTATTCAGCCCCCCTGAGGCAATACTTTGTAGAATCACCTTTCCCTGCATTTAAAGCTACAAGTCTTTTTGGGGATGTCTCTACCAGCTTTGCACATCTAGAGAGTGAAATATTTTCCCATTCTTTTTTGCAAAATAGCTCAAGCTCTATTAGATCCTTTCTTCAGCCTTTTGCATATACATGTATTGTAGAGCTGCAGGATTCTGGGCAAAATAAGAATCACAATTTTTTTGCTTAGAATAAAGATCACAATTGTCTCATGATTCTCGCGGCGTAAAATCTTTCACATTATACAAAAAAAAATTGTGCTAACTTTACTGTTTTTTTTATTTTATTTATTCATTAAAGTAATTTTTTTTCCAAAAATTTCATTTGAAAGACCGCTGCGCAAATACAGTGTAACATAAAATATTGCAACAACCATCATTTTCTTCTCTAGGGTCTCTACTAAAAAATATATATATATAATGTTTGGGGGTTCTTATTCATTTTCTAGCAAACAAAATACGATTTTAACTTGAAAACAACAAATGTCAGAAAAAGTTTTAGTGTTTAAGTGGTTAAACTTTCCTAATTTACATACAGAAGTCTATTCCTTTGATGTAAAAGACAAATAATACAATGTTTAGACTTAACGTTCCACTAATAAAGAATGTTGTAAAACTTGGCAGACTGCCCAGACTTTTGAGAGAGAATTCTCTGCATACAAAAATCGAGAAATACTTTGTCAGGATCGCAACAGAGAAAAAATTGTGAGGCCCGTACACACGTCCTAGGAACTCGACGGGCAAAACTCATCGTTTTGCTCGTCGAGTTCTGTGTGAAGCCGCCGAGGATCTCGGCGAGCCAACTTTCCTCATTGAACAACAAGGAAATAGAGAACATGTTCTCTATTTGGCTCGACGAGAAACTTGTCGGCTTCCTCGGCCGAAAGTGTACACACGGCCTGGTTTCTCTGCATAATTCAGCTCCGATCGAGTTTGTGGCTGAATTTTGCCGAGAAACTCGGTCGTGTGTACGAGGCCTGATAATGATTCTTGACGATTAATCGTGCAGCTCTAATATATTGTTGTGTTTGTTGCCCTGCTTATTGCATTTATTGGTTACATTGATTACACATCTGTTCTACAATAAGAACATGTAGCAGCTACCTAGTCCCCTTTGTACAGAATAATGTGAAAGCTAGAAAATCAAAAGCTTATAAAAAGGAATATACCCTAAAGATGAAGCAAACATTTGTAAAAAATGATATCTTTCTGCACCATCAAACATGTTGTTGAGACAAGCAGCAATTTGTACTGTGAAACATATAAAAGGAAATGAAACATACAGTATTTACAACATAATAAAATTGCTTAGTGGTACTTACGCCAAGATTCCAGAGAGGTAGAAGGCCTCTGCAGACAGGTATGACAGGTAGCTGAACATGAAAACAAGAAGGGGTTCAATAGAAGTTATGTTCTTGGTGAATCGTGTGATAAAAGCAGTGAAGAATCCAAATATGATCCCGATAAACACACCGCCAATTCCAACCATAAAGAAACGCCCGATGCCTGCAAAAATGTCTACGGGTTCAATGCTTTCATAGGTGTGCATTTGTGTGAATGAAAGAAAAATATTATACAGCACCTGTAAAGGAGACATAAATTATTGAATACAGTGCAATCAAAATAATATTTTGGGCAACTGGTTTGTAATGCAGATGGATACATAACTCCAGGAAAACAGCTAAATACAAATTTGAGTTACATATCACGTATTAATATTTGTATTTCCCTTTCTTCCTGTTTGGCAAAATCAGCATGACAGTAGGGGAGAGGAAAACTCTCTAACGGAAGCCCTGGATCCCACAGATGTTCTTATCATTCCACACCTTCTCCAAAACTAGAAAGTTCAATTAACAGTTGAAATTTCTGGTGTAGACAGCATAGGACAAAACTTAACATGTCGATTTTAAACACTTGACCTTCGGAAGATTTACTCCCTTCAAGATCAGGCCACTTTTTGCGATAGAGCACTGTGTTACTTTAAAGTGGTTGTAAACCCGTTACAATCACTTTTACCTACAAGTAAGCCTAAATTAAGGCTCCACGCTTTAGGAGATATTTACAAATGAGACGGGTGCCGATGTCTATGGCGCATGCGCAGTAGACAACGACGCAGGCGCACTTTAGAGACGGCGAGCGTGCCGTTTCTAAAGGAGTATGTGCCGTGACTGGTGGTTTCCACACGCTTGCACAGGAGTGACGTATAGATGCATAGTAGCCCATTATGCTTTACCTTTGCAGACAAACAAAGAGGAAGTAAAACCCATCAGGGTTTACTTCCTCTTTAAGGCTGAGTTCACACTGGCATTAAAATCAAACATTTGAGGGGCATCAAAAACACCCCTCAAATGTCTATGCAAATGATACAATGGACAGCGCACAGTGCTGTTCACATTATCAAAACATGAAGCATTGCTTTGCTTCAAAATTGAAGCCTCATGTCGAGTCAGGAGGCATTTGAAACCTTTCAACTCCTCCCATTCAAGTCTATGGTAACACGTCGCAACCGCATTGGAATACAGTGGCAGTGCGTTTGCAGCGTGGTTGTGGCATATTAGTACATTTTAGCTCGTTGTTAAAGAGTGGGCCGGGAAGCCGTCCACCTCGTCTTTAACAACCGATGAGTCATCAGCTGTCAGTGGGCTTCCCCGCTGACAGCTGAATGTAAAAACAAGCATTCCTGTCAATAAAAAAATCTGCAGAACAGTTTTGGCCACCCAATCTATACCAGCCCCCTGCTGGCGAAAATGCCACATCACGTGTATATACACACAGCTGCCACCCTGTAGTAGAGAGCCTGCTATATAGTGGGCAGCAAGTGGTTAATAAGGAATAGCGTTGTGGATTACTGGTTGGGTGTAATTGAGAATGGTTGCCACATTCTTTACTTATTATGCCACTTGAGTGAATAAAAGGTATAAAAAGCAAGAATTAAATTAAGACATACTATATAATATGCATACCTGCTATACTGTTCGTCTATCAATTCCATTTTGTATTATAAAGAAGAGCAAATGCCAAACAATTTTCTATTTGTGCCTGCACGGCCAAAGGAAGTATTTTACCAAAATCAATATCTCTTCCTACTTTGTTTGCAAATATCACAGTAAACAGAATGAACTATGCAAAGCAGTGCATTTTTAAACAGCAATGAAACCATAAAACAGGATGTGCATACCAAGTTTAAATATTATTTGCGACTAATCTACAAAGTAAATCATGTGGTGTGCTTGGTAACATAATATTTATGTGCAATGCCCAATAAATAGGGATTAAATTATGGAACTAATATACAGTACCTCACAAAAGTGAGTACACCCCTCACATTTTTGTAAATGTTTTTCTATATCTTTTCATGTGACAACACTGAAGAAATGACACTTTGCTACAATGTAAAGTAGTGAGTTTACAGTTTGTATAACACTGTAAATTTGCTGCCCCTAATGTCGCAGGCAACAAAGGTGAGTACACCCCTAAGTGAAAATTTCCAAATTGGGCCCAACGTGTCAATATTTTGTCTGGCCACCATTATTTTCCAGCACTGCCTTAACCCTCTTGGGCATGGAGTTCACCAGAGCTTCACAGGTTGCCACTGGAGTCTGTTAGAGACTTTGCACTCCTCCACCCTCCGTTTGAGGATGCCCCACAGATGCTCAATAGGGTTTAGGTCTGGAGACATGCATGGCCAGTCCATCACCTTTACCCTCAGCTTCTTTAGCAAGGCCGTCTTGGAGGTGTGTTTGGGGTTGTTATCATGTTGGAATACTGCCCTGCGGACCAGTCTCCGAAGGGAGGGGATCATGCTCTGCTTCAGTATGTCACAGTACATGTTGGCGTTCATGGTTCCCTCACTGAACTGTAGCTCCCCAGTGTCGGCAGCACTCATGCAGCCCCAGACCATGACACTCCCACCACCATACTTGACTGTAGGCAAGACACACTTGTCTTTGTACTTCTCACCTGGTTGCCACCACACACGCTTGACACCATCTGAAACCAAATAAGTTTATCTTGGTCTCATCAGACCACAGGACAGTAATCCATGTCCTTAGTATGCTTGGCTTCAGCAAACTGTTTGTGGACTTTCATGTGCATCATCTTTAGAAGAGGCTTCCTTATGAGATGACAGCCATGCAGACCAATTTGATGCAGTGTGCGGCATATGGTCTGAGCCCTGACAGGCTGACCCCCCCCCCACCCCTTCAACCTTTACAGCAATGTTGACAGCACGCATACGTCTATTTCCCAAAGACAACCTGTGGATATGACGCTGAGCATGTGCACTCAACTTCTTTGGTTGACCATGGCGAGGCCTGTTCTGAGTGGAACCCGTCCTGTTAAACTACTGTATGGTCTTGGCCACTGTGCTGCAGCTCAGTTTCAGGGTCTTGGCAATCTTGTTATAGCCTAGGCCACTTTTATGCAGAGCAACAATTCTTTTTTTCAGATCCTCAGAGAGTTCTTTGCCATGAGGTGTCATGTTGAACTTACAGTGACCAGTATGAGAGAGTGAGAGTGATAACACCAAATTTAACACACCTGCTCCCCATTTATACCTGAGACCTTGTAACACTAACGAGTCACATGACACCAGGGAGGGAAAATGTCTAATTGGGCCCAATTTGAACAATTTCACTTAGGGGTGTACTCACTTTTGTTTCCAGACATTATTGGCTGTGTTGAGTTTATTTGAGGGGACAGCAAATTTACATGGGGACAAGAGTGCTTTGGGGTGGGGGGCGCAGTGCCCCCCTTGCCCCAAAGCACCCATCCCCCCATGTTGAGGGCATGCGGTCTGGTACGGCTCAGGAGTACCAATGGTATTTGCGCATTAATTTTTAAAACGCCTTATTTTTGCCCAAAAAAAAAAACGGTTTCATGAATTTAAAAATAACAAAACAGTAAAGTTAGCCCAATTTTTGGGGATAATGTGAAAGATGATGTTACACCGAGTAAATAGATACCTAACTTGTCACGCTTTAATATTGCACACACTCATGGAATGGCGCCAAACTTTGGGACTTAAAAGCCTCCATAGGCGACGCTTGAATTTTTTTTACAGGTTACTAGTTTAGAGTTACAGAGGAGGTCTAGTGCTAGAATTATTGCTCTCTCTTCAACGCACGCATTTATACCTCACATGTGTGGTTTGAATGGCGTTTACATATGTGGGCGGAACTTACATGCGCGTTCACTTCTGAGTGCAAGCTACTAGGGACAGGGGCGTTTTAATTATATATATATATTTTTTTTCCTTTTTTTTTTACGTAATTTTTTTGCACTTTTTTTTCCTTTTTTTTTATCACTTTTATTCCTATTACAAGGAACCTAAACATCCCTTGTAATAGGAATAGTGTGTGACAGTTCCTCTTTATGGAGATAGGCGGGGTCAATAAGACCCCACATCTGTCCTCCAGGCTGGAAAGCATGAGATCGGGAAAAAAAAAAACACTGATCTTGTGCTTTCAGCCGCGATTGCAGCTTTTTTTTATGTTTATGTTTTTAAATCTCTATGTTCCTCATTCAGCGGCGGACGTTTCGTTCTCAAGGCCTCCGATGGCACGGGATGACGGTGGGAGGGGGGATGTCCCCTTCCGCCGACTGTAAGAACAATCAAGTGGCGGAACTGCCGCTATGATCTTTCTTATTGTGCGAACAATCGCTGACTGTAAAAAAGGATATCTGAATGATGCCTGTAGCTGCACCCATCATTCAGATATCCCCCACTGAAGTCCAGGATGTCATATGACATCCTACGGTACGGAAGTGGTTAAAATTTGCCTTGGAGTCAGTGCCGGTGCTACCACTAGGCAGCCGCCTAGGGCGCACTGGAGAGAGGCGGGGGCACTACCACCCAGGGCGCCCGGCCACCGGTGATCCTACTCCCTCTCAGCAACTAACTCAACAGGCAGCCGCTTCATTCTAAAATCCCTCCGTACAGTGTTAGAGGCGCTGGCACAGCAGGGGTGGAGGAGTGGAGAAAGGAAAGAAAACATCCCCTGCGCACCCCTGATCATCACAGTGCCACTGGCAGTGAGTGGGACCTGTCTGTGTACCTGCGGTCACATCGTTACCGTCTACCACCAGTCTGCCTCTGATGTACCGCTCCGCCTCCGCTACAGCCAGCCAGCTCTGCCTCTGAGCCTCTGCCTTTTGGCCCAGTGCTGCCTGTGCCCATACATCGCATGGCCCCCCTTCAATCATGGAGGTCGCTCTCTCTCTCTCCTGTGTTTTTCCTATTGTGGCAGCCAGCCCAAGATTTAGAGTACCCTGTCACCGAGAACCAGAGTGATGAGATCACGCTGAAAGTACAATAACGGTGGCAGGTACTGTATGTCCCTTAGGTGGGATCTGGGCCCCCATACCTATTTTAAGGCCAATTACTAGAAGATAAGCCAGCCAAGTGGGGTCTAGCAAAATGCACAAGCCAATTCCCATAGACTGGAATGGTATTTATGGTATAACTTTTGCCCATGTTAGGCTATTTGTTTGCCCACCCGGACCAGGGGGTGTTTGTCCCATCTCTAATTTTGTAGCATGCTGGATGATGTGATTCATTTTGGACAGGGCTTTGCCTTATTTTCTACTAGCTGCATTTCTGTTGATCTGAGCCTGCCCAGGGACTTAAATTTTTTGATGTTGCTTTTTGTGTGTGAACAGCACTTGGATGTTTCTGGGCATGCTCATAGAGCGTTAGTAATTTAAGGACATCCTTAACAGGTGTACCCACTTTAAAGTTCAGTCTCTACATTGGGTGAACTTGCGTTTTGTGTGTTTCATGGGCTGTGCATGTATTTTCAATTGCCTCATTAGCACACAAGCCTATGTTATATAAAGCTTGCAGAGAGCAGTTGTTAACTTGCCCTGAAAAGAGGCAAGAGTGTGGGGGCCTGGCAAGATTATATTTGTGTGTCCTTATCGAATGTCTATTTTATTTATGTCTTTGCAAAACAGATATGTTTTTGATCAAGGGTTTTTTGACTGGTTTATTTATTTATTTTGGGTGGGGGCTATCTTCGCCTGAAATATTTATGAGGTTGTCAATGTATGTTGTTTTTAGGGTGTTCACTTTGATGTAATTGTCTGTGCTGCATTATTTTGCTAAATCTTTCTCAAGATGTTGTGACTAATTAATGTTTCAATCCTTAATAGGTGTCTGTGGGCCTTTTTAATCTTCTGTTAATTTCCATTACATAAACCATATTCTGTTTACTGTCTCAAATGAACCTATGTTTTTATTCTTTATATTATGTATTTATTTTTGTTTGTTTTTTGTTTGTTTTTTGCTTTCCTTGCTCTTTTTTCAAAGTCCTGTTTTGTTGACCAATAAAATTATTTTAAAATTTTGAAGTTTGTTTTTTGTTACTTTTTCATGCTACAGATTTTGACAGCTGCAGCTGAAATAGGCTGATTGGCCTAACAAAACAGGTGTGATTTTGTCTCGAAGCTCCTTTCCTGGTGCCTTCATGATAGCATATGCATGGATAGTCACCATTAAAGGAAAAATACAGAGCGGTAAGAATTTTTTCCTTTTTACTGCAGTGGTTCTCAGCCTCAGTCCTCAAGTACCCCTCAAGGATATGTTTGGTGGAGTTATCTTATCAAGAATTGCTGTCCAGACTGTCTTTTAAAGCACATGTGTAAGATGAAGGAAAACCTGCAAACATGGCCTGTTGGGGGGGGGGGGGGGGTATTGGCAAACAGGCTTGAAGTGCTGATTTACGGCACTGTGCTTAAATCTAGCGCAAGGCAATCCTATTCTAATTGTGGGTGTTTGAGGGAAACCAAGTGAGTGTTATAACCCCTGCTTGTGTTTTTTTGGTTTGGGCTTTGTGTCCCTTTTCTTAAAATTGGCTTCACTTCCTGTCACACAGCTGAACAGGAAGTGAGGTTAAAACCCTACCAATGTCTTTTCTTGGGGACACACAGGTCAATCTAACTAGTGTCCCCATTAAGCAAATTGCCATCCATTTCTGGGTGCTTTTTGACATATTTTTGGGTTCATTGTCCTGCTGGAAGACCCAAGATCTCGGACGCAAACCCAGCTTTCTGACACTGGGCTCTACAGTGCCACCCAAAATCCTTTGGTAATCCTCAGATTTCATGATGCCTTGCACGCATTCAAGGCACCCAGTGCCAGAGGCAGCAAAACAACCCCAAAACATCATTGAACCTCCACCATATTTCACTGTAGGTACTGTGTTCTTTTCTTTGTAGGCCTCATTCCATTTTCGGTAAACAATTTTCTTTACCAAAAAGCTCTATCTTGGTCTCATCTGTCCACAAGATGTTTTCCCAGAAGGATTTTTACTTACTCAAGTACATTTTGGCAAACTGAAGTCTTGCTTTTTTATGTCTCTTTCAGCAGTGGGGTCCTCCTGGGTCTCCTGCCATAGTGTCTCATTTCATTTAAATGTCGACAGATAGTTTGCGCTAAAACTGATGCTCCCTGAGCCTGCAGGACAGCTTGAATTTCTGTGGAACTTGTTTGGGGCTCCTTATTCACCATCCGGACTATCCTGCGTTGCAAACTTTCAATTAATTTTTCTCTTCCATCCACACCCAGAGAGATTAGCTACAGTGCCATGGGTTGCAAACTTCTTGATAATGATGCGCACTGTGGACAAAGGCAAATCTAGAACTCTGGAGATGGACTTGTAACCCTGAGATTGTTGATATTGTTCCACAATTTTGGTTCTCAAGTCCTCAGAAAGTTCTCTTCTCCTTTTTCTGTTGTCCATGCTTAGTGTGGCACACACAGACACACAATGCAAAGACTAAGTGAACTTCTCTCTTTTTATCTGCTTTCAGGTGTGATTTTTATATTGCCCACACCTGTTACTTGCCCCAGGTGAGTTTAAAGGAGCATTACATGCTTGAAACAATCTTATTTATCTATACTTTTAAAAGGGTGCCAAGAATTTTGACCAGACCATTTTTAGAGTTTTGTGTGACAATTATGTCCAATTTGCTTTTTCTCCTCCCTTTTTTGTTTTGTTCCAATACACACAAAAGGAATACACATGTGTATAGCAAAACATGTGTTATTGCAATACTTTTCTGTGAGAAATACTTGTTTTACTGGAAAAATTTCTGGGATGCCAACAATTTCGGCTATGACTGTATAATTAAATTTATATTTTTACTGACTTGTGAAGTAGGAAATCTAAAAATACAGAATGAAGCAAGCAAGCTCAGCGAGTCTATGTTTAAAATATTCCACATCAATATATATCATTTTGACCGTCACAACCTACTTTAGAAATACGTGTCATGGATTAAGGTGAAGTGTGGAAATACCAGTTCTCCATGGTGTTCTGAAAATTATGGAGTACAATATCCTAACACATCCTTCTCTAGTATGTAATGCTGGCTTTTTTTGTTTTCTTGAATTCATATCAATAAAATTCCTATCAATAAAGAGCTAGAAATTCTGATAATTTGGTATTACATAATTTAGCGAAAACAGTCATGGTTGCTGGCTGAATGGAAGTGTTCTGATAACCAAGAGAACATTAGCACAGTACACATTGGGAACTGCTTATGCAATGTACTACAAATGGAGTCCTGGGAAAGTGCATGGTTAGTGATTATACTAAAATGACTGATTTCTCCTTTAGAGAGAACTGCTTGTAAAAAATGTACATCATAGCCTAGGTCGCAGTAAAAGTGGGGTGGAATTTCATGGAAGGTTCCCTCTGCGTTATTAAATGGATATTAGAAAGAACCACGTAGGATGACCTATCAGCCTTCTGACATAGAAATGTCCCAGGTGGGTTCCTTTTCTACTACACATACGCCCCACTCAGTCCTATAAATCAACAACAATACCTTGCTGAATGGCTAAGGGACCGCCATGAGTTTTACTCATTCACATAAATAAATGGGCAGCACCGCATGTGAGCAGTGTAAAGAGGAAACAACAAGTACATTTGCTTTACTATGTAATGCCAGGTAAGATCTCAGGGCCAGATTCACAGTAGAAATACGCCGGCGAATCTACTGATACTCCGGCGTATTTTGCATTTGCCGCGTCGTATCTTTAGTTTGAATTCTCAAACCAAGATACGACGGTTTTAGGCTTTGATCCGACAGGCGTACGGCTTTGTACGCCTTCGGATCGTAGGTGTAATACTTCGGCGCCCGCTGGGTGGAGTTTGCATCATTTTCTGCGTCAGGTATGCTAATTAGCTGTTTACGGTGATCCACGAAGGTACGCGCATTCGTCGCATTCTCTTACGTCGTCGCTAGTCGGCTTTTCCCGGCGGATAGTTACGGCTGCTATTTCATGGCTTATATTTAGACTGCCCGTGTTAAAGTATGGCCGTCGTTCCCGCGTTAAATATTTTTTATTTTTTTTGCGTAAGTCGTCCGTGAATAAAAATGGACGTAACGCAGGTCGCCGTTCAAAAGATTACATCGGTGCGATGTCATTTCGCACAAAGCACGGCGAGAAATGTCAAAACGGAGCATGCGCAGTACGTTCGGCATGGGAACGCGCCTAATTTAAATGATACACGCCCCATTTGAATTAGGCGGGCTTGCGCCGGACGCATTTACGCTACGCCGCAGCAAGTTTACAGGCAAGTGCTTTGTGAATCAAGCAATTGCGCTTAAAACTTGCGGCGGTGTAACGTAAATGGGATACGTTAGACCGCCGCAAATGTACCTGAATCTGGCCCTCAGAGTGGAGATCTCAGAGCTGGAAAGAAAAATAAGTATTTTACCAGATGAGTTGCACACAGGAGGTTGTGGAGGGGTAGTCCAGGAACATCTATAAAATTAGTATAGCAGAAAATCAGAAGGTTTAAGAAGAAAAAATACAGCCAAAGGTCCTGATTATTTTGGCCAAAACAGTCTCGCATTGGATAGTAAGTAAAACAGATAAGGGGAATAGCCAGCACATCTCTATACATATATTTTAACAAACGAGGAAGAATTAGCCGGATTCAGAAAGACTTACGACGGCGTATTAGTAGATACGCCGTCGTAAGTCCGAATGAGCGCCGTCGTATATTTAAGCGTATTATGTAAACCAGATACGCTTAAATTTGGCCAAGATACGACCGACGTAAGTCTCCTACCCTGTCGTATCTTATGTGCATATTTACGCATATTTACGCTGGCCGCTAGGGGCGTGTACGTGGATTTACGTGTTGAATATGTAAATGAGCAAGATACGCCGATTCACGAACGTAGGTAGGCCCGTCGCAGTAAGATACGCCGTTTATGTAAGACATACGCCGGCGTAAAGATAAACCACCAACCAGCCCATGCAAGGTATGGACGACGGAACAGCCGTCGTATTTTACGTCGTTTGCGTAAGCGTACGTGAATGGGGCTGGGCGTAGGTTACGTTCACGTCGAAAGCATTGAGCCGACGTCGTTTTGTAGGGAGTATTTGCGACGTGACTCTGAGCATGCGCGCGCAAGCGCCGTACGAGCGGCCCTCATTTACATGGGGTCACGGTTAATTTAAATGTAGCCCGCCCACTACATGCCTACTTTGAATTAGGCGGGGGTTTGCGCTACGCCGACGTAACTTACGGAGCAAGTGCTTTGTGAATACAGTACTTGCATCTCTATGTTACGTCGGCGTAGCGCATATGAGATGCGCTATGCCGGCTTAAACATACGCCGCTCTACCTGAATCCGGCTAAATATTCCTAAACTAGAAATGGTTAAACTGGCTCACGTTTATAAAGCCCTAATCATTCTCTGAACACACATGAGTAAATCAGAGCTTGCTGAATTCTAATATGAATATTTTGGAAACAAACATTCATAGTTCAGTACCTGTAAAAATAGCCAGTAACTACCGGTAATTCAGAAAGACAGTAATTGATCCCAAATACAGAAAAAGAAAATCTAACACTGTTAATTAGCCAAGAGAGACAAAAGAAGAGCAATGCACATTGCATTATGAAGAGGCTTAATAACTATTTTCCACATTCCAAATTCTGTATTCTGTTATGTCTATTAGATGTGTTGCAGGCTTTGAAAAGTGCTTAGAACTTATTTTCTTGTAGTTTCTTACTTTTTTCTAATAGTGCAGGTTTGGAATATTGGCACTGTAGGCATCAGAGTTGCCAGTTTAAAGATAAACAGCAGGTCAACAGCTACATACACTATTGAAGCCATAGGCGTGCACACAGGGTGTTCCGGGTGTGTCTGGGCACACCCCAATCATCCTATGCTGCGCCGATCCCCCCTGCTGCCCGGGTCCCCCCTGTGTTGTGCCCCCCCCCTCGGCCCCACTACTGGTGGCTTCCCTCCTCTTCTCTCCTTTCAGCTGCTGCAGGGGATGTTTTGGGATGGAGAGCAAGGAAATATGCCATTTACTGGCCCCTTCATTTTCTAAATGAACATAGTAAGTGATTGGCACTGTGTTCATTCATAACTGAAGCAAGTAAACTGTGTTTACTAGGCTTCAGTTTGTTCATGAACAGGAAGCCACTAAGCACAGAGCACTTCCCAATTATTCTCTGTCCAGTGCAGCTGAGGCTGCAGAGAAAGGGACTGGATAATCTCTGTTCTCAGTTCTTTTCTCTGTCTCAAAAGTGATGCATCAGGGGTCTGTTTCGACTCCTGATATTTCACAAAAGCCATCCTAAAAAAAATAAAAAAAATAAAAGAAAAAACCTACAGACATCATCCACTGCCTTATTGACACCAACGTTTGCCCTACTGACACATTCACTGCTCTACTGACTGACATCATCCACTGTCCTACTGACACCAACCTCTGCTCTACTGACATCATCCACTGCTTTACTGACACTGCCTGTGTTTTTAACTCAACACACAGCTATTATAGTCTAAACCACCCAGGTGGTGATTCCTAATCCTGTGTCCTTTGGCTCCGCCCCTGTCATAGAGGCCTCTCTCCCTCCTGGCCTGTCCTGAACAACGCCGGCAGCGTCACTCAAGTGCAATAGTGCCTGGCTGCAGAGCTCTGGCTAGGTGACAGGGGGAGCCTGCCTGGAGGAGGCACAGAGGCAAACAGTTTATTCGCACACGATTGGCAGGGTCATGTCGTCGGATGGATGCAGAGCCCCACCAGACCTGGTGAGTGAAATACTGTCAGTCTGCATTGATAGGCATTGATGAGGATGCATTGATGGGCACTGATAAGGATGCATTGATGGGCACCTGTAGGCTACATTGATGGGCACTGGTGAAGCTGCATTTGATGAGCGTTGGTGAGGCTGCATTGATGGGCACTGGTAGATTGCATTAATGGGTGCTGATGAGGTTGCATTTGATGAATGCTGGTGAGGCTGCACTGATGGGCACTGGTAGGCTGCATTAATGGGTGCTGGTGAGGCTGCATTGATGGGCACTGGTAACGCTGCATTTGATGGGATTCATCAAAAAGGTGGGGTATACATGGGTAGGGCAAAGGGGGTGGAATGAAGTTCAAAAAATCCTTGCACCAGCCCTATTTACACAGTGGCACGGGATCACCCTGCTACAGTAAGCTATGTTAATTGTAAAAAAATATATCATTTTAACACTAAATTGTGCTGTCAGAGTATGCCATTGCTGAAGGTGCCTGTGAATATTGTGTTTTATAACACTCTAAACAGCTTTAAAGTATAACTAAGGGCAAAAGTTTTTTTTTAGTTTTGGACAGAGTAGAGAGGTATTAGAACACCTGTCATTTTTTATTGCAATCTGTGCCCCTGTAGTGTCACATTCCGCTCCCCATCACAGATTGCTCCGGAAGTGACGTTTCGTCGTAGCCATCTTGCTACACCCCACACAATTGCACAGTAATGATAGAGTGTGAAGGGGGCAAGCGGGCATCTTGTTACATCCATCAGAGTTTTAGATTTTACAGTTATTTTCAACACAAAATTGAGCTTATATGCTTAAATACAGTGGTTTGTAAATCTGACGGACTGTTTACATGTTAAATGTGAAAATCAGGGGTGTTCTGTCACATTAGCAACTATGTAAGGTCAGCAGGTTTGCTGCTGCTTTAAAAATGTAACATGTAAGGCTCCATGCACACTGGACTTAAAAAACGTCGATTCTACAGGCGTTTGACGTTTTTTTCTCCTGCCTCTAGAAGCACTTCTATTGTGCTCTATGTGTCTTTGCACATTATTGACTGCTACAGGCGTTTTCTGTCAGGGACGTTCAGAGGCAGGAAAAAAACCCTTCTCTATCGCGTTTCCTGGAGGAGTTTAGGAGCTGTAAAAACGTCAGTTTCCCCTAAACTCCTCTTATCTCTTCTGAACGTCAAGTGCCAACGTTTTTTAGGTGTGTTGTGGGAGTAAAAACTTTTGCAGAGGGGAGTGTAGTGCAAAAAATGCCTATAAACCAAACTCTCATAGACTCGCCTAAACTCTTATAGACTCGCCTAAACTTTGTACAATATGCTTTCATTTTGCGTCTTTTATGCCACATTTTTCAAGCTAAAAAATGTTGACGTTTTTTCTGCTCCTAGTGTGCATGGAGCCTAAACAGTCTGTCGGATTTACAAACATTGTATTTAAGCATATACTGTAAGCTCCGTTTTGTGTTGAAAATAACTGTGAAATTTATAACTCCGTGGGTGTAACAAGATGTCCGCTTGCCCACTTCTCACTCTATCATTACTGTGCAATGGTGTGGGGTGTAGCAAGATGGCGGCGATGGAATGTCACTTCCGGAGCAATCTGTGATAGGGAGCCGAATGTGACAAGACACCCCCATTAGGGAGAATCACCCTCTGTCCATGTTACAACCTACATTAACTACTTGCCGTCGCCGCACCGTCATAATACGTCCACAAGATGGCACTCCTGGGCGAGATCACGTATTATGACGTCCGGCGCGTGAACGGCGATGGGGCGCGCGCGCGCGCCCCACCGCCGTTCACGATGATCAGATTCGATGCAGAACTGATCAATCACCAGGTCCAGGCCAATAAAATCTGGCCTGGACCTGGTGATCGCTCCTACCAATGGTTGTCTTCCCCTGGCAATGTTTTGTAAACATTGGCAGGGGAAGTACTGCTCTCTCCCTCGTGTCGGTCTTTCCGTTCCAGACCGAGAGGGAGAGAGCATCTAACAGTGAGTTGCACAACACTACACTGACACCAGGTCACGTAGGCACACTTTTAACCCCCTGATCACCCCCCGATCACCCCCCAAATTAACCCATTCACTGCCTGTCACTGTGTCACCCAGTACAGCAATCAGATTTTTTTTTGATCGCTGTACTAGTGTCATTAGTGACAAAAATAAGTGTTAGGGTAATCAGTATTAGGCTCTAAATAGTCTAGGGACCCCCCCTAACCCCCCCCAATAAAGGTGTAACCCCATCATTACCCCCTGTCACCAGTGATCACAGTATAAGTGTCACCGGTGACGCAGTTTAGCTAGTTAATTTTTTATTGCATCAAGGCACCCGCCATATTTTTTGCAATAAAATTTTAACCCCCTGATCGCCCGGCGGGTGATCAAAGTTTGGTTTTAGCGCCAGATAGGGTCTGCGTCGCCCCAGGCAGCGGCCAATAGCGCTAACACCCACGCACGCACCATACGCATCCCTTTAGTGGTATAGTATCTGATCGGATCGATACTTGATCTGATCAGATCTATACTAGCGTCCCCTGCAGTTTAGGGTTCCCAAAAACGCATGGTTAGCGGGATCAGCCCAGATACCTGCTAGCACCTGCGTTTAGCCCCTTCGCCCAGTCCAGCCCACCGAAGTGCAGTATCGATCAATCGATCGATCACTGACACAAAACACAAAAACACATAACTGCAGCGTTCGCAGAGTCAGGCCTGATCTCTGCGATCGCTAACAGTTTTTTTGGTAGCGCTTGACTCAGTCGCTAACAGGTCAGGTGCTTTTTTGCCTGTGAATCTCACCACTGTACCCCTAAATTTAGAGCCCAAAATGGCAAATCGATGGTACAGTGATGAAGAGGCCTACTTGTTTATGAGCCTGACGGATAGTGATGAGGAGGTCACGCATCTGTCAAATTCTTGCTCAGAATACGATCCTGTAGACGACAGTGGCTCCCTGACAGATAGCTCTGACGACGGAGTGGTCCCTGCTAGGGTCAGGCGTACCAGACCCCGATCTTCTGCTGTCGCTGAGGTGCAAGAACCGCAGGGCTCTCGTATGGAGGAGAGAAGTACTAGCGCCGCTATTCCTTCTGGTGAACTGGCAAGCACCAGCGGCCTAGTACATCCTGGTCATATATCCAGCACTGCAGTAACACTTGGTGACGTGGCGAGTCCCATAAGTGCAGTTCAAGCTGGAGAGGTGGCAAGCACGAGTAGTGTCCCGCTGCCACCAAGAAGAAGAAGACGACAAAGACAGGCCCGTCCCCATAGTGCCCTTCCTGCTGCATTCGCCAATCCTGATTGGGTACCCACCACTTCTGCAGCACCCGTACTTCCCCCATTCACTGGCCAACCCGGAATTCAGGTGAATACAGTTGATTTTACGTCACTGGATTTTTATTCGCTGTATTTCACGGAAGATCTCTATAGATCTATTGTGGACCAAAGCAATTTGTACGCTGGTCAATTCTTCGCCGCTAATCCCCAGCTGTCCCTTGCCAGAGATTGGAAGCCAATTACGGTTTCCGAATTTAAGATCTTTCTGGGCCTTTCCCTCATCATGGGCATTACTAAAAAGAGTGAGCTGCGGATGTATTGGTCCACGCACCCAGTTCACCATATGCCCATTTTCTCTGCCTCCATGACCAGGACACGATACGAGCAGATCTTGCGGTTCATGCATTTTAGTGACAATGAACTCTGTCGTCCTCGGGGAGACCCTGAATTCGATCGGCTCTACAAAATTCAGCCCCTCGTAAACCACTTCAACGAACGGTTTGCAGCCTTGTATAATCCCAATCAAGTTGTCTGCGTTGATGAGTCCCTGGTTAAGTTTTCTGGCCGCTTGTCATTCAAACAATACCTTCCCAGCAAGCGTGCCAGATACGGGGTCAAGTTGTATAAGCTCTGTGACAGGGCAACAGGCTATACATCTAGCTTTATGGTTTACGAGGGAAAAGACAGTCACGTAGAGCCGGAGAATTGCCCTGATTACATAGGGAGCGCTGGTAAGATAGTGTGGGAATTGGTGTCACCCTTATTCGGAAGGGGGTACCACTTGTACGTGGACAATTATTACACAAGCGTGCCACTTTTTAGTCACCTTTTTGATTATGGAATTGGCGCATGTGGCACCGTGCGACCTAATCGCCGGGGCATCCCCCAACGGCTTGTAGAATCCCGTCTTAGTCGGGGGGAGAGAGCCTGCTTACGGTGTAATAATTTGTTAGCAGTGAAGTGGAGGGATTCACGGAATGTTTTCGTTCTGTCCACGCTTCACGCAGACACGGCAGTCCAAATTCCTACGGCGACTGGTGTTGTGGAGAAACCCCTCTGTATCCACGAGTACAACCTTAACATGGGAGGGGTGGACCTCAATGACCAGTTGTTGGCGCCGTACCTAATTGCCCGGAGGTCCAAACGCTGGTACAAAAAAGTGTCAGTGTATTTGTTTCAATTGGCTTTGCTGAACGCTCATGTGCTATACAGAGCTTCAGGACGGACTGGATCCTTCCTAAAATTCCAGGAAGAGATCGTCGAAGCCCTTCTGTTTCCAGATGGTGCTGTGCCCCACCTTCCCAACGCAAATGCAGTGAGCCGGCTGTATGAGAGGCATTTTCCTTTTGTCCTCCCTGGTACCCCTACCCAAAGAGCCCGCCAAAAAAGATGTCGTGTCTGCAGCAAACTCGGATTTAGGCGTGACACCCGCTTTTATTGTCCCGACTGTCCTGACCAACCTGGTCTCTGCATTGGTGTATGTTTCAAACGCTACCACACACTAATTGAGTTTTAGCGTAGGGTACAGCACCACACAGTCCTAGGCACACCAACACAGGGTCTCGGAATATGTGATGGCCATCACATTTTGAGAGACCATAATCTGCAACGTTCAGTTTACAGTTTTCTTACAGTTTTTATAAAAGTGAAAAAAAGTGGAAAAAAAATTAAAAAAACTTACACAAAAACACAAAAAAAAATATAAAATAAAAAATCCAAAAATAGTTGTGGTTGTATTTTTCTCCTCTCTTTATTGTTCTCTTATGTTCACTCTCTACTGTCCACTCACTATTGTTCTATATCTATTCTCTCTATTTTTACAATGTTTTATTGTATTTGCTTTGCAGGTATGGTATGTTATACTGTAATGTTTGTTTTATTGTTAACCATCATTTGTTTAGCAGGTACGCCATTCAGTTGCATCGCGGATTTATTTAGCGTGACAGCAACAGCGTTTGCTCCCACGATTTATAAAGCTGTGACTCCAACGCTGTAGGAGGTGATTTCACCACCACGGTTAAAAAAAAAAGCATATATGCCAAAGCATGGGGGCAGCAGGGGCGGAGGAGCGATTTTGCTCCTAATGCCGCGTACATACGGTCGAAATTCCGACGGAGGCTTGCCCGTGGAAAAGTTCGACCGTGTGTATGCGGCATAACTTTTTATGCGGGAGGATGCCCCCATGCTTTGGCATGTATATTTTTTAGGCACAGGTTGCGTTAAAAAATGTTTTATTTTTTACTGTATTTATTTTTTTGGTATTTGCTTTGCAGGTATGGTATGGTAAGATCTTAATGTTAAAATGTAATGTTACTTTGTTATAATGTTAACCATCATTTGCTTAGCAGGTACGCCATTCAGTTGCAGCACGGATTTATTTAGCGTGACAGCAACAGCGTTTGCTCCCACGATACATAAAGCCGCGACTCCAACACTGTGGGAGGTGATTTCACCACCACAGTTAAAAAAAGAGCATATATGCCGAAGCATGGGGGCATTAGGGGCGGAGGAGCGATTTTGCTCCTAATGCCGCGTACATACGGTCGAAATTCCGTCGGAAGCTTGCCCGTGGAAAAGTCCGACCGTGTGTATGCGCCATAACTTTTTATGCGGCGTACATACGTGTGTGAGCGGCATAACTTTTTTGCGGGAGGATGCCCCATGCTTCGGCATATATAAATGGTGCATGTATGCCCATCATTAGAAGTGGGTGGATGAAGGGAGGTATTCTAATGGTGGGCATACCCACCGATCAATCTTTTTTTCGTTCAGCCAACAGGCTGCATGAAAAAAAAAAAAGATTACAATACATGTCCAACAAGAACCATCAACGTATGGTATGTTGCTGGACTTTGAATGGTTATACCAGAATGATGCCTGCGGGTTTAGGTATCATCTTGGTATCATTCTTTTCAGCCAGCGGTCGGCTTTCATGTAAAAGCAGTCCTAGCGGCTAATTAGCCTCTAAACTGCTTTTACAAGCAGTGGGAGGGTATGTCCCCTCCCCGGATATAAACTGCGCCATTGGGAAAGTGGGAAAACATTTTATCACACCGATCTTGGTGTGGTCAGATGCTTTAAGGGCAGAGGAGAGATCTAGGGTCTAATAGACCCCAATTTTTTCAAAAAAGAGTACCTGTCACTAACTATTGCTATCATAGGGGATATTTACATGCCCTAAGATGGCAATAAAAATTATAAAAATAATAAAAAAAAGTAAGGAACAGTTTAAAATAAAATTAAAAAAGCAAATTAAATAATAATAAAAAAAAAAAAAAAAAAAAAGCACCCCTGTCCCCCCCTGCTCTTGCGCAAAGGCGAACGCAAGCGTCGGTTTGGCGTCATATGTAAACAGCAATTGTACCATGCATGTGAGGTATCACCGCGAAGGTCAGATCGAGGGCAGTAATTTTAGCAGTAGACCTCCTCTGTAAATCTAATGTGGTAACCCGTAGAGGCTTTTAAAGGCTTTTAAAAATGTATGTAGTTTGTCGCCACTGCGCATTTGTGCGCAATTTTAAAGCATGTCGTGTTTGGTATCTATGTACTCGGCCTAAGATCATCTTTTTTATTTCATCAAACATTTGGGCAATATAGTGTGTTTTAGTGCATTAAAATAAAAAAATATGTATTTTTGCCCAAAAAAATGCATTTGAAAAATCGCTGCGCAAATACTGCGTGGTAAAAAAAATGCAACACCCACCATTTTAATCTGTAGGGCCTTTGCTTTAAAATAATATATAATGTTTGGGGGTTCAACTTAACTTTCTTGCAAAAAAATAATATGTTTTTATGTAAACAAACAGTGTCAGAAAGGGCTTTTTCTTCAAGTGGTTAGAAGAGTGGGTAATGTGTGACATAAGCTTCTAAATGTTGTTCATAAAATGCCAGGACAGTTCAAAACCCCCCCAAATGACCCCATTTTGGAAAGTAGACACCCCAAGCTATTTGCTGAGAGGCATCTCGAGTCCATGGAATATTTTATATTTTGACACAAGTTGTAGGAAAGAGAATTATTATTATTTTATTTTATTTTTTTTGCACAAAGTTGTCACTAAATGATATATTGCTCAAACATGCCATGGGCATATGTGGAATTACACCCCAAAATACATTCTGCTGCTTCTCCTGAGTACGGGGATACCACATGTGTGAGACTTTTTGGGAGCCTAGCCGCGTACGGGACCCCAAAAACCAATCACCACCTTCAGGCTTTCTAAGGGTGTAAATTTTTGATTTCACTCCTCACTACCTATCACAGTTTCGGAGGCCATGGAATGCCCAGATGGCACAAAACCCCCCTAAATGACCCCATTTTGGAAAGTAGACACCCCAAGCTATTTGCTGAGAGGTATGTTGAGTATTTTGCAGATCTTGCTTTTTGTCACAAAGATTTGAAAATTGAAAAAAGAAAAAAAAAATATATATATATATATCTTTCTTCATTTTCAAAAATAAATGAGCGCTGTAAAATACTCACCATGCCTCTCAGCAAATAGCTTGGGGTGTCTACTTTCCAAAATGGGGTCATTTGGGGGGGTTGTCTGCCATCTGGGAATTCTATGGCCTCCGAAACTGTGATAGGCAGCGAGGAGTGAAATCAAAAATTTGCGCCCTTAGAAATCCTGAAGGCGGTGCTTGGTTTTCGGGGCCCCGTACGCGGCTAGGCTCCCGAAAAGTCCCACACATGTGGTATCCCCGTACTCAGGAGAAGCAGCAGAATGTATTTTGGGGTGCAATTCCACATATAACCATGGCATGTGTGAGCAATATATCATTTAGTGACAACTTTGTGCAAAAAAAAAAAAAAAAAAAAAAAGTTTGTCATATTCCAGCAACTGGTGGCAAGATATAAAATATTCCATGAACTCAAAATGCCTCTCAGAAAATAGCTTGGGGTGTCTACTTTCCAAAATGGGGTCATTTGGGGGGGTTGTGTGCCATCTTGGCCTTTTATGGCCTTCAATACTGTGATAGGTAGTGATCGGTAGTGAGGAGTGAAATCAAAAATGTATGCCCTTAGAAATCCTGAAGGCGGTGCTTGGTTTTCGGGGTCCCGTACGCGGCTAGGCTCCCAAAAAGTCCCACACATGTGGTATCCCCGTACTCAGGAGAAGCTGCAGAATGTATTTTGGGGTGTAATTCCACATATGCCCATGGCATGTGTGAGCAATATATCATTTAGTGACAACTTTGTGCAAAAAAAAAAAAAATTGTCATATTCCCGCAACTTGTGTCAAAATATTAAATATTCCATGGACTCAACATGCCTCTCAGCAAATAGCCTGGGGTGTCTACTTTCCAAAATGGGGTCATTTGGGGGGGGTTTCTGCTATTTGGGCATTTTATGGCCTTCAAAACTGTGATAGGTAGTGAGGAGTGAAATAAAAAATTTGCGCCCTTAGAAATCCTGAAGGCGATGCTTGGTTTTCGGGGTCCCGTACGCGGCTAGACTCGCAAAAAGTCCCACACATGTGGTATCCCCGTACTCAGGAGAAGCAGCAGAATGTATTTTGGGGTGCAATTCCACATATAACCATGGCATGTATGAGCAATATATCATTTAGTTACAACTTTTTGTAATTTCTTTTTTCTTTTTTTTTTTTTGTCATTATTCAATCACTTGGTACAAAAAAAAAAAATATTCAGTGGGCTCAATATGCCCCTCAGCAGATTCCTTGGGGTGTCTACTTTCCAAAATGGGGTCATTTGGGGGGATTTTGTGCTATTTGGGCATTTTATGGCCTTCAAAACTGTCTTAGGTAGTGAGAAGTGAAATCAAAAATTTGCGCCCTTAGAAATCCTGAAGGCGGTGCTTGATTTCCGGGGCCCCGTACGTGGTTGGGCTCCCAAAAAGTCTCACACATGTGGTATCCCCGTACTCAGGAGAAGCAGGAGAATGTATTTTGGGGTGCAATTCCACATATAACTATGGCATGTGTGAGCAATATATCATTTAGTGACAACTTTTTGTAATTTCTTTTTTTTTTTTTTTTTTTTGTCATTATTCAATCACTTGTTACAAAAAAAAAAAATATTCAATGGACTCAACATGCCTTTCAGCAGGTTCCTTGGGGTGTCTACTTTCCAAAATGGGGTCATTTGGGGGGGTTTTGTACTTCCTTGCTATTTTAGCACCTCAAGAATTGAGATAGGCAGTCATAAAATAAAAGCTGTGTAAATTCCAGAAAATGTACCCTAGTTTGTAGATGCTATAACTTTTGCGCAAACCAATAAATTTACGCTTATTGGCATTTTTTTTACTAAAGACATGTGGCTGAATACATTTTGGCCAAAATGTATGACTAAAATTGAGTTTGTTCGATTTTTCTTATAACAAAAAGTAGAAAATATAATTTTTTCTCAAAATTTTCGCTCTTTTTCCGTTTATATCGCAAACATTAAAAATCGCAGAGGCAATCAAATACCATCAAAAGAAAGCTCTATTTGTGGGAAAAAAAGGACGCAAATTTTGTTTGGGTACAACATTGTATGGCCGCGCAATTACCAGTTAAAGCAGCGCAGTGGAAAATTGTAAAAACACCTCTGGTCTTAAGGCTGACAAATGGTCCGGTGGGAAAGTGGTTAAGAATAGCGCTACTACTACAATAAATACAGAGTAAAATCATATTTAGTTAAAACCGTCAAACCTCAATATACATAGTTACATAGTTAGTCAGGTTGAAAAAAGACACAAGTCCATCAAGTTCAACCATAAGAAATAAAATAATAATAATAATATCGTACAATCACATATACCCAATTCTATACCCACAGTTGATGCAGAGGAAGGCAAAAAAAAAAAAAACAGCAAAATATGATCCAATTTGCTATAGCAGGGGAAAAAATTCCTTCTTGATCCCCCGAGAGGCAATCGGATATTCCCCGGATCAACTTTACCTATAAATGTTAGTACTTAGTTATATTATGTACATTTAGGAAAGTATCCAGGCCTTTCTTAAAGCACTTTACTGAGCTGACCAGAACCACCTCTGGAGGGAGTCTGTCCCATATTTTCACAGCTCTTACTGTGAAGAAACCTTTCCGTATTTGGAGACACGTATGGCAAAACAAAACAAAACAAAAAAAAAAAAACAGATGGGGGTTATAACCCTCCAATACTCTACTCAAAATGGAAAAAATATGTTTTGCCTATAGTTCTATCTTAAAGCGGAGTTTCAGCCTATTTTAAAACATATGCTAAATCACATTGCAGCAATGTCTTTAATTTTAAATGGCATATTTTTTCCCTAAGTGTACCTGGATTTTCCTGATGTTCTTCTTGGTTTCCTGTGTGTTGCCACTGCGGATATGGGTGGGTATTGTGCGGGTATAATGTAATTTCCTTTCCGCTGCACTGACTCCTGGGAGTTTGTGTCATTGTTCCCAGGAGTCATTGCGGAGGCCTGCCGTGAGTTATCGTGGGATTTAGAAAGTTTTGATGGCAACCGTGCAGTGTCCGGTCCTCCACGTAGTTACTAGTGAGCACGCGCATGAACGAGCAAGGCATACTGGTAGATCAGCAATCCCTGGAATCAGGAAGTAAATGCTTGTGGGCTTCAAATGCCCACAAGCAAGATGAGAACGGCCGTCTGGATTTGATATAAATTCATCTTTTCAATTAAAACAAACATCAGGCAATCAAATTATCCTAAACAGTGAGTTTGAAATTGTCAATGTATGATTGATTTACTGTTGGCAAAAAAAAAAAACATGAGTGGACCTCCGCTTTAAACTGGAACTTTAGGCTGGGCTTTAAAAATTGGTGGACAGGCAGGATTTTTTATGCAGAAGAGACATGCTTTGTCTCTTCAGCATTAAAGCGCCCCTGTACAGTAAGCTGCGCAAGCACACATTTGGCAATACCAAATCTGATGGAACTAACACACACGAGTGGAAGTGATGTCATCTCTGCCCAGCCAATGACAGCAGCCGGTAAATGAGACCCAGAAGCCAGCTGCCTGAAGATGTTAGCGATTGGCGGGGAGCTCCGGTGCCATTCTAGGCGAGTATAGTTTGCCTAAAAGGCATGCCTTGAGTTTGTATTTTAAAGAATTTGTGTAATTTCAAAGTGTTTTCCAAGTCACATCAAAGCCACATGAAATGGCCTTCTCCCCACTGCATGTTTTTTTTTTTTTTTATTGGCCAGAATTAAATAACAAGATTTAAGATTTAAACACAAATGGTTCATTAACCTAACCCAGCATTGGCGTAACCAGAGTTATGGGCGCCCGGGGTGGAAAAACAATTTCGCCCCCCCCCTTATATAAACATCCATGTTTATATGTGCATAAACGTGGGGGACTTAAACATTTTGGAGCTTTTTTAAAACTTTTTTTTAATTTACTTATTTTTTTTCACTCTTTTTATGTTTTTTTACACTTGATGTCATTGCTATTACATAGGGGGATAACAATCCCCCTATTTAATAGCACAGGTACACTGACAGGTCCTCTTTATGGAGACATTAGGGGTCTCTAGGACTCCTAATGTCACCTGTGGACCCCAAAAGAAGCTGATGAAGCACAGATCTGCTTCTTCTCTCTGGCTATAGCAGCCAGATGACTGACAGGTGAATGCGGATGTAATACACATCACTTCTGCATTCACAGCCTGGAGGGAGATCAGCAAGGAGGAAGATGCTGGTCTCCCTCCCATCTTACCTCCTGACACCCTCCCGAGCCGGTCACGGGCCGCAGATGGGGCAGCGGATCCTGGGATTGAAGGTGAGGGGTCAGGAGGGGGGCAGTGGCAGTACTGGAGGGGGGTAGGGGGGCACGCAGCCAGCACATATACACAATTGGCAGGCTATAGAGCCGCCGATCGTGTATATGTGAAAGTTCAACCGGTAATGGCACTGACCCCCGACACCTACACTGACCTGACACCTACACTGACACCTACACTGACACCTACACTGACACCTACACTGACCTGACCCCTACACTGACCTGACACCTACACTGACCTGACACCTACACTGACCTGACACCTACACTGACCTGACCCCTACACTGACCTGACACCTACACTGACCTGACACCTACACTGACCTGACCCCTACACTGACCCCTACACTGACCTGACCCCTACACTGACCTGACACCTACACTGACCTGACACCTACACTGACCTGACCCCTACACTGATCTGACACCTCCACTGACCTAACTGACACCTCCATTGACATCCACTGACACCTACATTGACCTAACTGACACCTACACTGACCTGACACCTACACTGACCTGACACCTACACTGACCTGACACCTACACTGACCTGACCCCTACACTGACCTGACACCCACACTGACACCTACACTGACACCTACACTGACACCTACACTGACCTGACCCCTGCACTGACCTGACCCCTGCACTGACCTGACACCTACACTGACCTGACACTGACACCTACACTGACCTGACACTGACACTTACACTGACACCTACACTGACACCTGCACTGACACCTGCACTGACCTGACCCCTGCACTGACCTGACCCCTGCACTGACCTGACACCTGCACTGACCTGACACCTACACTGACCTGACACCTGCACTGACCTGACACCTGCACTGACCTGACAGACACCTGAACTGACCTGACAGACACCTGCACTGACCTGACAGACACCTGCACTGACTTGACCCCTGCACTGACCTGACCCCTGCACTGACCCCTGCACTGACCTGACCCCTGCACTGACCTGACACCTACACTGACCTGACACTGACACCTACACTGACCTGACACTGACACTTACACTGACACCTACACTGACACCTGCACTGACACCTGCACTGACCTGACCCCTGCACTGACCTGACCCCTGCACTGACCTGACACCTGCACTGACCTGACACCTACACTGACCTGACACCTGCACTGACCTGACACCTGCACTGACCTGACAGACACCTGAACTGACCTGACAGACACCTGCACTGACCTGACAGACACCTGCACTGACTTGACCCCTGCACTGACCTGACCCCTGCACTGACCCCTGCACTGACCTGACACCTGCACTGACCTGACCCCTGCACTGACCTGACCCCTGCACTGACCTGACCCCTGCACTGACCTGACACCTGCACAGACCTGACACATACACTGACCTGACCCCTGCACTGACCTGACCCCTGCACTGACCTGACACCTGCACTGACCTGACACCTGCACTGACCTGACCCCTGCACTGACCTGACCCCTGCACTGACCTGACCCCTGCACTGACCTGACACCTGCACTGACCTGAACCCTGCACTGACCTGACACATACACTGACACTGACACATACACTGACACTGACACCTACACTGACACCTACACTGACACCTACACTGACCCACCTAACTCCTACAGTAGGAGTCCTACTTCCTGCAATACTCACACCCCCCTCCCCCCAGCTTGGTGAAAATCCATCCTCAGAGTCCTCCTTAACTCTGTCTGCTCTTCTCCAGAGACTCCTCCAGGACTCTCCTCAGGACGGACAGGACCCCAACACTGGATGTGCAGAACTGCTTCGGAGTCCCGACTCTCTTCCCCGCCAGCGCCATCCACCCGCAGCCCGCTCCATGCTGCAACTCCCTCCACACCGCACCAGAGCGGAGGGGAATACAGTGGCTCACACTTTCAGTGCCTGACATCTCCCGCCGCCATGTTCAGAGTTTCCCGGCGCTCTGTGATTGGGCGTATGGCGGTCATGTGCGGAGGCGTGACTTCCAGCCCCACTCCTCACATGGCCCCCATATGCCCAATCACAGGGCGCTGGACATTAAACATGGTGGCCGGTCCGGACATCCGTGTCGGTGACACGGGAAATTAAAATTAGGAGGAGGCACGGAAAGTCGCCCCCCTAAATGTTGCGCCCGGGGCCACAGCACCCCCTGCCCCCCCCCTTGCTACGCCAGTGTAACCCATGCATATTTTCACTTCCCTACTCATGATTGAATATCCATGTTCAGTGACGTTTTTAGCTGCACAGATGATAATTATCCCACAACGAAACCATTCTGTTTACATTTGGCATGTTTGCAGTAGTGTACTGAGTTTTTTTTTTTCTTAACTATTATATCACGCTGTTCCTGAACATACACAAGTCATTATGAAAAATGCAAGGGGTAATTCCTAAAACAGATGTGACATGGCACAAATTACCTGTGGACATAGAAACTATATAATGCAAACAGCAACCGTGATTTTTCTGCTGATCAACCATCACCTTTTCTGTTCATTATTTACATTAACGATGTCATTCCTAGTTGTACTGCAAGTCCTTTGATCTCACAGAACAATAGTTAAAAGAACCAAGTACACTTACTGTAGCTTGTTTAGTGGTTTACAGTGTGACCATTCTGGCTTGTAACAATGCAAAGACACTGTTGTTTGCATCGCTTGCCTTCTAATGGCTGTTTTCTCCTGCAGGTGAGCTTGTATTAATATTGTGTATGATGATCATGATTTCCATGCATTAGGGGGCTTTGGTGAAATACCAGGGGTCTAAACAGGGGGAATCTGCTCCACACCGGGTGATTAAGAGCACACCTGACACACCCTGCGCGCACAACGGTCCACTCTACTATAAAGCCTCCATTATGATGCAACTGAAGATGTGGTGGAACCGACCTCAACGCTCTTGTGTTCTCAAATTGAACAAACTGCCATGAAATGTAATCCTATACCGTTAGGAGAACATAAACCAAACAAAATACCCCATAGTGTGATTCCACTATTTTTTATTGTCTTACAATAAACATAATCACACTATGGGGTATTTTGCCTGGTTTATGTTCCCCTAATCTGCAAGCATCATGGCATCACCCAGAGGAGTACTACTAGTGGAGACAATTTGAATGAAAGTTATGGGCATATGAAAAGCAAGAATATTAGTTCTGATCTGGTGAAACAGTGGCTATTACCAGGGAAAAATGGCGGTGGATATATACAAAGCGAGCCTAACATCTTGGGTTTGGGGAGTGTGTAGGTAAAAGGAAAGGAGCACGGAGAGGTGACCTGCACACATAGCACTTGATATTTTCGAAGTTTTGAAGTTTAGAGCACATAGCACTTTCTGAAGCACAACGAATTGGGTCATATGTTTGACACATTTGAGGGACTTTTTCGAATGGCTACTATAAGCACTTTTTTATATGAATTGTATGAACACTCTAGAACAGGGGTGTCAAACTCCATTTCCTTGCGGGCCACATCAGCATTATGGTTTCCCTCAAATGGCCGGTTGTATCCCCCCCCCACCCTTCTTACATCATATGTCAGGATCCCCCCCACTATCCCTTACACATGTGCACCCCCTTGCCTTGTGCTGCTGCCAGGAGGGCTGGACAGAGAAGTGCAGGATCTGGTGGAGTCCTGTCCTCTCTCTGCTGACTGCTGAGACCAGGTGGGGGCATAGATAAGGGGGGTGTGAGGGCCACATGAAATGGCCTGGAGGGCCAGATTCAGCCCGCGGGCCTTGTGTTTGACACCTGTGCTCTAGCACTTTATGATATATGAATAGTTTATTTATTTATGTATTGTTGATTTATATGCAGTGCCTTGAAAAATAATTCATACCCCTTGAAATTTTCCACATTTTGTCATGTTACAACCAAAAACGTAAATATATTTTATTGGGATTTTATGTGATAGACCAACACAAAGTGGCACATAATTGTGAAGTGGAAGGAAAATGATAAATGGTTTTCAATGTTTTTTACAAATAAATATCTGAAAAGTGTGGCGTGCATTTGTATTCATCCCCCCTTTGCTCTGATTTATCCATCGGTTAAAAAATTTGAAACTTGTTTTAAAATTAACCGATGGATACCTAACCGATAGAAAAAAAAACGATAGTTTGTAGGCATCGGTTAAAAATTCACGCATGCTCAGAATCAAGTCGACGCATGCTTGGAAGCATTGAACTTCGTTTTTTTTCAGCACATCATTGTGTTTTACGTCACCGCGTTCTGACACGATCATTTTTTTAACTGATGGTGTGTAGGCACGACTGACCATCAGTCAGATTCATCGGTTAACTGATGGAAAAATCGGATTGCCCGATCGTGTGTACAGGGCATTAGAGTCTGCAAAAGAATTGAGATTGGGATGGAGGTTCACCTTCCAGCAGGACAACGACCCTAAACATACAGCCAGAGCTACAATAGAATGGTTTCGATCAAAGCATATTCGTGTGTTATGCCCTGTACACACAATCAGTTTTTCCGACAGGAAAAACATGTTTTTTTTCAGCAGGAAAACGGCTTAAAATTGTCTTGCATACGCACGGTCACTCAAATCTTGGCTGAAATTCCGAACATCAAGAATGTGGTGACATACAACACATACGACGAGCCGAGATCAATAAAGTTAATAGGCAGTTCGGCTCTTCTGCTTGATTCTGAGCATGCATGTCGTAATTGCATACAGACGAACGCGGTACGCGATAGGAATTTTTCCTGTCACAAAAATTGAAATCCTGCTCTCAATCTTTTCTTGGCAGGAAAACTGACAGAAAAAGTGTGATGGAGCATACACAATTGGTTTTCCTGACAAAAACCTCACATTGCCCTTTTCCTGTCAGGAAAGCTGATCGTGTGTACAAGGCATTAGCATGGCCCATTCAAAGTCCACACCTAAATCCAATTGAGAATCTGTGGCAAGACTTGAAGATTGTTGTTCACAGATGCTCTCCGTCCAATCTAACAAAGCTTGAGCTATTTTGCAAAGAAAACCTGTTAAAGTATGCAAAAGTCTTGAGATTGGGGCAGAGGTTCTCCTTCCAGCAGGACAATGACCCTAAACATACAGCCAGAGCTACAATGGAATGGTTTTGATCAAAGCATATTCATGTGTTAGAATGGTCCAGTCAAAGTCCAGACCTAAATCCAATTGAGAATCTGTGGCAAGACTTGAAAATTGCTGTTCGTAGACACTCTCCATCCAATATGAAAGAGCTTGAGCTATTTTGCAAAAGAAGAATGGGCAATTCTTTCACTCTCTAAACGTGCAAAGCTGGTAGAGACATCCCCAAAAAGACTTGCAGCTGTGATTGCCGGGAAAGGTGGCTCTACAAAGTTTTCACTCAAGGGGGCCTAATACAAATGCACACCACACTTTTCAGATATTTATTTGTAAGTATTTTGAAAACCATTTATCATTTTCCTTCGACTCCACAATTATGTACCACTTTGTGTTGGTCTATCATACAAAATCCCAATAAAATACATTTACGTTTTTGGTTGTAACATGACAAGATGTGGAACATTTCAAGGGGTATGAATACTTTTGCAAGGTACTGTATGCACAGTATTTGTTTGAATTTTGATCACTTGTATATTGTAGCGACAGCACACACCTGTGGTTTTTACATTTGGATTACACTTGGTTAGTAGTCATTGTGCAGGCAGCCACACCAAACTTTAACCCTTAGCGCAGAGTCTATCGCATATATTATCTTGCACATATATGACTCTAGACAACGTAACTGTAAAAGCATTGCGCCGATATATACTCTGCTCAACGCCCCATCCTCTTCGTAAAAAATCAACTATACTACAATCCTGGGACACGGAAGTTAGTTTTACAGCTACTCCACAACAATAGCACACAGCATCTTATATTCAAGATACATTAAACACTGGGAAGCTTCCCTGAACTCTTGTATGACTGGTACTTTACCCCTGTAAATTTTATCCAACATAATATCCTTTATGCTGGAGGTATTGCAGATCCCTAGGATCAACATTTCATATTGGTGGCATTGCCCTTGTCATACTGAACTTTTGGACTCAAGTTTTGTCATTCATATCCTTAATTACTGGACTTAATATTTTACTCAATCCTAAAGTTGCTTTACTAGGTTTAGATATGGATTCCTGGCCCTCAGATTTTGAAGCTGTACTTACCCACATTTTTGTCACAGTCTGTCTACTCATTGCCCATAACTGGAAAACACCAACAACCCCCCCCCCCGAAACCACATAGATCAGACCCCATTTTAAATGACCAAGCCTATTATGAATATTCCTTCACTAAAGCCCATCTTCTACAATAAAAGATTCAACCACCAATGGCACTCCTAGCTGAGACACTCTGTTTTTTCTTTGAAATTCTAAACCATTATATTTTTATACAGTGTATGTCTCCTTAGGCTCGCTCCTTCCTTTTTCTTTTTTATTTCACTTTTTGTTTACACCAGGAACCCATCTCTTCACTTGGTCTAATAATATTTGACACTGATCAGCTTATTATACTCCTAATTCAAATGCCTTGACTGATATTTTTTTACAATAAAATAAACTACCCCTATACCTGTACATTTTGCTTTCTCTCCCTTCCTTCTGTTCTCCCTACCCTCTCTGACTAGCCCTACTGGGCAATACTCACCTTTTTCCCCCTTATTTCCAATATCAACTCTTTTGCTATATAATGTTTATCAGCTGTTATTTGCTGTATTGGACCATTTACAAAACTTTTTACCGATAAAGAATGATTGAAATGAAAAGATTTTAAAAAATCTGAGTAAAAAGAAAACAAATGTAGCCGCCACAGTTTAAGCTGTGATATATAAATTTTTTGTTCTTGGGTCTAAAACTATTTGACTTTATTACATCACTTTACTAAAATATTTGTATTCCTTGCAAAGTCTTAAAGAGTAAGGCCCAGATTCTCAAAGCACTTACGCCGACGTATCTTTATATACGCCGCGTAAGTGCACAGAAGCGCCGTCGTATCTATGCGCCGGACTCTTAATGCAAGATACGCCTGAAATGTGGCTTCATCCGACCAACGTAAGTTCCCTACTCCGTCGTATCTTGGGTGCATATTTACGCTGGCCGCAAGGGGCGCTTCCATTGATTTACGCGTCGAATATGTAAACAACCGAGATACGCCGATTCACGAACGTACTTGCGCCCGTCGCAGAAATCTACGCTGTTTACGTAAGGCGTACGTCCGGCATAAAGTTATTCCACCTATAGGAGGCGCATCCCATGCAAAGGTATGGACGACGGAACAGCCGTCATATTTTACGTTGTTTACATAGTAGTACGTGAATGGGCCTGGGCGTAGGTTAAGTTCAGTGATTCAACGTATCTTAGGCGTAAGGTCCGACGTGATTCTGAGCATGCGCACTGGGAAGCGTCTACGGGACGGCGCATGCGCTGTTCGTTCGGCCCTTCATTTGCATGGGGTCACGCTTCATTTAAATGCATCACGCCCACACTCCACCTACTTTGAATTAGGCAGGCTTACGCCGACGGATTTAAGTTACGCCGGCGCAACGTTGGGAGCAAGTATTTTGAGAATACAGCTCTACACTACGTCAGCGTAGCGTATATTCCATACGCTACGCCGGCATTACTATGTGCCCAGGTATGTGAATCTGGGCCTAAATGTTTCCTATCGGTCTCATTTCTGTGCTATAGTCTATCTTCAATTCAATTCAATCAGATACAAACTTTCAATTTTTTACTGTCAATTTTGCAGTGCATGTTTGAATCCAATTGGAAAGTATAGACTTTATTTTATATTACAATATAATAAATGTGGCTTATTGTATTTACACAAATATGGTTTATGTGGTGGCAAAGGCAGCGATCCTTTGATTGAGAAAGCTGAATGGTATGTCTATACAAATATAGTCACTGTGGCCCGGATTCACATAGGAGATACGACGGCGTATCTCTGAGTCTTAGGCGTCGTATCTTGGCGCCTGATTCAAAGAATCAGATACGCCAACATTTCTCTAAGATACGACCAGCGTAAGTCTCCTACACCGTCGTATCTTAACTGCATATTTACGCTGGCCGCTAGGGGCGTGTACGCTGATTTACGCCTAGAAATATGTAAATCAGCTAGATATGCCAATTCACGAACGTACGCCCGGCCGACGCAGTACAGATACGCCGTTTACGTTAGGCTTTTTCCGGCGTAAAGTTACCCCTGCTATATGAGGCATAGATGAGGCGTACCAATGTTAAGTATGGACGCCGGGCCAGCGTCTAATTTTCCATCGATTATGTAGTTTGCGTAAGTCGTTCGCGAATAGGGCTGTGCGTAATTTACGTTCACGTCAAAAGCATTGGCTTTTTGCGGGTTAATTTGGAGCATGCGCACTGGGATACTTTCACGGATGGCGCATGCGCCGTTCGGAGAAAGCGTCATTTACGTGGGGTCACAATACATTTACATAATACACGCCCACATCTTCCACATTTGAATTAGGCGGGCTTACGCCGGCCTATTTTTACGCTACGCCTCCGCAACTTTGCTTCGAGAATACTGCACTTGCCTGTCAAAGTTGCGGAGGCATAACGTAAATAGGAAACGCTACGCCCGCACAAATATGCACTCTTGTACGTGAATCCGGGCCTGTGTCTTTTTCTTGTTTGTCTGTGTACCATTTAGTTACATAAAACAAATGACTTACCACTGTTATTCCATCATTCAGCAGAGATTCTCCAAAGATCATCATATATAGCTGTTCATTTACAGATATCTCTTCAAAGACAGCAAGGACAGCCACCGGATCAACTGCTGATATCAGGCTTCCAAAGAGCAAACTTTGTAGTAGATTAATATCAGTTAATCCAAAGGCTTCAATCTGACAAATGGCATATAGAGAAAGACCAATGCCAAAGGCATTAATAAGTGTCCCCATCACAGACCAACAGATAATGCTTCCAATGTTCTCAAAAAAGGGGCGCGTGGGTAGAAAGTATCCCCCTTCAAGCACAATTGGAGGCAGCAGATAAAGGAAATAAATATCAGTTCTCATTGCAGGTGGCGCTTTGTGATCTGTCCCAAAAATGATTCCTCCCAGTAGTACACCAATAGCTATCAGAATGCAGCTTTCAGGCATTATTGCTGGCAGTTTGTGGTACAGATGAAATCCTATGAATCAAAATTATATTATTTAGGAAAAATACAACACAATATTTATTGAATTGATTTAACCAGTTTTGCCCCTGCACATTCAAAGCCCCAGTTCAGTATCTAGTCTATAAAACTAACAAAACATCCAAGAGTATTGTCTATATCTAAATGTCTTGTCTATATCTAAATGTCTTGCTGCAGTTTTCCACTATAATCATTTCAAGCGGAACTTTACCAATAACAACTTGATAAATAAAATGTTCTTTAGCAAGGAACATATATTGCACATTAATAATTATGCTACCAAAATAAGTGTGTGCTGCTGTTAATTGCCTCCATCATTGCTCCTCTTTCTTCTTGCTGGAGGCTGTCATTTTGCTGCTGCCCAGAGCAGCAGTATATCTTTGGGCTGTCAGCCTATTAAGCCTATAGTGGCTCTGAAAAATGGGAGCATGTGCAGAGCAGGGTGAGACAGAGTATTACTGGATTTTAAATAGTATAGGCACTTTTTCTTTCATGTTTTACATAGCAATACCTGCAAAAGGGACCAGCATAAAGGGATCTAGCATAACTTAATTTTCTGCCTAAAGTTCCATTTTAACCACATCCATACAGGGCACTTATACACCTTCCCGCCCAGACCAATTTTTAGCTTTCAGTGCTGTTGCACTTTAAATTCCAATTGGGTGGTCATGCTACACTGTACCCAAACTAAATTTTTATCATTTTGTACCCACAAATAGAGCTTTCTTTTGGTGGTATTTGATCACCTCTGGGATTTTTATTTTTTGCAAAAAAAAAAAAAATGACCAAAAATTTAGAAAAAAAAAAAAGTACGTTTTCTCCTTCACTAATGGGCACTGATGGTACTGCACTGACTGGCACTGATAAGGTGGCACTGATGGGCACCAATGAGGTGGCACTGATGTGGTGGCATTGATGATGGGCACCAATATGTGGCACTGATGGGCGGCACAGATGGGCACTGATTGGCAGCACGGATAGGTGGCACAGATGGGCACAGATAGGCGGCACAGATGGGCAGGGATAGGCAGCACGGATGGGCAGGGATAGGTGGCACGGATGGGCAGGGATAGGCGGCACGGATGGGCAGGGATAGGCGACACATATGGGCACTGATAGGTGGCATGGATGGGCACTAATAGGCGGCATGGATGGGCACTGATAGGCGTCATGGATGGGCATAGATGGGCACTAACTAATGTGTTGTACTAATGGATGCCAATCAGTGCCAAACAATGCCTGCCAATCAGTGATGCCCATTGTGGGCACTGATTGGCATCCATTGTGGCACTGATTGGCATCCATTATGTGTAATCCCTGGTGGTCTAGGGTGGCATACCTTTGATTTAAATCCCTGGTGATCTAGTGGAATCCCTGGTGGTTCAGTGGGCATCCCTGGTGGTCCAGTGGGCATCCTCTGGGGGGGCTGTGCTGATAATCAATCAGCACAAACCCCCCCTGTCAGAGGAGCAGACGATCGGCTCTCCTCTACTCACGTCTGACAGACGCGAGTGAGGAAAAGCCGATTACCGGCTTTTGCTGTTTACATCGTGATCAGCCGTGATTGGACACGGCTGATCACGTGGTAAAGTGTCTCTGTGAGAGACCGTTTACCTAGATAGGTTTTGCGGGGTGTCAGACTGATGACGTCCAGTCAGGATTAAGCAACCACTTTGCTGCCGTCAATCTGTCATTGGCGGGCGGCAAGTTGTTAAGGGAGCAAAACATAATGGGCTCCATTCACTAAAGCAGATTGCATGTGTTATTTAGGTGCCCAGACACATTTTCCCTAAATATCACATGCACCTTTGGGTCTGGTATAGATTTCAAAAGAAAACCCATGCCAATTTTTTTAAACATGGTGTGGGCTCCCCCCAAAATCCATATCAGACCTTTATAGGAGCATGTAGCCTGGCAGGCTAGGAAACAGGAGGGACGAGCGAGCTTCCCCCTTCTAAACCATACCCATGCTCTCAACATGGGGGTGGTGCTTTGGAGCCCTCCCACCCAAAAGCATCTTGACCCCAAGTTGGTGGGGCCAAGGGCCTCTTCCTCACAACCCTGGCCGGTGGTTGTGGGGGTCTGCGGCCAGGGGGCTTATCGAAATTTGGATGCCTTCTTTAACAAGGGGGCCCCCAGATCCCGCCCCCATGTGCATGAGTATGGGGTAGATAGTACCCCTACCCATTCACCCAAAATGTGCAAAAAGTAAAGACACAACATGAATTTTTGACAATTCAAAGTAGATCCAATGTCAATTACGATGCCCACTGCAGGCCGGACCCGGAAAAAAACGTAACCTAAAATTAAATCATTATTTGGTGTGCCCACCCTCTACTTTAAAAACAGCATCCATTCTTCTAGGTACAGTTGTACACAGTTTGTGAAGGAACTCAGCAGTTAGGTTGTTAGAAAAATCTTGGAGGACTAATGAAACTAATGAATGAATCAATCAATCAAAAACGTATATAGCGCAGCACATGCGAACTAAATCGCCTCTGGGCGCTCGTTGTTCATTTCTCCTTTGATATAAAAAAAGATGAGTTTTGATCTTTGTTCTGAAGGCTAAGTGGTTCTCCTCCAACCGAATGCTGGTTGGCAGAGCGTTCCATAGTCTGGGACCTTGGAGCGCAAATCTTCTTTCTCCTTTGGATTTGTATCTGGTTTTGGGTATCTGGAGGAGATTTTGGTTGGTGGATCGCAGAATGCGATTGGAGTTATGAGGTTTTATTTTTTCGGATAGATATTGGGGGGGCCTTCCCATGGATGCACTTATGTGTCAGACAGAGTGTTTTAAAAGCAATTCTGTATTTTATTGGCAACCAATGAAGGGATCTCCTCCAGATGAGATTGATTCCCAGGGTTTGGTACTTTGGGAGTCCCAGATAGAGAGCGTTTGCATAGTCAAGTCTGGAGTTCACAATTGTTCCCACCACGACTGCTATGTTCTCTTTAGGAATAAATGGGGTAAGTCTGCGTAGTAGGCGCAGCAGATGATGGGATCCGCTGACTACTGACCCTATTTGTGCGTCCATTGTCATGTAGGAGTCAAAGATGACCCCAAGACTTTTGACTTTGGCGCTAGGGGTGATGATTTGGCCCAGAATGGACGGGGGTGTCCAAGTTGTTGCAAGTTGTTTCTTACGACTGGCGTGAAACAGGAGAAGTTCTGTTTTGGAGCTGTTGAGTTTAAGATAACTCTTTGTCATCCAGTTTTCTATTAAACAGAGGCATGTCTCTAGTCTGAGATGATGATCCTTTTTGTTGCAGATGCGAAAATACAATTGTGTGTCATCTGCATAAGAGTGGTAAAGTAGTTTTTGGCTACTGATGATTTCGAAGAGAGGACGAAGATAAATGTTGAAGAGCACCGGCGACAGAGGGGATCCTTGAGGGACTCCGCATGACACTGTGCGTTTTTCAGAAGTGAGTGGTCCCAATTTCACTATTTGTGATCGGTTTTCCAGGAAAGAGGAGAACCATGATAGATCACCTTCTGCGACTCTGGCTACTTTGGCTAGCCGAGTCAGTAGCAGTTTGTGATCTACTGTGTCGAAAGCTGCACTTAGGTCCAACAGAACTAGAAGAGAAGGTTCTCCTTTGTCTGCGGCCTCGAGAACGTCTTCCCATATTTTGAGTAGTGCTGTTTCCATTCCGTGATCGGGACGAAACCCCGATTGAAACAGATCGAGCAGATTTTGGGCGTCTAAGTGATGTTGTAGCTGTTTTACCACTACTTTCTCCATCATCTTAGAGAGGACATTTAGGCCAGTTATAGGACGACGGTGTTTAGGATCTTTGGGGTCGAGGGTGTTTTTTTTTTATATAGGTTTAATTATACCTTGTTTTAAGCGGGTGGGCACTATGCCTTCTTTGAATGACTGGTTTATAAGCTGCGTGATGGGCGGTGCCAGGATATCGGCACATTCCTTCAGCAGCTTAGTGGTGCTGTTCTATTTCGTAGGGTAAGCATGATGTTTTTTGTATCCTCGATGGAGATTTGTGTGGGTATTGGGTGTATGGTTGAAGGGGGGGTTGATGGGAGTTCTATTTTGGTGAATGCTTTTACGGATTCCCTCAATTTTGTTGATGAAATAATCCGATAATTCATTGCAAAATTCTTGGGTATCAGAATTGGGGGCTTCAAGATAGACATGATTCATGGTCTCGGTAACTATCTTGAAGAGTTGGCGGGGGCGGTTTAGGGCAGGGGCGATGATATTGGCGAAATGATTTCTTTTGGCTCCGAAGATTTCTTTGTGGTATTTTTTTGTTATTACTTTGTAGATGGCGTGGTTTTCCTTAGAAGGGCTTCTTTTCCAGGCTGCTTCCGCCCTTCTGCGCTCTTGCTTCAGCAACGACAGCTGGTCATTGAACCAGCTGGAGTTGTTTTTTCGGATGCAGGTTTTGCATTTGGGCGCTGCTAAGTCGGCTGACTGCAGTAGGGCCATGTTTATGTCATCCAGGATTTCTGTGGCTGTTTGATATGGTTGGATTATTTACATTTTTTTCAATAAAGTGGTTTTGAAGAGCTCTGAATAGAGCTTCTTTTGCGATCTAATCCAGTGTGTTGTCACTGGTTTTGACGTTTTTGTTAAGGGGCCATTTAAAGTGATTGTGAATTTAATTGCATGGTCGTCTGTACATGGCAATGATTCATTTTTTTTAATGTTTATTTCCAGATCTTGTCTGAAAATAAGATCAAGTGTGTGACCGGAAGTATGTGTTGGCCCACATACTAATTGCTGCAGACCTAATCTTTCCAGATGATCAATGCAGGCATCGGCAACGGGATCCTGTGAGGAGTTGGCCCAGAGGTTGAAATCCCCGAGAAGCAAAAGGTGTTTGCTGTTTAGGGTGTAAGTGGACATGAACTCTGTCCAAGGTGAGAGAAACTGCGATTTTGGACCTAGCGGCCTATAGCAGAGAAGAATATGAACGGTCTCCTGGGGATTTGTTTGTAGTTGCAGAGTAAGGGTTTCCATAAATGGAAGTGAGTACTGAAGGACTGGTTTAGTGATCGTGAGGTGAGTCTTATGGATCACAGCCAGTCCTCCTCCTCTTTGACCTATTCTGTTCTCTGTTATGATGCGATCATTTTCTGGCACCAGTTCTCCTAGAATGGTGTTACAGTCAGCTGTGAGCCAGCTTTCTGTGATAAAGAGGCAGTCTAGATCGCATTGTAGGATGAAATCGTGGATTTCCTGTCGGTGTTTTACTGCCGATCTAGTGTTGACCAATGCGCATAAAATGTGCTTAGGTTGGGACAGATGGATGCGATTTTTAACTGTCGATCGTCGAATGATTCGTAACAGTTGTTAGTTTCTTAGTATTTTTTTGATTACGGCTGGTAATCCTGCGGCATATGGTTTTAGGCCCCAAATGAATTCTGCAGAGTATCTCAAGTTAGCCATATCTGCAGAAAGTCCCTAGTGAGAGGTGATTTTAATAGTGGGGTATTCAATGAATGATGGGGAGGGGTGGGGCTTGCCCTCCCAGGTTGATCCAGAGGAAGGTGAAAAACCCTTCACTGTGCTATGCCAATTTGGACAGGCAAGGGAAAAAATTCCTTCCTGATCCCCCTTGGGGCGATCGGAGAACCCCTGGATCAAGATTCTGAATTTTATTTATACCTGGATATACGCCTATTGGGCTTGAAAGGGATTTGGGTTGGGGGGGGGGTGATTTGACCTGTTTTTGGGGTGGGGAAGTGGGGTACAGGTTTATGTCCCAGCGATTTTACAGTAGCTGGGGGTGTAGCAAGATGGCCGCCGTCTCAGTAACCTAGGCCCGGACCAGGGGCTGTGTGCTGATAGATAGGGCCAGTTTTAGGGCAGATGGGGGCTCTGGGGCAGTCAGAGAGATGGTGGTGTTCCTCTTAGAAGCGGAGGATTAGGCGGTTTTTGGAGGGGTGTTTTATGATGTTACCCGGGGCGGCGCGCAGCTAGGCCGCGGTTGAAGCCCCGGCCTTTCCTAGCTGCGCTCGCCATACGGTTTGCAGGGGCCAAGGAGGGTTTGCGGTTGAATGGAAGTGAAGGAACGGGGGTGGTGCTGGAGCGCTTGGAGGACTTGCGGGTGAATTCGCCAGAAATGCGACGCGTGACTAGGCCGCGGTTGAAGCCACGGATTTTCCTAGTCGCAGTTGCCGCGATTGTATCCACTGGGCCGTGGTGGTGGATGGAGGTGGATGGAGGGAGCGGAATCACCCTTTAATGTGTTTTTTGGGCCAGGCTGGAGCCACGGCTTATCCTAAAAAGGACGGCCGTGGATGTGCCCAGGGGGGGTGGGGAGGAGGATAGGTCTGGGATATAATGTAACGTAGGCTGCCTCATATCCTTCTGTCTCTTCATGTAATCCCAGACAGACTCGGCCAATGTTGAGATCAGGGCTCTGTAGGGGCCAAACCATCATTTCCAGGACTGCTTGTTCTTTATGGTGAAGATAGTTCTTAAAGATATTGGCTGTATGTTTGGGGTTGCTGTCCTGCTGCAGAATAAATTTGGGGCCACAATGCAGATAATTGCCAGCGCATCACAGATCGACAAAATAGCATCCACTTTGTGATGTGATTGTGCAATAAAAAATCTGTTTGGATGATATTTTGTCGATCTATAGTGTGCTGTCAAATATCTACATTATAACTTTTGAAACAGTCTCCAGTTGGCCGTTGTTGCCGCACCCAAATCTTTTTGAAGCTTCATCCAGGAACGTGTGCGATGGGAATATGGAGTGTCACATTTGGGGCCAATCACATCACACCCCCTGATGGTATGGCATGATGGATAAGTATCTGCCTGTATTTCTCAGCATAGAGGACTCCATTAATCCTGAGCAAATCTCCAACTCCATTTGCAGAAGTGCATCCCCAAACTTCCAAGAAACCTCCACCATGCTTCACTGTTGCCTGCAGACACTCCTTATTGTACAGCTCTCTAAGCCTTTGACAAAAAAACTACTTCCTGCTACGGCCCAATATTTCATATTTTGACTTTACATATACTGCTTTTTTTTCTGCACCCCAGTCCCTATGTTTTCATGCATAGTTGAGTAGTATAGCCTTGTTTCCACATTGGAGATATTGCTTTTTGGCCGCAATTCTTTCATGAAGACCACTTCTGTCTAGAGTCTGGCCAGTAAATGGGTGTACCTGGGCCCCACTGGTTTCTACCAGTTCTGCGCTGATGACACTACTGGACATTTTTCGATGTCAAAGAAAAGTAAGCATGATGTCATGGGGAGAAATACAAGAGAGTATGGGAAAGCTGGATAGAAAATTCTATGACAGCTTCAGGTTAAATAAGTTATAAGGGGAAGATAACCACACCATGGAATAAAGGAAGGCAGGGAGATGGGCGTAAAAGGTATTTGAGTTAGGTGAAATTAATGTGAAATGGAATTTTAAGGAGGCTCCAGAAGAGAGCAGGTAAATGTTAAATGTATAATGTGAATGTATTGTATATGTGTATGTATGTTTACTTCTTTTTTTGTATGAAAAAAAAAAAAGAAAAATAATAAAGAGATTTGGAAAAAAAAGCATGACGTGTCTTTCATCTGCTGTATTAAAGAGGAGGTCCAACCCCCCCCCCCCCCCCACGAAAACACAAATACTGCAGCAGCTGACTTTGAATATATGGACACTTACCTGTCCAGGGAGCCCGCGATGTCGACCTCGAACTTCGGATTGGCTGTCAGGTTCAGCCACCGCCATTCCTGGTACGTAAACCCAGCAGTGAAGTCTTTCAGCTTCACATGAAAAAGGTGAGGGGTTCCGCGCAACCTAGCACGCGGACATGGTGAAAGTGCTAAGTATAAATAAATAAATAAATAAATATAAATACTGATCAGTGTTAACACAAACACGAGCAAGTGACAGCTCAATCCAATCCAGTGAAGGAGTGCAAATATCCAAACATCAAAATAAAAATTCTATATATACAATGTATATAAAATATAATAAGCAGTGAATATAAAAGGGTATATACATATAAAAATAAATATATGAATGTATATAGTAAAGTCTATAGCCGTGAAAGAGTGTCCATTCATAGGATGAGAAATAAATAAATAAATAAATCAATCTGGTGATCCAGTGCTAGTGTTGATTCTTTAAATAAGCATAGGCTGCCAGAAGAGATGTAGCTGATGTGATCACAAGACAATCCAATAAATAGTGTTGATAGATGGGTGTAATAATCCCTCCCTGAGCTCCCGGGACTCTTACCTCCGCACAGAAAATCAAGTGCATCCACTATAAGTATCTCGACCAGACCTCCGTGTGTATGTGCCACTAATCCTCCTTAGATCTCCATGACAGGGTCCTCTTATCCGTTCAAACAGTCAGTGTGCCCAGGAGAGGAAACAGGGGAAACACAAAAACAAAGGAGGGGACTCCAATCGTGAAGTAGTAAGCACAAGCTGGTATTTATTAAAGAGGAAAAAGCTGCGCTTACATGTGTTCTAAAAATATACAGCAAGGAACTTTTAAAAAACGAGCGGCGTTTCAGGCGCCTGTATACGTCACTCCAGGTGTACGTCCTCCCGTCCAATCCCTACGCGTTACGACACGTGTCACGTGTCTTCATCTGGGGAATCTGATTGGCGGTTGTGGTCTTGTTTATGTATCCGAGCGACCGGAAGTAATGGCGTGGCCATTTTATCGGAGTCCAAAGTCTAACATATAGACTGCCCATTCATTATAATGCATAGCAGAAAGCATCACTCAATATGACGCTGCGGCTTACAATAACTAAATTGTGGGATCTCGTCTGTTAGCAATGCTAAAGTAGTGGATCATATTCGTCCCAAAAGGGAGGGAGTGGAAAGCGCGTACATGTAAAAAATTAATATATATAATAATATATATATATAATAAAAATGATTTGGTGTAAAAGAAATAGCAATGTATATATCGGTCCGTTGGCGGTACATCATGCTAACCTCAGGTTAAGACCAGCAAGAACGTCATCCAGCTGGTCAAACCATGATGGCGCTTTTCATTTATGTGTCTACAATTACACCAATAATACAAATAGGCATCTTGCATAAATGTATATCAGAAAACATACATATGCCATACAATTAGATAATTAAAAAAATTATTATTAAATAAAATATGTATATACAGGCCGGGAACAAGTAGAGAATACACAACCTTATAAACGTCTCTCCATGGTAAAATAGATATATATATATATACACGGCACAGTGTCCTATACATATATAAATAAAATTAATGATTTTAAAAATAATGATTTTAAAAATATATAAAATATATAATTAGAAGATTATATATAAAATGTAATAAAAGAAGTGTATATAATATAATATAGGGAGGTCGCACACCTAGTTTGTCGCATGATAGTCAACATCTATGCGTTTTATAACATCAATATGAATGATCACAGTGGTAAATATGAATAAAAGTATTAAAATAAAAAACTTCAAAATACTGTACAATATATGAAATCAAAAATTGCTTAAGAAGCAGTTGAGGTCAAATTCAACATTCATTCCTCCTGGTACTAGTGTTCGCATACGATGTATCCATTTGGATTCTTTTTGGCTGATTGTGCGAATCTTATGGCTCCCTCTCCATGAGGGGTTGTATTTCTCAACCCCCCAAAATTGGAGTTGGGTAGTGTCTCTATTATGGACCTGGTCAAAGTGTCTAGAGACACTATGTTTAGGGTAGCCATTAATAATATTGTCTATATGTTCGCCAATCCGTACCTTAAGGGCTCTTTTTGTCCTCCCAACATATTGGAGGTTACAACTGCATTGCAACACATACACGACACCTTCAGTATGACACCCAATAAAGTCCCTAATCACATGATTTTCTCCTGTGTTTGTAGCTATAAATTCCGTACGTTTTCTCTGGAATCTCTGTGCTTTACGACATGCCCTACAGTTCTTGCAAGGGTAAAAACCTTTTCCCGAGAAAAACGTGTATCCTGGTTTCGGTGGTGGTCCAACTACCGTTTTAACAACCAGGTTTCTCAGAGTAGGTGCTCTCTTATAGACTATCCGAGGTTTCTCTGGAAGTAAACATCCTAGATCTTTATCTCCTTTCAAGATGTGCCAGTGTTTTCTTATTAATTTGGCTACATCTTTGTACTGAGAATTATAGTCGAGGATGAGCACCGGTGCGGCTTGTTGTGAAATACTTTTGGGTTTATTATGTAACATCTCATTCCTATCGAGTTTCCTCACCAACTCTATTTGGTCACTGATCCATGATTCTTCATATCCTTTATCCTTAAATCTAGAACCAATGATACCCGCTTGTAGTACAAAATCACTCTCTTTCGTGCAGTTCCTTCTCAATCTGACAAGCTGTCCCCTGGGGATATTAAAAAGCCAAGGTTTAAAATGGCAACTGTCCAGTGAGAGGTAGCTGTTAGTATCCACGTTTTTAAAGAAATTCTTAGTAATTAACTTATCATTTTCTATGCTAATGTTCAGATCTAGAAAATCTACAGATTTCTCATCGATCTTCCACACCAGGGTGATGTTCTTGTCGTTTCTATTGAGTCCTTCCAGGAAGTTCTCCAGACTCTCCCTACTCCCGTTCCACAGGATAATCAGGTCGTCTATATACCTTTTATAGAGAGATAATTCCACTGGGGTATTCTCATAGATAGCCGATTCTTCCCATAGTGCCATAAAGGCATTTGCCACACTAGGTGCAAATTTAGCACCCATGGCAATGCCAATTGCCTGATTATAATAATTATGGTCATACCAGAAGTAGTTAGACTTGAGGCAGAAATCAAGGCATTTGATGAGAAACTTTCTCTGTTTACAGATAAGACTACTAAAATTTCGTAAAAGCCACTTAGTGGCAAAGCAGGCGTCATGGTGTTGTACAATGGTGTACAAGGATGTAACATCTGCCGTGGCCAGTAGTGTTCTTCCTTCACAGACTGGCACTGTATCCAATAATTGTAATATATGCTTCGTATCTTTCAAGTAAGCAGGTGTCGCTTGGACGGCAGGTTGGATAAAATGGTCAATATACTGACCCATCCTTGACGTTAAGGAGTCAATTCCATTGACTATGGGTCTCCCTGGTGGGTCTTCGCGGGATTTGTGTATCTTAGGAATGGTGTAAATTACTGGTATCCGACACATTTCTGGCAATAGAAATGTGGCTTCTTTCTTATTTAGGATCTCCTTTTTCTTTCCCAGATCTATAAGTAATCTCAACTCTTTTTTATATTTAGATGTGGGGTTACCCAAAAGCTTCACATAAGTATTGCCATCTTGTAGTTGTCTATTCAACTCACTCTGATACTGTTCTTTTGATTGTATTATGACTGCTCCGCCCTTATCTGCAGGACGGATAACAATATCGCTTCTTTCTGTGAGTAGTTTAATACCTTTCCTTATATGTATCGGATCATTTCTTTTCTTTAGTTTCAGAGACTCCAGGTCTTGTAAAACTAGCTTCTTAAAAACATCGAGCGGGAACGCGATTCCAAGCGAAAAAGAGAGTAGTCGGCAGTAATGTGGTCAATCTCAGTGGGAAATCCATTACTGCAGAAGAGCTGGCAGTTCTGGATAAGGGACTTAAACATGCCCCAACTAAAAACCTCAATAAATTTGAAACGTACATCGGAATACAGAAATATGTGAGGAAACTCACTATTAAGAAAGCAATTCTCAATAACCCTTTTACATCGAGTAATGCACCGTCCACTACAATGATTGGACCACTACATAGCACCTTAAGAAACAATTCTGTATACAACCCACAGGTCTCTAACAATCAATATATTGATGTTTTTAAGAAGCTAGTTTTACAAGACCTGGAGTCTCTGAAACTAAAGAAAAGAAATGATCCGATACATATAAGGAAAGGTATTAAACTACTCACAGAAAGAAGCGATATTGTTATCCGTCCTGCAGATAAGGGCGGAGCAGTCGTAATACAATCAAAAGAACAGTATCAGAGTGAGTTGAATAGACAACTACAAGATGGCAATACTTATGTGAAGCTTTTGGGTAACCCCACATCTAAATATAAAAAAGAGTTGAGATTACTTATAGATCTGGGAAAGAAAAAGGAGATCCTAAATAAGAAAGAAGCCACATTTCTATTGCCAGAAATGTGTCGGATACCAGTAATTTACACCATTCCTAAGATACACAAATCCCGCGAAGACCCACCAGGGAGACCCATAGTCAATGGGATTGACTCCTTAACGTCAAGGATGGGTCAGTATATTGACCATTTTATCCAACCTGCCGTCCAAGCGACACCTGCTTACTTGAAAGATACGAAGCATATATTACAATTATTGGATACAGTGCCAGTCTGTGAAGGAAGAACACTACTGGCCACGGCAGATGTTACATCCTTGTACACCATTGTACAACACCATGACGCCTGCTTTGCCACTAAGTGGCTTTTACGAAATTTTAGTAGTCTTATCTGTAAACAGAGAAAGTTTCTCATCAAATGCCTTGATTTCTGCCTCAAGTCTAACTACTTCTGGTATGACCATAATTATTATAATCAGGCAATTGGCATTGCCATGGGTGCTAAATTTGCACCTAGTGTGGCAAATGCCTTTATGGCACTATGGGAAGAATCGGCTATCTATGAGAATACCCCAGTGGAATTATCTCTCTATAAAAGGTATATAGACGACCTGATTATCCTGTGGAACGGGAGTAGGGAGAGTCTGGAGAACTTCCTGGAAGGACTCAATAGAAACGACAAGAACATCACCCTGGTGTGGAAGATCGATGAGAAATCTGTAGATTTTCTAGATCTGAACATTAGCATAGAAAATGATAAGTTAATTACTAAGAATTTCTTTAAAAACGTGGATACTAACAGCTACCTCTCACTGGACAGTTGCCATTTTAAACCTTGGCTTTTTAATATCCCCAGGGGACAGCTTGTCAGATTGAGAAGGAACTGCACGAAAGAGAGTGATTTTGTACTACAAGCGGGTATCATTGGTTCTAGATTTAAGGATAAAGGATATGAAGAATCATGGATCAGTGACCAAATAGAGTTGGTGAGGAAACTCGATAGGAATGAGATGTTACATAATAAACCCAAAAGTATTTCACAACAAGCCGCACCGGTGCTCATCCTCGACTATAATTCTCAGTACAAAGATGTAGCCAAATTAATAAGAAAACACTGGCACATCTTGAAAGGAGATAAAGATCTAGGATGTTTACTTCCAGAGAAACCTCGGATAGTCTATAAGAGAGCACCTACTCTGAGAAACCTGGTTGTTAAAACGGTAGTTGAACCACCACCGAAACCAGGATACACGTTTTTCTCGGGAAAAGGTTTTTACCCTTGCAAGAACTGTAAGGCATGTCGTAAAGCACAGAGATTCCAGAGAAAACGTACGGAATTTATAGCTACAAACACAGGAGAAAATCATGTGATTAGGGACTTTATTGGGTGTCATACTGAAGGTGTCGTGTATGTGTTGCAATGCAGTTGTAACCTCCAATATGTTGGGAGGACAAAAAGGGCCCTTAAGGTACGGATTGGCGAACATATAGACAATATTATTAATGGCTACCCTAAACATAGTGTCTCTAGACACTTTGACCAGGTCCATAATAGAGACACTACCCAACTCCAATTTTGGGGGGTTGAGAAATACAACCCCTCATGGAGAGGGAGCCATAAGATTCGCACAATCAGCCAAAAAGAATCCAAATGGATACATCGTATGCGAACACTAGTACCAGGAGGAATGAATGTTGAATTTGACCTCAACTGCTTCTTAAGCAATTTTTGATTTCATATATTGTACAGTATTTTGAAGTTTTTTATTTTAATACTTTTATTCATATTTACCACTGTGATCATTCATATTGATGTTATAAAACGCATAGATGTTGACTATCATGCGACAAACTAGGTGTGCGACCTCCCTATATTATATTATATACACTTCTTTTATTACATTTTATATATAATCTTCTAATTATATATTTTATATATTTTTAAAATCATTATTTTTAAAATCATTAATTTTATTTATATATGTATAGGACACTGTGCCGTGTATATATATATATATCTATTTTACCATGGAGAGACGTTTATAAGGTTGTGTATTCTCTACTTGTTCCCGGCCTGTATATACATATTTTATTTAATAATAATTTTTTTAATTATCTAATTGTATGGCATATGTATGTTTTCTGATATACATTTATGCAAGATGCCTATTTGTATTATTGGTGTAATTGTAGACACATAAATGAAAAGCGCCATCATGGTTTGACCAGCTGGATGACGTTCTTGCTGGTCTTAACCTGAGGTTAGCATGATGTACCGCCAACGGACCGATATATACATTGCTATTTCTTTTACACCAAATCATTTTTATTATATATATATATTATTATATATATTAATTTTTTACATGTACGCGCTTTCCACTCCCTCCCTTTTGGGACGAATATGATCCACTACTTTAGCATTGCTAACAGACGAGATCCCACAATTTAGTTATTGTAAGCCGCAGCGTCATATTGAGTGATGCTTTCTGCTATGCATTATAATGAATGGGCAGTCTATATGTTAGACTTTGGACTCCGATAAAATGGCCACGCCATTACTTCCGGTCGCTCGGATACATAAACAAGACCACAACCGCCAATCAGATTCCCCAGATGAAGACACGTGACACGTGTCGTAACGCGTAGGGATTGGACGGGAGGACGTACACCTGGAGTGACGTATACAGGCGCCCGAAACGCCGCTCGTTTTTTAAAAGTTCCTTGCTGTATATTTTTAGAACACATGTAAGCGCAGCTTTTTCCTCTTTAATAAATACCAGCTTGTGCTTACTACTTCACGATTGGAGTCCCCTCCTTTGTTTTTGTGTTTCCCCTGTTTCCTCTCCTGGGCACACTGACTGTTTGGACGGATAAGAGGACCCTGTCATGGAGATCTAAGGAGGATTAGTGGCACATACACACGGAGGTCTGGTCGAGATACTTATAGTGGATGCACTTGATTTTCTGTGCGGAGGTAAGAGTCCCGGGAGCTCAGGGAGGGATTATTACACCCATCTATCAACACTATTTATTGGATTGTCTTGTGATCACATCAGCTACATCTCTTCTGGCAGCCTATGCTTATTTAAAGAATCAACACTAGCACTGGATCACCAGATTGATTTATTTATTTATTTATTTCTCATCCTATGAATGGACACTCTTTCACGGCTATAGACTTTACTATATACATTCATATATTTATTTTTATATGTATATACCCTTTTATATTCACTGCTTATTATATTTTATATACATTGTATATATAGAATTTTTATTTTGATGTTTGGATATTTGCACTCCTTCACTGGATTGGATTGAGCTGTCACTTGCTCGTGTTTGTGTTAACACTGATCAGTATTTATATTTATTTATTTATTTATTTATACTTAGCACTTTCACCATGTCCGCGTGCTAGGTTGCGCGGAACCCCTCACCTTTTTCATTTATATATTTGTGTATTGTAAACACTTTAGGTTTTGCAGCAACTTATTGACACATTTTGTTTAGGGTTTATTCATTGAGTGTCTATAGTAGCGCATAAGCACTGTCACTTCTTTCAGCTTCACAGACGGCCCCCTACTGCGCAAAGCATGCTGCACTCTCTAATTTCTTCCGATGGCGGAGGAAGGAAGAGGCGGCTTGAATTTCCGGGAGATGGTACCGTGGATGCAATATTCCCACTATCACCTCACAAGGCAATAGCCAGTAGAAGCTTGGTACTTGGTGAAGTAGATGTGTCCTGGGACCCAGTGTCCATCACTTTTACCTTTTCACCAGCATTTATGTCACTACTAATAGTGCCTTGCAGCATTGTGTCCATTGGGATTTTGGTCCTGGGACCCTCCTCTTATTCCTGTTTTGTACCCCATACAGTTGATAGGTCCATTTCTGCATTCTCCCCCTTGGCCGCCGTGGGAGACATCCTCCTCGGGTGGCTCTGGCATCTGAGCTGACGGGATACCTGTTCCTAGAACTTCTCCTGACGAAGCAACGCATGTCACGAAGCTAGTAGAGGCCCCCTTTATCGTGACCCCTACATCCACCGGGATCTCCCCAAGGGGATTGTAGTTTCGGTGACACATATGGTTATCACAATATTTGTATTGTTTTTTATTGTTTTTGTTGTTTGATGTTTTTATTTTATTTTTGATACTATGTTAATAAATGTACTTCATTTTTGATATATCTACTCTCTCCGAGTCTATCTACTTTGGGTTCTTTTGGGTTTTGGGGTCCCTTAACCCCCTTAGCGGTATTCCCGAGCGTCTCAGGGTTGTTTTTCAATGCAAAAATCGGTAACCCCGAGTCACGCTCGGGGTAGATGTGCAGAGCCTGCAGCGCGCGCTGGCTTACCTTTTCCAGCCAGGGTTACTGTACTTACCTTGTCCCTGGATCCTGCGATGCATCCCCGCTGTGTGAGCGAGTGGCGTCCTCCATTCGATTCACACAGTGCCCGCGTGCCGCCGATCTCCGTTCCCTGCGGCGTTACGACGCACGGGGCGGAGACCGGCGGCAAATTCAAAAAAGTAAACAAACACATTACATACAGTATACTGTAATCTTATAGATTACAGTACTGTATGTAAAAAATACACACCCCCTTGTCCCTAGTGGTCTGCCCTGTGTCCTGCATGTAGTTTTATATAATAAAAAAAAAAATGTTGTGCCTGCAAACTGTATATTGTCCATAGCAAACAAAAGTGTCCCTTTATGTCAAAAGTGATTTTAGAGCAGCTAGAAAACAGCGATAATAAATTATAATCACTTGCAGAATTGAACGATAGCGATTTGTGGGAAAATTCGTCATAAAAAAATAAAAGTAATGACAGCGACAATTCTGCAACTGAGCAAATTTCAGTGATTTTGATTTGATTACATTATTGAATAATTTTTATTATAATTACATTATCATTTGTTATAATTATTTATAGTTATTTATTATATTATAATTTTATGATTTGGTGTTTCAAACTTTATCATACCCGGGATGCCTATTAGACTCTTGTTTGGACAGATTTAAGTGAGCTATTCCTAAGAATTGCAGGCCTACAGTATAAAACGCAGAATTTCCATGCAAAATAATTGTACCGCTTTTGGTACATAATTCCAGACAGAATCATACCGCCAGGGAGGTTAAGCCCTATCTCTATTTAATTAAGTCTAGGATGATGGTACCACTATTAACTAAACTATGTATATTTTACCAAAGAGGCTAACAATTAATACATATGAAATTAATGATCATTAGCACCTGCTTGGAATTATTTGTTAATCGTTAGTTAATCAGTGTGTGAAAGTATAAGAATTGATGCTGTTTTGAAGCCAAAATGTAGACACACCAAATATTGATTTAATTTAGATTTTTCCTTTTTCCCTAACTTTGTATTTTGTAAAATGATAAAAATAAACAATTAAAATATGTATTTTTGAAAGCATTCTTACTTACCAGCATTTTTTCACACCTGCTTAAAACTTTTGCACAGTACTCTATCTATCTATCTATCTATCTATCTATCTATCTATCTATCTATCTATCTATCTATCTATCTATCTATCTATCTATTTATCTATGTGTGTATATTTGTGTGTTTTTCCACCTAGCAATAGGGTTGCTTTAGATAAATGCATGTATGGGGGTGTCTTTCATTCAAAAAGGGGACTGCTTAGAGATTGTACAAACAGGATGTTTTGATGTACACACACCTTACAAAGTCTTCTTTCAACCAGAGTTTCTGCATTTTTATTATAGAATATTATACATTTTGTACCCAGCCTTTGATTGCAGCATGTGTAGCAGTTACTGTACCACTGTAAAAAAAGATTGCACACCGTATAATATATACAGTATATATACTATATATGCATACTGATAAAACATATAATTACTGTATTTATCGGCATATAACACGCACAGGCTTATAACACGCACCCTAACTTTAAGTGGGAAGTTTCAGGAAAAAAATGTTCCACACCCCCCTGCATATAACACGCAGGCACAGTTTACCCTCTATTTTCAGGGTAAAAAAGTGAGTATTTTACACCAATAAATACAGTAATTAGGAATTCTAGAGAATGTTAAATATGACAAGAAATCCAAGCCAAAAAGTCAAGCAGGACATGTTCATATAAGTAACTTACCAATTTTAGCATAGGAAGCCAGGATGATCCATAGGGTGATTTCATAAGGGATTTGGACCAGGCTATAATCCGCAGAAAAGGCATGGATTCTTTCCTCTACTTCTGTTTTTTCTGTAATCCCTGCAGTCATATCTGTGCTTCCACTTGTGCTGTTTAGAATCATTAGTAGAATAAGAAAGTGGAGGCTTTCCATTCTCAAGCAGTAATTAAGGCTTTCTACGTACTATAACAAAAATGATTTCAAGAAGCACCATCTCATCCACTTAAAATGGTATTTGCAGTGCTCATTGGTACTTTCTATAAGCTCATGTCATTTTTGTTACAGAGGAAGAAAGCAAAACACAAAATGTGCAGGAGGCAATTCTTTCAGTATTAGGGTTGGAAATTATGTTCCTGTTTGTTGAAGGAGTCACCTGGTCAGAGTATTTGTTTAAGATAGGAGTCATTTTCTTTGATTGAAAAGCATATACTATTCGGTGGGAGGTTTGTCCCGTGCAAGTTAGTCCGCCCAATTTTTACAGGTGTTATTGTGAAACCTGGCACACTTAGTGCTCTAGGATCAGAAGCAGTGTATTATGACTAGGTGTGGTGCATATGCTTTGACAGTCAGTGTTTACACATAACAATATTGCCACCTTGTGAACAGCTAAGTAAGTGCCACTTTGATATTATCAAATACAATAATGACAATTGCAGTACTGTAGAATTTGTTAATATTTTTGTTTGAGCATTACATACAATTTACATCAAGCACTCACAGATTTATTAACATAATAATAATAATAATAATAATAATTATAATAATAATAATAATAATATATTAATTAATTTTTATAGTGAATAGAATGATTCAGTAATGTCTAAAGGATTTGGGGGTTATTTACTAAAGGCAAATCCACTTTGCACTATAAGTGCAAACTAAAAGTGCAAAGTGCACTTGGAAGTGCAGTCGCTGTAAATCTGAGGGGGAAGATCTGAAATGAGGGGAAGCTCTGCTAATTTTATTATTCAATCATGTGCAAGCTAAAATGCTGTTTTTTTATTTCCCTTGCATGTGCCCCTCGGATCTACAGTGACTGCACTTCCAAGTGCACTTTCAGTGCAATTTCAAGTGCACTTTGCACTTGTAGTGCAAAGTGGATTTGTCTTTTGTAAATAACCACCATTGTCTCCTAAACATAGTATGACCAGACGTTCCCAGTTTACGGGCACTGTCCCTGAACTGAGAACACTGTCCCCAGACCAAGTCTGTCCCCATTTTGTCCTCGGCCTCAAGGCCAGATTAACACAGACTGGGCATCCTATGCTGGCTGAGAAACAGCCTGGTGGCTTGGATGCTGACGCCCAGAGCTCTGTGTATTTTGCAGGCATGTGCTCAGCGCTATATGTATTATGTAGTCCTGTGCCCAGTGCTCAATGTATTATGCAGTCCTGTACCCAGCGCTCTGTGTAATATGTAGTCCTGTGCCCAGCGCTCTATGAATTGTCCTGTGCCATTTGCCAATAAAAAAAAAAAAATATGTCCACAGATTTCTTTTTAAAACTCTGGTCACCTAGTCTTAACAGTCAGTTTTACATTTACTTACTGCTATGCTGGATGTCGTGTTGCACTATCCCCTCCAGTCAGCAGGGGGTGAGCTACAGTATAGCCAGGAAAGCCCATGAACATCTATGCAGAATGCTGAGGATCATGGGGAATGAAGCCTGGGACAACAGCCATAGAAAGGGACTTTTACACTACAATTCTCATATCATAATGAGGTAGAGGGGGAATGATGGAATCTTCTTTCTCTTGGTACTGAGGGAACCAATGGGAGAACATCTGCTGAATACTGCTGAGAGGCCAGACCAGCAGAGACACCCGAGGCAGTGCAGCACAGTATGCAGCGATTGTATCTGCACCAATGCCACAGGAAGATCAGAGCATCCTCTCACCTTCTCCTTACCACCACTGAATCTCCAGAGGCATTCTACTAAGAGACTGAGGAAGCCACCCCATTCTACTGCAAGAGTTTACAGCCACACCTCCCACCACTGGTGGTTCACACTGCTAGCGGGGACTGTTACCGGAGGCAGGACATTTAGTATACCGCATCTATGTTGCACTTACAGTCGTGCTCTAAAGTTAGCATACCCTGGCAGAAATTGTGACATTTTGGCAGTAATATTGAAAATATGAGTGATCACAATCACATGAAGCCATTCATTATCACATAGTTTTTTTGGATCCTTTTTAAATCCCTGAGCACAACTGTATACTGCCTCTTTACTGCATCTTTGCTGCCCATTTACTGCAACTTTACTGCACCTACACTGCATGCTGGGTTATTAAAACTGTCATTAAGTGCACCAATGCTTCTTAAAGGACCCTGACTATAGCCGGCAGAAGAACAATATAAAGGACTGCCCCCCTTAAAACCATCCTTCAAATTTCCTTTATACTGCCTTTCCCCTTTCCTTCATTTCTGTGGACAGTGCATATCCAGTCAGTTTAGGCCTAGCACAGTCACCATAAATGCACTTTAGCGGTATAGTTCCTGTGTTCAGTAAATTAAGCTTCACTACTGCTCACTGATGCACTTTAGGTGACCTTGCTACTGTGTATGCTGATCTGGATACCAAAGGGATGATTTACTAAAACTGGAGAGTTCAAAATATGGCGCAGCTGTGCATGGTAGCCAATCAGCTTCTAACTTCAGCTTGTTCAATTAAGCTTTGACAAAAAACCTGGAAACTATGCAGAGCTGCACCAGATTTTGCACTCTGCCGTTTTAGTAAATCAACCCTTAAGTGTAATTTTATGACTAGT